>NW_024412391.1:13607941-13626354 GCF_014898765.1 Herpailurus yagouaroundi | reverse complement strand
CTGTTCTAGGGTATTCTATTGCATGACTATGGCACCGTTTCTGTGTTCCACTCTTGGGCATTTTCTTGTAATGCCCAATTGGGAGATATTATGAATGATGCTGCTATGAATATCTTTCACATTTCTCTTTGTAATATGTACTCATATATCTGCTGGGGAAAAATATATCTATATAATGTAAATAAATCTTACTATGTTATCCCTCCTTCCATACATACAATGGCTTTTTTCAGAAGGGTTTTTATCAAACAGGATTAATAGAGGAAAATTAATGTTGGAGACCTAATCAAGTTACACCAGGTAAGTAGCTGTTTTTCATCTATTAGCTGAACCAATTTAACTTGATAATCTGTTCAATAGATGCTTAACCCATGCAAAATAATTGATTCCATTTGTGAATCAGGTTCCCCTGTGATGCCTTCCAGTCTTCAGATATCAGAGGGAATTGTCATAACAAATAAAGCTATCTCAGTAGATGGTTGAAGATGCTCTTAGAAGAGCTAAAGACTGGGGTGCCTGGGTGGTTCAGTGGGTGAAGTGTCTGATTTTGGCTCCAGTTATGATCTCAATGTTCATAAGTTCGATCCCTGTGTCAGGCTTTATGCTGACAGCTCAAAGCCTGGAGACTGTTTCAGATCTTGTGTCTCCCTCTCTCTCTGCTCCTCTCTTGCTCACGGTCTGTCTCCTTTCTCAAAAATAAATAATCATTAAAAAGAAAAAGAGCTGAAGATCAATGGTGGTCAACCTGTTGTTCCCATTGGAATGGGAAGTGTGATTTCAGAGTGACTGAACTTCTTGAGACATTAACCCTTGAAATCTTGGAATAGGAAACTCTATTGTTTAATTGTCTGCTACAAGTTTATTTTATTTTTTAAACCACTGATGGACTAATTAAGGACAAAAGTATTATCAAATCATTATTTAAATAAAAATCAAAAGCTTTTATATTTTGAATATTTTTTTCATTCCACAATAAACATCTACAAGCATTTTTACAAGACAAGCACATGGGTCTTTGTATTGTCTACAGTTTACTTTTATATGGGAAAAATGTAGACAGCACATGATAGGATTTTAGTCCAGACAGTATGAAAAATTACAGATATGAAATTTTGATGCTGATTCTATTTTAATATTCCTCATGATCTTATGTAGTAAAATGAGATTATAATCTATAAATCTGTCAAAAATAATTTCTATTTTTGTTATTGCTCCCAAAAGGCAACTTAAATTTGAATTAAATGGTAACTAAATGGTAAAGTCTTCTTTAAATTGCTGAAAAAAATACTGTGTTTAAATCACTTACTAGTTTGATGACTGTGGTGACATTTGCCAGCCTCTCTGGTGTAATTTTCCTTAAAGTATTTTTGGAAGATTCAGTCTCAGCCCAGTACAGACACACACACACACACACACACACACACACACACACACACACACGTATGCATATATAATTTCAGAGAGAGTGTGAGCAGGGGAGAAGGGCAAAGGGAGAGAGAGAGAATCTTAAGCAGGCTCCACACTCAGTGCTGGAGGGCTTGATCCCATGACCCTGGGCCAAACTCAAGAGTCAGATGCTCAACTGACTGAGCCACCCAGGTGCCCCTGGCCCATTGTATATTAAAAGAGTATAAAGGATGTTTCAATTCAACAAATACTGAGACACTGCTCTGTGGAAGGTGCTGAGTGTATGGAAATTAATACAACGGTGTTTGTGCACTCGGGTCCCCAAATTAACAAGACCCAAGGAAACCAGCACAGCCGCTATAGCAACCATATCATCTCGTCATAACTGCTACTGACCAAGAATTAAGGGAATTGTGATGTATGCGTGTGTAGTGCATGAGTGCTTAAATGAGATACTGACTTTTGGCCTTAATGGGCAAGCAGAATTTTAACCAGGTAAATGGAAAAGACATTTTTTTCCCTTAAAAAGAACTGTATATTGAGCGTCCTACATACATATCTACTTATCTCTGAGTTTCTCAACAAACCTGAAGATAGATAGCCACATGTTAATGGATATGGGATCTGGGGCTCGGAGACACTGTAGGCTGCGCGGAAGCACGTAGAAAAAAGGAAAATGTAAGAACATCTGGTGTATTTGGAACATGGCTAGAGAGTAAGATGTAATGGGGAGGAATCACTAAGGAAGCTGGAAAGATCATCTGGAGCTGGTTCTCTAGCAAACAGTTTTAAAACAATGCTGTGGGCAATGAGGGTCCTTGGAGGTTTCCAAAGCAGGAGTAAAAGGATCAGATTCCTTGTGTTAGGGGTGGGGTATGTGAGAGATTCATGTGAAGAAATATTACAACACATAAAAAGTACATAAAATCTTGGGGTGCCTGGGTAGCTCAGCCAGTTAGACATCCAAGTCTTGATTTTGGCTCAGGTCACGATCTCATGGTTCGTGAGATCGAGCTCTGCATTGGGCTCTGCGCTCTGCTTGCGATTCTCTCTCCCTCTCTTCTCCTCCCCCTCCCCTCTCCCCCCTGTACACACTTGCTCACACGTTCTTTCTCTCTCCAAATAAATAAACAGTTTTTTTTTTAAGTACGTAGAGTCTTACTTTGCACTCATACAATGGTAGATTAGATTTAATGCATGAGAAAAAACTTTTAACATCCAGAATGCACAAAGTACTGCACAGTCAGATCCCTAAATCATTAGTTGATATGCAGACCTCACAGAACAGCTTCAAGTCCTCAAAGACCACAGACACCGCATGCAACACATTTGAAATGGCAGCTTTCGACTAGTGGTGGAGAGATCAGAATGAGGGAGGTATAACAGGAAGGAATACCGCGTGGGAAGCTAATGAGAGCTGAGACGAGAGATGATGAAGCCTTGATGAAGGCAATGGGGAGGCAATGCCAAGAAGGGGATGGAATTAAGAAGCATTGTGCAGCTCAGGGTGCCTGGGTGGCTCAGTTGGTTGTGTCCGACTTCAGCTCAGGTCATGATCTCATGGTTCGTGAGTTCGAGCCTCACATCAGGCTCTGTGCTGACAGCTCAGTTCAGATTCTGTGTCCCTCTTTTTCTCTGCTCCTCCCCTGCTCTCTCTCTCTCTCTCTCTCTCTCTCTCAAAAATGAATAAACATTAAAACATAATAATGATAAAAAGCATTGTGCAGGTCAAGTTGATAGAATTTGGTGACCAGTTGAAAGATGACTTAAAGGACTAGCTTCGTCTCTTTCTTCCTTTTTTGCTCTTTCATTATATGTATATATTATAACTACATTATTATAAGATATATTAGAACTTTATACATATTATAACTATATATTATATATCATAATATATATTATGTATATATAATAGTGTACAATTTAGTGGCATTTAATGTATTTACAATGGTACGCAACACTATCTAGGTTCCAGAACATTTTCATTACCTCAAAAGGAAACCCTGTACTCGTAAAGCAGTCACTCCCTATACTCACCTCCCCTTAGCCCCCAACAACCACTAATCTACTTCCTCTCTTTTTTGGATTTACCTTTGCTGGATAAAGGGAATCACACAACATGGGACCTTTTGTGTCTGGCTTCTTTCACTTAGCATAATGTTTTTGAGATTCATCCATGTTGTAGAACTGATCGATACTTCATTCCTTTTTATGACTGAATAATATAATCCATTGTATGGCTATGCCACATTTTGTTTCTCCATCCGTCCACTGATGGACATTAGGGTTCTTTCCACCTTTGGATATTGCGTGCAGTGCTGCTATGAACATCTGTGTACAAATTTTGATTTGAATACCTGTGTTCAATTCTTTTGTGTATATGCCTACATGTAGAATTACTGGGTCGTACGGTGATTTTAGGTTTAACCTTTTGAGGAACCACCAACCTACTTTCCACAGCAGCTGCACTATTTTGTCGTCTCACAGGTAATGTACTAGGTTTCCGTTCCACATACTTGCCAGCAGTTATTATTTTCCTTTTCAAAAAGTTATAACTATTGTAGTGGGTGTGAAGTGTTAGTATCTCATGGTGGTTTTGATTTGCATCTCCTTAATGACCAATGATGTTCAGCATCTTTTCATGTGCTTTATTGCCCATTTGCATATCTCCTTTGGTGAACCGTCTAGTCAGATCCTTCGCTCCTTAAAAAGAAATGGATTATTTGTCTTTTTGTTGCTGAATTGTAAGAGTTCTTTATTTTCTAGATACCTGACTCTTATCAGATAAATGATTTGCAAATATTGTGTTCCACTGCATAGGTTGCCTTTTTTTTATTTTTTTTATTTTTTTAAGGATTATTTATTTTTGAGACAGAGGGAGAGAGAGCACGAGTGGGGGAGGGGCAGAGAGAGAGGGAGATACAGAATCCGAAACAGGCTCCAGGCTCTGCGCTGTCAGCACAGAGCCTGATGCGGGGCTCGAACCCACGAACCGTGAGATCGTGACCCAAGCCAAAGTCGGACGCTTAACCGACTGAGCCACCCAGGCACCCCTACGTTGCCTTTTTTTTAAAAAAACTTTATTTACTTTTGAAAGAGAGAGAGAGAATGAGTTGGGGAGGAGCAAAGAGAGAGGGACAGAGAGAGAATCCCAATCAGGTTCCACTATGTCAGCACAGAGACCAATGTGGGGCTCAGACTCAAACCGTGAGATCATGACCTGAGCTGAAATCAGGAGTTGGACACTTAACTGACTGAGCCACTCAGGCATCCCAGGTTGTGTTTTTACTCAACAGATTTTTGAGCCATTTGTTGAAACAGGAAACACAATGGAAGAAGGCAGTAGGGATAGAAGGGAGTAGAAAGAGTGGGTTCAGTTGGAGGCCTGGTTGAAAATCTGAGCAGAGAGCCCCAGAAGGTATTTGGCTATGCCTGGTGCCTGGAACACCTATGCACTTGGTGTTTGTTGAGTGTTGGAATCTGGACTAGAGACTGGGGTACAGTTGCTGCCTTAGCTACCAGAAGTCAGGCTTGTGTCCCACAGAAACAAAGGACACTCCCCTTTCAACAAAGTTCCCCTTTATTATTGAAAATACTAATCTTGACCAACTTCCTAAAACACTCATAAACTCCAGTGCATCATGAAAATTAAACCATAATTCTGCAATCAGACAACACAGGCTGAACCAGGTACCAAGAATATGGAAAACAAAATCCATAGGTGAGACATTGTAGAGCCTATTGTGATCTACCAACATTTGCCTCCCCGTAGAATACATTGTGTGTATATCTCAAACTAAGCTTATATTTTTGTAAGATTTATGTAAACTGAAGTCATTGAAAAAGCTGATAAATTAAAATGCTGAATAAAATCGTTGTTTTTTCCGTGATCAAAGCATCATTAACTTTTCCCTTCAGTTTTAATCTAAAGGCTCAACCATGCCTAAAACACATTTTTTATGTTTATTTATTTGTTTGAGAGAGAGAGAGAGAGAGAGAGAGAGAGAGAGAGAAAGTATGAGTGGGGTCGGGAGGAGGGGGAGAGAGATAAGGAGAGAGACAATCCCAAGCAGGCTCTGTGCTGTCAGCCCAGAGCCCCATGGGGGGCTTGATGTGAACCGTTGAGATCATGACCTGAGCCCAAACCAGGAGTCGGATGTTTAACTAACTGAGCCACCCAGGCGCCCCGCGTTTTTTTATATCTTAGATGAGCTGACTCTTGTATGAAGGCAACATTGACAAGGACATGAAATAGCTCTTTCCAGGGTTCGGCCCACGTGGCTGACGTTATGAGACACTTTTTAAAATACGCTGGGTCAACAGGGAGGGGGACAAAACAGAAGAGACTCATAAATATGGAGAACAAACTGAGGGTTGCTGGAGGGATTGTGGGAAGGGGGATGGGCTACATGGATAAGGGGCGCTAAGGAATCTACTCCTGAAATTGTTGTTGCACTATATGCTAACTAATTTGGATGTAAATTAAAAAAAATAAAAAATAAAATTTAAATATGCTGGTTCTGTGCTGGGCATCCTGCAGACACCTAGGCCTGGCATTTTTTTATGAATCTGCTGCTGAGGTAGGCTTACTCACACATTTCATTTATCCGCAATAATAAGAATATCAATACCTTGGATTTATGTAGAGCCTCTCATCCAAAGAGGTCAAAGCGTTTTAATTTAATTGGATGTTCCCGTGGCTTTAAAAGCCTCTGGGTATATTTACAAATGTAATAATAAGAAACAGTCTGCCCGGTTTACAATATAATAGACAGCATAAAACAAGATCTGAACATAAACTGCCTTTCACCCTCACCGCACAAATGTATCCAATGCCCGGCCATGGGGTTCAAGGTCCTTTCTGAGCGGATCTCCATGTATCTCTTCATCTATGACACCATTTCTTCTCCATGAATCCTTTATTCTATTCAAATGATTCTTTTAATACAAGATATGTGTTTTCACTTTGTGCATCTACCTGTCTAAAAGGCCCTTCTCTTCCTTTTCTCATATTTAAGTCTCCACTCTTTTTTTTTTGGATCTGATTCAATTATAACCCACCTTTTCCATGAAGACTGCTATAGTCATCCTAGCCTTCCTTTATTTGCCATTGAAACATCTACAGTAGTTATGTTCTTTTTCTTTGAGTATTGAGTAGATGCTATTTCCTTCTCTTTTATTTCCCCATGTAGTAGGTCAGCCCCTCCACACAGCAAAGTCCATAATCCGTGCCTTAGATCTTCATAAATTTTATCTGGTTCCAAGTAGCATGGTGAGTTTGAGAGTCTGTGGTTGAAGGCTTACAAAAGGGTGGACCTACTAAGCCTTCCCTGGATTTTATTTTTCATTGTTCATAGTTTTGTGTGTGTGTGTGTGTGTGTGTGTGTGTGTTTTAATTTTTAATGTTTATTTTTGAGAGAGAGAGAGAGAGCACAAGCTGGGGAGGGGCAGAGAGAGCTGGAGACACAGAATCTGAAGCAGGCTCCAGGCTCTGAACTGTCAGCACAGAGCCCGATGCGGGGCTCACACTCACAAACCAGGAGATCATGACCTGAGCTGAAGTTGGCTGCTTAACGGACTGAGCCACCCAGACGCCCCATTTGTTCATAGTTTAGTGCAAGTTTGAGATTAGTTTGGAAGGTCACCGAGAAGAGAAGCCATGTGAAAGGGCATGCCTGTCCCTTTAAGATGAAAGGTACAATGGGTAAGATTTCCTGAAATGAGATATGAAGGAAATGGAATAGAGAAGCAAAAGCAGTTTGTTGAATTAAGGTTTAATTGGGGTGCATTGGTTTAATTATCACATAATTATATTTCCAGTTTGTGATAGAAGTAGCCATCATTTTGATTCTTACCCAATTCTTGTGTTTTTTAGAAAAGTTCTTTTGGAAAAAAAAGTTCTTGGGCGCCTGGGTGGCTCAGTCGGTTGAGCGTCCGACTTCGGCCCAGGTCATGATCTCGTGGTCCGTGGGTTCGAGCCCCGCATCGGTCTCTGTGCTGACAGCTCAAAGCCCGGAGCCTGTTTCGGATTCTGTGTCTCCCTCTCTCTCTGCCCCTCCCCTGTTCATGCTCTGTCTCTCTCTGTCTCAAAAATAAATAAACATTAAAAAGAAAAAAAATTTGAAAAAAAAGTTCTTTTGTTTATTTCTGTTTATAAAGGCAACCTATTCATAGAAAATTCAGGAAACACAGGAAAGTATTTAAAAAATGAAAAAATGCCTATATTCTTGCTCAAAACAATTTCATGATACCTGCAGAGGTGTATTTTAAACAAAACTAGTACCTTACTTTACTAATAATAGCTGGTATTTGCCAAGTGCTGATCATGCATATCTCACACAGTCTCACAATTACTCTCTCTAGGAGACTTCCCTATTATCAACTGCTTTACAGGTAAGGAAACTGAGGTACAGAAAGGTTAAGTAACTTGCCTAAGGTAACCCAGCCAGTAGGTGGAGAGCTAGGATTGAATCTAGGTATCCCTACTGCACAGCCTGAATTTTTAATGTTTTCATTGTGGCCAAACACACATAATATTTACTATTTTAACCATTGTAAAGTATATTATTTAGTGGCTTTTAATATATTCACAGAATTTTGGAACCATCACCACCATCGAGTTCCAGAACATTCCCATCTTCTCCAAAGGAAATCCTGTGTCTCTAAAGCAGTCATTCTCCATTCCCATCTCCCTCAACCCCAGAGAATCACTAATCTATGTTGGGGAAGAAGAATTTCTTCTGGTCTTCAAGGTCCTTCCAGCTGGACTAAGAATCAAATTGCCATGAAACAGATCAACAGGAGAAAATAAAATTTAGTTTCCTATATACAGGGAATCCACACAGACATGAGATTCCAAAGGCAGTCAGAATGAGGTATATGTGTCAGCCTGAATGGAGAAGAAGAGTGCAGGGGTCTGGGACTTCAAAGGGAAGGAATACAATTTATAGGAAGATACACAAGAGTATATGTTTGATAAACAAACATTTGCTGGGGCACTCAGAAACAATGAGACATAGAGGACTTGGGTCAAACAGGCATTGCTAGGTTCCTCCATGTCTGCTGTACCTGGTTCATATTGCAATGTAGTTATCTATGGACCCAGAGCAGATCCTCTATCTAAGTTCTTTTTAGGCAGTTGAGAGGGAGGTAAAGAGACTTTCCTGAATCTGCAGAGTTTTGATTCCTTTTTAACTCAAAACAATCTTTATGCTAACGTGGCCCATCTTTGGGTGTCCTGACCTTGGCCCTGACATCTGCTGTCTGCGTGAATTTGCCTATTTTGGATACTTTTCATATAAATGGAATCATAGATTGTGTAGCCTTTTGTATCTAGCTGCTTTCAGTTAATATAATGTTTTCAAGGTTCTTCGATGTTGTAGCATGTATTGGTATTTCAATCCCTTTTACGGCCGAAGGATATTCCTTTGTATGGGTATGTCACATGTCGTTTATACCTCAATCACATACCACATATTATACCACATTCATCCACTCATCCAATGATGCACACTTGTGTTGTTTCCACCTTTTGGCTATTGTGAACAGCGTTGCTATGAACATTTGTGTAAGAATTTTTTTGAGTACTTGTTTTCAATTCTCTTAGATATATACCTATGGGTAAAATTGGTGGGTCATGTAGTAATTTTAACTTTTTGAGGAATCTCTGAACTGTTTTCTACATTGGCTGCACCATTTTACATTCCCACTACCCATGTACAAGGGTTCCAATTTCTCCACATTCTTGCCAACAGTTATTTTCCATTATTTAAAATTATAGCCATCTGATGGGTGTGAAGTGGTATCTCACTGTGGTTTTGATTTGCATTTCCCAGATGACTAATGTTTTAAAGCATCTTTTCATGCATTTCTTGGCCATTTGTGTATTTCCCTGGGAGAAATGTCTATTCAAATTTATTGCCCAGTTTTTAATTTGAGTTTCTGTCTTTTGCTGTTGAGTTGTAAGAATTCTTTCCATATGCTGGATATAAGACCCCATCAGATATATGATTTGCATATATTTTCTCAAACGCTGTGGGTCGTCTTTTTACTTTCTTGATTGTGTCCTTTGATGCACAAAAGTTTCTAATTTTGATGAAATCCAAGTCATCTATTTTTCCTTTTGTTGCTCATGATTTAGGTGTGATATATAAGAACCCATTGCCAAATCTAAGGTCATAACAATTTACCGTATTTTTTCTTCTAAGAATTTTATCTCTTATGTTTAGGTCTTCAATCCATTACGAGTTAAATTTTGTAATATGCTGTGAGGTCTGAATGTATTCATCCTGACTTGCAAATTCCTATGTTGAATCCTAACCTTGAAACATGATAGTATTAGGGGGGTGGGGCCTTTCGGAAGTGATTAGTATTCTTTATAAAGGAGACTTCATGAAAGTCCCTAGTCCCTTCTACCACTGAGGTCACAGTAAAAAGTTTCTGGCCATGAACAAGGACGAGGGCCTTCACTGGAACATGACTATGCTGGCACCCTGGTCTTGGATTCCAAGCCTCCAGAAGTGCAAGAAATAAATTTCAGTTGTTTATAAGCTACCCAGTCTGTGGCATTTTGTTATAGCAGCTTGAGTAGACTAAGACAGGATCCAACTTCATTCTTTTGCATGTGTATGTCCAGTTTTCCCAGCATTATTTTTGAAGAGACTTTTCTTTTTTCATCAAATAACATTGGCACCCTTGTAGAAAATCAATTGATCATAGATATACGGATTCATTTCTGGACTCTCCATAAAATTCCAGTTATCTGTATGTCTATCTTTATCCAAATGCCACACTTTTGAATACCTATAGCTTGTTAGCAACTTTTGAAACCAGGAAGTCCCAGTTCTCCAAATTTGTTATTAAAAAAAAATTTTTTTTTACATTTGTTTAATTTTGAGAGATAGAGTGCGAGCTGGAAAGAGGCAGAGAGAGAGAGAGAGAGAGAGAGAGAGAGAGAGAGAGAGAGAGAATCCAAAGAGGACTCCAGGTTCTGAGCTGTCAGCACAGAGCCTGATGTGGGGCTCGAACCCACAGACTGTGAGATCATGACCAGAGCTAAAGCTGGACACTCAACTGAATGAGCCACCCAGACGCCCCCAAAATTTGTTATTGTTAAAGATTGCTTTGGCCATTTGGGGCTCCTTGCAATTCTGTATGAATTTTAGGATCAGTGTTTCCAATTTGGCAAAAAGGCCATTGGAATTTCCATAAGAATTGCATTGAGTTTGTAGATAGCTTTAGGGAATATTGGCATCTTACCTGTATTTTGTTTTAATTAATGGACACAGGATGTCTTCCCATTATTTGATTCTTCTTTAATTTACTTCAGCAATATTTTGTAGCTTTCAGTGTAGAAGTCTTTCACTTCCTTGGTTAAATTCATTTTTAAGTATTTTATTCTTTTCAGTGCTGTTACTGGAATTGTTTTGGCAATTTTCTTTTGGATTGTTCATTGGTAGTGTATAAAGACACCGCTGATTTGTCTTAACATTGCATCCTGCAACCTTGCTGAATTAATTTACTAGGTCTAATCATTTTTTTAAAAAAAATTCTTTAGGATTTCCATGTGTAAAATCATAGTATCTGCAAATAGAGATAGTTTCACTTCTTCCTTTCCAATTTTATTCTTTTTCTTGCCTAATTGCTCTGGCTAGGATTTCCAGTAGTTTGTTGAATAGAAGTGGCAAAAGTGGGCATCCTGGTCTTGTGCTTGATCACAGCTGGAAAGCTTTCAGTTTTTCACCATTGTGTATGATGTTAGCTGTGTTTTTTAAATAAATAGTCTTTATCATGCTGAAGAAGTTCCCTCCTATTTTTAGTTTGCTGAGTGTTTCATTGTGAAAAGGGTGTTGGATTTTGTCAAAAGCTTTTTGTGCAGCAACTGGGATGATCATGGTTTTCTCCTGGCCTGCATTCTTGGCCAGTAGGGTCAATTACTTTTCTCTATGTATATAAGTTACCTAAGTTTGTAGCCTGCTTTCTGTACTCATACCATGAAAATCTCATTTTCATTAAAAACCATTAAAATTATGATTTCCTGAGGCCATATATATATATTTCCCCCGAGGTTGTACGTTATATCCTCATATGGATGTTCTACAACTTACTTAGTACTTCTATATCGTTTCAGTAAAAATAGTTGATGTGTCCTGCTCTACAACTCCAGAACCTCTGGATTTGCTTTCTTTTCAGTTCTGAAGTTCTTTAAATCTTTACTGCTACTAAGCAGATCACCTCCTTCCCTCCTGCTTCATGTTTATTTTTCTTCTGGTTCCTTGATTTATACTTCTCATACATATGCTAATCTTTGTTTTTTGCTTATTTCATCTGCTGAATTAATGACTAAGCCAGTAGAGTCAAATGCAAGAAATATAACAACCAGGGCACCTGGGTGGCTCAGTTTGTTGAGCACTGGATTTTGGCTCAGGTCGTGATCTCAGGGTCCGTGAGTTCAAGCCCCGTATCAGCTCACTGTTATCCGCCTGTCAGTACAGACCTGGGTTCAGATCCTCTGTCCCCTTCTCCCAGCTTGTGCTCTCCCCACAAATAAATAAATATAAAAAAAAAAAAGTATAAAAACTTACCGGCAAAAATAATAAAGTTCAAATGTACACTATTACTATCTATATTTTATTTAGCTTGGGAAGAAAAAAATCTGCAATTTGGTCAGTTTTGTTTTTTGGTCTTTTTGTCAGTATCCAATTTGTGAGCTCTTGCAGCTATGTTTTTAAAGCATTATCTGCAAATACAGGGATGTTGGAAGATTATTGAACTCACATATAAAACGAATGTAGAAAATTTAGTTTTAGAGAATAAGTATTCATTCTCTAAAGAAAAGCATCTCCGTGTCTTATTTTCGGACTTTATTTATTTTTTAAACCACTTGTGTTTAAATTACAATTTTGCTCATAGACATCCCTTTCCACAACCCCGCCCCAGTAAAATACACGCCCCTACGTACACATTTTGGCATCGTTAGATACATTTGATTAAAAAGCTGATAAAATTCTAAAAACAAGGACACTGAAAAAAAAAAAAAGAATCCCATCAGATCAGAACAGATACAAATCAGACAGTCCTTAGGAGACTTGACCAAGTTACCACTGGTTTAGTTTCCCTGTGTTCCCAGGAACGGCGGAAGAAAACTACAATTCCCAGAATGCTTGGAACGCGTGCGCGGCCTGGAAACTTGCTGCCTCAGTCCCGCCTCCTTATTCCAGTGATTGGACTGTCCCGTTGCGCGTCTCTGAACTTCTCTTTTTCCATTGGTGGACTCCCCAGCGAGGTCAATTACAGAGCCTACGTTCGTTTTGGCCCTTCTAGCTTACCGGCTCTCCCCCTCCCCGCCCGGTACCAAGATGGCGGCAGAAGCAGCTGGTGGGAAATACAGAAGCACTGTCAGCAAAAGCAAAGACCCCTCGGGGCTGCTCATCTCTGTGATCAGGTGAGGGAGGCAGGAGGCAGGGTCAGGGGACAGGGGGCAGCGGGCAGCGGCTCGACCTCCGCTTTGGAAGGGAGAAGGGTTAGGTGGGTTCCACCCTGCCTACCCCTCCCCTTTCCTCCTTGCCTCCCCCAACCCCTCCCAAGGACCCCCACAGTCCCCCCTTTTTCTCTGGGGTTGGGCTAGAGGGAGGAACCCCGCCTCGCTGTCTTTTCTTTAGGGCCACAGCTTTCCATTAGGGTCCCCGGGCCCTAAAGGCACGCTGTTTGGGGGCTTGGTAGAGAAAGCCAGGTGTTTCATTTATTCATAAAACGTTTATTTATGGATTGCCTTCAGCCGCGCTCACTAGGGAAGGCTTCTTGTTTCCTGGATTTCTGGGTGGAAGGCCCTGAAGTCCGGGGACTACTGTCACGAGTTGCAGATTGTGTTCTCACACTTCGGACACCTCCAACCACCTGTGAATGGCCACAGCTTCAGATACAAGAGCCTGTAATGAGCTGGTGGAAGGGCCGTGGGTTTGAAGGCACACATCCGTTTTCAATTTTTTTCTGCCTTCCTATCCCGGTCTAGTCCTTCAAAACAAAACCAAACAAATTTCGAGTTATCTGCCATTCTCCCAGAATATGTATGGTGGGAGTGGGATTGGTGGGGCCCCTGTTTTAAAAATGTGATCTAGATTAAGGATAGGGGAATCCTTTCAAACACCATTAAGCATGATACAGGGAGTGATTAAAACAACCTGAATAAAATGTATTTAACACGTTTTTACTTTGTTGACCTTTGAATTTAAACTCAGGTATTTTTCATAAAATGCCCCCACCCCCACCCCTTCCCCCTCTCCTCTATCCCTCTACCTATGCTAAACTTTTGGTTGAGTTCTAGGAGGGCTCCTGGAATGTTCTGTTGATCTTTTTAAAACCCAGGGTCAGTAGTACCTGGTAGTTCCTAAAGGCTTGAAGGTATGCATAGATTGAATTTTTTTTTTAAATTTTTTTTTTAACGTTTATTTATTTTTGAGACAGAGACAGAGCATGAGTGGGGGAGGGTCAGAGAGAGAGGGAGACACAGAATTTGAAACAGGCCCCGGGTTCTGAGCTGTCAGCACAGAGCCCGACGCGGGGCTCGAACTCACAGACTGTGAGATCATGACTTGAGCTGAAGTCGGACACTCAACCGACTGAGCCACCCAGGCGCCCCATAGATTGAATTTTAAAACCGTCTCCCACTCATGGACTGATAAAGACCCTTCTCATGGGTGTTATTTTGGAGCCTCTAATTTCATATCATGGTATATTGAATCATTATTACTAAGTTTTTTGGTTGATTTTTTTCTTTTTAATTAAGATTTTTTAATTAAGATGATAATTCTCTGTATGGAAATACTTAATAAACCTGGCAGACCATACAAAGGGAATGTGGGTCTAGTGTGGACCCACATTCTTGCTGTGACAGTATAGATAGTGTAGATGTTTCATGATACTAAAACTCCAACTAGAGTGTTGGTAGTGGCCCATCTTAATCTCCTGTAGAATTATAATGCATGAATTTATTTGGGTTCTTTTTTGAGCTTCTTTTTTCTGCCTTGTAGTCAACAGTCATTTAAACTGTGCATTTAATGCTAGTTTGTAGTATGATGCCTGGTCCTTAATACATACTTAGTAAATATATAAATATATGTTAAACACATGAGGGAATGCCCTGAGTTTTGCGAAGATGAATCAGACATGACGTTATCCTGGAGAGTATAGCTCACTTGAGGGGTAAAATACGGAAGTAAAAACTATGACATAAGAGTGGGAGAGACAGAGACAGGTGAAATATGAGAATCCAAGAGGAGTGGTGAAGTAGAGTGTGGTTTAGGGAAGGAAACAGCTGTATATAAATGTACCATTTCAACTGTGTACTTACGATTCTGTAGGCTTTACCACTTCTGCTGTGTATCAATTTTCTTAAATGCCAATTACATTCACTCTAAATGCCCTACATTTGAAAACATGAAAACCAAACTAAAGTTTATTTATTTATTTATTTACGGATGCTGGTTCAGAAACACTGCCTTTGGTTGACTGTTCCTTTGCTCTTCAGGGGGACTTTGCCGCTGGATGGGGTGGAATATGATTTTGTGGTTGTTCGTCCATCTTTTCCACCCATCTATATTACCTTCACGTTATCACCATGATTTAGGGCAATGCATTTTTTGTGCTGACTTCTGTTGTGTGTTAATATTTGTCATTTTTCTTCCTTATCCTTGACCACCTCCGACCACTTGAATAACCCTTTTCAAACATCTGTTGACTAGCGTGGTATAACAGAGTGTTCAGACCTAGTATCCTGGGCAAGTTTTTTTTTTTTTTTTTTAATTTATTTTAGAGAGAGAGCATAAGCTGGGGGGAAGGGACGGAGGGAGGGAGGGCGGGGGGATCATCTTAGGCTCCACGCTCAGCATGGAGCCCAATACTGGGCTCAATCCCATGACCCTGGGATCATGGCCTGAGCCGAAATCAACAGTCGGACACTCACTGACTAGGCCATCCAGGTGCCCCTCTGGGCAAGCTTAGTAAGGATTCGAGCTCATGGTTACATAGGACCTTATTTATGACTGGATATTGTTGGTTCTGGAGTGTTAATGTTTGTATTTCAATATTTCTTTGAGTCATAGGAACATTGTGGGGTTGAAGCGAAAGTGTTGCTAGCTCTCCCTCCTTGTTGTTATGTCCCTGATGTGCTTTTGAACATAACACAGTGGTTTAAATTTCATAAAAACAGTGGCAGTTAATGAGAGGAGGATGGTAGTAACTTCGGTGTTTAGGTGGGGAGTAGCAGGGGAGAGTACTTCAGCAGAGAATAGAGTGGGGAACGTTGTTGGTAAGACAGTAGATCTTAAAAGTTTTCATTACAAGAAATTGTCACTGTGTGCGGTGGATGGATGTTAACTAAGCTTATTGTAGTCATTTTGCAGTATACACAATATATTAAGCCGTGTTGTACAGCTTAAAGGACTGCAGTGTAATATGTCAATTACATCTTGCTAAAACAGGAAAAAATGGGAATGTATATTTCTTGTTAGTAAACTCTTTTCTCACTCTGAAGTTGCTGCTTTGTCTGTTCAGTTTGTATTCTTTGTGATACCCTTCTTGCAACATTGTATTTGTGATTAAAAAATTTTTTTTAATGTTTATTTTTGAAGGAGAGAGAGAGAGGGAGCACGTGAGCGAGTATGAGCGACCATGAGCGGGGGAGGGGCAGAGAAAGGGAGACAGAAGTTGAAGCAGGCTCCAGGCTCTGAGCTGTCAGCACAGAGCCCGATGTGGGGCTCGACCCCAGGAGCAGTGAGATCATGACCTGAGCTGAATTTGGATGCTTGACGGACTGAGCCACCCAGGAGCCTCTGTCTTTATGATTCTTAATTTCTCATGTAAAACTTTTGAGGATTGCCTCCTCTTCTCCTTAACTTCTTTTCAGATTCTCTTTCAAATAAATACCAAAGCTTTCTTGAACCCATTTTAGGCTCATGTTTGTAAAGTCTCAGCATCCTTGAAGATCTATCTGATACGTGCCAGTTCTCTTTCATGTTCCCTTGGACCTATCATTTTATCACCAAAGAAATGATTTGTCAGTGATAGTCCTTTGAAAAATTTGATTAGTTGGGCTTTATTTCTCTTTATTTCTCTTTTTATGTCACTGAGCAGTTTTTTTTTTTTTTTGAATAGTGAGTGTTAAAAATTCTCCATCAGTTCTTTTGTTCAGATGTGTAAAAAACAGTTATTTGTATTTCTTATTGGGCATTAGCATAACACATATATATTTAATGCTCTCTCTCTGCGTTGGAACAGCATAAGGAAACTACAGGTGGGTAAGGGTTCGACCTAAAGATACAGTAGATATAGACATGGGGAATGGCCAAATCTCATCACTGTTTCCTGCTGTGGTGCCAACTAGTTAAATAACTATTTTGCTGGTGTGATCGACCACCACTTTAAAGCATTTGAAAAACAAAATAGCTTCAAGAAGTATAGTGTAGTTGTAATGAAAATGTTATGTTTGGTAGGTGGTTATTTAAGAACCTTGAGACTCGTAAAATGCAATTCTTAGCCTTTTATTTATTTAAAAAAAATTTTTTTTTTTAACGTTTATTTATTTTTGAGACAGAGAGAGACAGAGCATGAACAGGGGAGGGGCAGAGAGAGAGGGAGACACAGAATTGGAAACAGGCTCTAGGCTCTGAGCTGTCAGCACAGAGCCCGACGCGGGGCTCGAACTCACGGACCGTGAGATCATGACCCGAGCCGAAGTCGGACGCTTAACCGACCAAGCCACCCAGGCGCCCCAATTCTTAGCCTTTTAAAAAAAAGTACTGGGGAAAAAGATTTCAGGTCAATCAGAGGTTTCAAAGGGTGGGCTCCCGGGGTATTGCTGGGTCCTCAGGCTGGGAAGTGGGGCTTTGATGAGGAGACAGACAGTGCTTGGGACTGAGTCTGTCGGAGGCCACTCCTCTAACTGCAGCTTTTGGCTTAAAGTCTTGCCGCTGGCCCTTTGAGATGGAACTAATTGGGTGGACAGAGTCGTGATTACCTGCTGATGTAAATTTGGACAGTTTTACACGTGTGTGTGCACACACAGCAGTTTCCTACCTTTTTATTGATTCCTACCCCCTAACCTCTTGTTTGGTGTGATGTCGAAACAGGCAGCCTTTCTAAATGAGAAGTAAGCAGAATGGCATTTTGGAGATGCCATTTTATTTTTGTGAGTTCTTGTCAGATTTTTAATTGGGAAATGTGTCTACCGCTTACTGTTAGGTGATTTGCTTTCCAATTAAATGTTGACTCACTTCTCCTTGCAAGTTGGCCTTTAATAGACCATTTAATTGGGAAGCCAAACTCTGGCTGTGGCTTGAGGTGACCTTACCGGAAACCTCAGAGCGGAGCTTTTGTAGACAGACTCTGGCTACAGATGTCAAGGAGGTTTGAAGGCAGTTGAAGGCCCACGGTGTCACCAACTTTCATGTCTTCACAGAAGTTGGGATTTCAAAAACTTGGGAAATCCTTTATTGTAGACACCTGTTAAATTCCCTTCCTCCTCAGAGAGTGTTTTTGGTCAGCCCCGTACGTAATTCAAAGCCCGCTTTGTTGAAGGGGTCCGGGCTCCGATCAGAGCTTTGAACAAACAGCTTTGAGGTCCATGGCACAGTCTGTGGCAGAAGGGAACGTGGTCACTGTGTTCAGAGCGGAGGCCTGGAAGTTGTGCTAAGTGGTTAGCGCTGTTTGCGGTGGCCCCTCCTCTCTTCATCTGAGCCAGGCTCATTGTGGTTTTTAGGGTTCGCCGCTCTCTCTGCATCATGGGGCGTCTTGGCCCTAGCAATGTGGTACCATTTAAACATCACTGCTAGGCTCTCTCGAGACTAAACGCTTTTTTCTCGAAGTCCTGCCACATCCAACAGCATATGTGGATATAAGAGGCAAAATAATCCCCCTCCCCCCCGCTTATTTTTTTCTGTGAAACATGAAGAATTAATATCTTGGGAACCCATGTCTTAGTTTCCAACCTCATGTGTCGTTTTTTTTTTTTT
>NW_024412391.1:13293263-13607841 GCF_014898765.1 Herpailurus yagouaroundi | reverse complement strand
AGGGAGACACAGAATCGGAAACAAGCTCCAGGCTCCGAGCCATCAGCCCAGAGCCTGACGCGGGGCTCGAACTCACGGACCGCTAGATCGTGACCTGGCTGAAGTCGGACGCTTAACCGACTGCGCCACCCAGGCGCCCCAAGGAACTGGATGTTTTTGATGACTGTCTTTCTTTATTAACTCTGTTATGAGTAAGAGGGTAGTATTTGTCTCACTGTCACGTAGTTGCATGTCTTAGTTGGATGCATGTGAGTATACGTGTTTTGCAACTATTTTTTCCCGATCTTGTGTTTTCATTCTCTTGACATAGTCTTTCCCAGAGCAGAAGTTTGTAATTTTCACGAAGTCCAGCTCATCAGTGATTTCCATCGTGGGTCATATCTTTGGTGTTGTATCTAAAAAGTCTGTGCCGGGTTGCCTGGATGGCTCAGTTGGTTACGTGTTTGACTTGGCTTCAGCTCAGGTCATGATCTCATGTTTTGTGAGATCGAGCCCGGCTTTGGGCTTCGTGTTGACACTGTGGAGCCTGTTTGGGATTCTCTCTCTCCCTCTCTTTGCCTCTCCCCTGTGTGCATGTACGTGGGCTCTCTCAAATAAACTATAAGAAGTCTATGCCATACCCCAAATCGTCTAAATTTTCTCCAATATTAACTTCTAGGGGCTTTATATTTTGTCTTATATTTGGGACTGTTATCTGGTATGAGTTAAGTTTTGTGAAGGCTGTAAAATCTGTGTCTAGATCTTTCTTTTTTTTTTTGCACGTGGATGTCCAGCACCATTTGTTGGAAAGATGATCTTTTTTCTCCATTGTTGGACACGTGGGATCGTGAACAACATTCCATGCCTTTTGTTCTCTTCTTGTGCACACTTGTCATTGTAGCTTTCCTCATTTTCCTTTATAAAAATTGCATCACAAAAGGTGGTAAAAAAAAAAAAGTCATAAAAAAAAATCCAACAATCTTCTTCCCAAATAATACCTATTTTCTTTTTAAGGTTTGTGTGTGGATTCTGTTTAGGTACATACAGAGATTTAATACTTGTAATTATAACAAACTTAATTTTTTTTTAGCATAACAAAATTTTTTTGTATTGCTGTGTAGTCCTTGTAATTATACATTAAAATTTTTTTAAATGTCTATTTATTTTTGAAAGAGACAGAGTGTGAGCAGAGACAGAGAGAGAGGGAGACAGAATCTGAAGCAGGCTCCAGGCTCTGAGCTGTCAGCTTAGAGCCCCACGCAGGGCTCGAACCCATGAACAGCAAGATCATGACCTGAACCGAAGTGGGATGCTCAACTGACTGAGCCACTCAGGCACCCCTGTAATTATACATTTTCTAAGTGGGGAAATCAAAAAATATGGAAACTTACAGAGAAGAAAAATATAAACTCATTCTCTTTACCCAGAATTAAAAATTATTAAGAAATTTGCTTCCAGTGTTTAAAAATTGTTATAAAAATAATACACATTCATATAAAGAGTTCAAACACTGGAAATGCAGCAAGATGGAAGATGAAAATTATTCCAAACTTTATCCTTTGTAAATTACTAGCCATCATTGATATTAGCTGTACCTAATTGTAGACATTTCTCTGTCTCTGTGTGGGTATGAAATGTTGGGTGTATAGATAGAAATAATTTTTTAAATAGATACAGGATCTTTATATGCTGACTTGTATGCTCACTTTATTTGTCTCACTTTTTGAGGTATATATATATAGTAAAGTGTATACATATTAAGTATATGTCTTGATGAATTTTAACTTGTGTAACCACTACCCACATCAAGGTAGAGGTGAACATTTCCAGCATCCCTGTCCATTTCTTTCCACTTCGTATTTTGTGTGAGAGTATCCTGTTATTCCAGCACCATTTGCTAAAAAGATTATGCTTTCTTCACTGAATTTCTTTGCACCTCTGTCAAAAATCATTTGACCAGTGCGGGTCTCTTTCTTAATTATCTAGTCTGTTCCATTCATCTATTTATCTTGATAACATTATTACACAACAGCCACAGTCTTTTTTTTTTTTTTTTTTTGAGAGAGAGAGACAGTGCGAGCAGGGGAGAGGGGCAGAGAGAGACAGAGAGAGAGAGGGAGAGGGAGAGAGAGGGAGAGAGAATCTTAAGCAGGCTTCATATTCAGTGCAGAGCCTGACACGGGGTTTGATCCCATGAACTCTGGGAACACGACCTGAGCTAAAATCAAGAGTCGGCTGATCAACAAACTGAGTCACCCAGGTGTCCCTACAAAGTCTTGATTGTTGCTTTTATAAGTCTTGTAGGCAGTATATGTTCTCCAACTGTATTGTATTTCTTAAAAGTTTTTGTCACTATTCTAGGTCCATTTCTGTATCAATTTTATTTTTTATTTTTTTCCATATTAATCTTTGAATTAGTCAATTTCTACAATAAAACATGCTGGGATTTTGGCTGGGATTGCATTGAATGTACAGATTAATATGGGAGAATTGACAGCTGTGAGTTGTCTCATCCCTGAACAGGTATATCTCTTTATTTAATTTATTTCAGCAGTTTTTAAATGGATTTCATCGTGTAAGTGTTACACGTATTGTTGGTCAGATTTATTTTACAGGCTACTTCAGTGTTTTCACACCCAGTCTTTTTTTGTTTTTTTTTTTTTTTAGTATCATTTCCATTATTGTGTCTTCAAGTTCATCTTTTCTACAATTTCCAATCTGTTGTTAATCCTATGTGATGTAATTTTTATTAGATTGTAGTTAGGGGCTCTAGAAGTTTGATTTGGGTTTTTTAAGAAAAAAAAAATCATTGATAGCTTTCCTTACATGTCAGTCTTTCCTATAGCTTCTTGAACTATGGAAACAGGTATAATGGTTTTAATGCTCTTCTTTACTAATTTTGTCATCTGTGTCATTTTTGGGTTACTTTCAGTTGATTATCTCACCCCCCCGTTTTACATTCTTCTATACCTTTTGGATACTATATACTGTGATTTTTACCCTTTTTGGGTCTTTGTTTTCTGTAAATATTCCTGAGTTTTGTTCTGGGATGTGGTTAGGTTGCTTGGAAACTGTGGTCCTTTCAGGTCTTATTTTAAGTTTTGCTCATTGGGAGCAGAGCAGCATTTGGTTTAGCGCCCATTTTGTCTCACTTCTGTTGCAAAATCCTTTTGAATACTCCACCCAGTGCTCTGTGAATCATGAGATTTTTCACTCTGGCTGTGTGTGATTTCAGATACTGTGTCCACTAATCCTTACTGGTGGTTCTATTCCTGGCCTTGGGTTATTTCCTTTCATGCATGTGCTGATGATGGTCAGCGGGAGCTTTAAGGGAGCCCTTCTCCAGATCTCCAGAGTGCCCTGTGCAGTTCTCTTTCCTCAGTCACCAGCCCTGCAAACTTTTAACTGCCTTCATGTTTAAGGTTTCAAAATTGGGTTTTTTTGGTTGTTGTCGTTACTTTCAGATGCTAGGGTAAATTTAGTTCCTGTCATTTCATCTCGGCCAGAAGTGGAAGTCCATCAGGGCTTACTATTTTGAGAAATATCTCTAAAGTTTGATTTTTCATCGGTCCGATTTCATCAGCTGCATATGCCCAGAGAGGAAGAATAAGGTAATCAGATGTGCTGTCTGAAGGTATGGCAGGAGAGTGAGGTAGGTATCTCAGCCCTGATGGCCTGATTTTTGCAGTATTTTGCAGAGCGTTTAATTAAACAGCTAAAAAGTTTCACTACATGTAATATTTTTTCCAGGAACTTTGCCTTCAGAACTCCTAGAAATGCTTTAGAACTATTTTGCATCTGTTTATGTATTTGTTTTTGAGGGTATAGTTTTTTTTGTTTTGTTTAATGCCTGTGATAGTATTGTTCGTCGCAGCCTGAGCTCTCATAGAGCTGGTAATTGGTTTTCTTTGGGTGGCACAGCGTTTAGATTATTTTTGTTGGTGGTGGTTTTGTTTTGCTTTTTGTTTTTGCTTGCATTTGGAAGTTTGCAATCTGTGCTCGCATTTTTCAGTTTGCAGTGGTGGGGGCTGTTCTCTATCATCTTCTACTCTGCTCCTTACATTGTTAACTGCTTTCCAAGCCATGAAATGAGTTCTGCTCTTTTCAGTAGCCCGTCCTTTATGTGTTGGGAATTCGCCTTGAAAAACACGGGAACTACCATTTAACAGGGAGGTTCTTGTGACTATTTGACATGGTAGGCAAACTTAATGTTTTAAGTTCCTTAGGAGAACCTTTCCTGACGTTTATTGTTTTAAAAGTTTTTATATAGCCCTTGCAAAAAATAAAGTGGCACATAGTTCAAAAACGTGTTTTTCCATTCAAAATTTGGTGCCTATCATTGTGCTAAATATTATGGGAGACGTCATTTTTATACTCAAAAATATCACTTGCGTGTTTTTAAAAATTCAGAATCTCAAAAAAAAAAAAAGTGCAGACTCAGTCACCACATACCCACCTTGGCAGAACCTCCATCTTAAGATTAGCAGGTGTTTTGAATGCAAATTGGGTAGCCTTTAGGATGTAATTTAGTTGGGGGAAATAAGGTAAGCCAATTAGCATTAACTTTTTAAAGCGGAGACGATGGTATCTTGGCTATGTTTACAAAAATATTCTTTTTTTTTTTTTTATTAATTTTTTTTTTCAACGTTTTTATTTATTTTTGGGACAGAGAGAGACAGAGCGTGAACGGGGGAGGGGCAGAGAGAGAGGGAGACACAGAATCGGAAACAGGCTCCAGGCTCCGAGCCATCAGCCCAGAGCCCGACGCGGGGCTCGAACTCACGGACCGCGAGATCGTGACCTGGCTGAAGTCGGACGCTTAACCGACTGCGCCACCCAGGCGCCCCCAAAAATATTCTTAATTTAAGTAAAAGAACAATTGAACATGGAAAAAGACAGACAAAAGAAACACAGCCTTCTAACTGCCAGAGAGAAGGTGAGTGGGAGGATGGGTGAAGTAGGTGAAGGGGATTAAGAGTACATTTATTGTTATGAGCACGGAGTGATGGATAGACTTGTTGGATCGCTGTATGTACATCAGAAACCAATATAACGCTATATAAATTACACTGGAATTAGGACTCTTCTTTTAATTTTGAGAGATACATACTGAATATATACCAGTAAAAATATCATGTCTAGTATTTGCTTCAAAATCATGGGGGTTGAGGGTCGAAGTTAGGGTATAACAAGATTGGGATGTGTTCACAGTTATTGAAGCTGGGTTATTTGAGGAGTCTCTTGGTTTTTGTACGTGTTTGAAAATTTCATGACAATGTGTGGGTGTGTTTATATGTGGGTCCTGGGGAGAGGGAAGGAAGGGCATTACAAGGGTCTGTGGACAAATCTAAGAGATACTACCTACTCTTCACGTCTCGTCCACCCAGCTTCTGCTCTCCCTCCCTCGCGCGTGGACGTGTTAAAGTCTCTCGGATGTCTGTAGTTAAGAAACCTGCTTCAATTTGGGTAATCCGGAATTTCCAAGATAACCTAGTGCCACGCAACGCCTACTTTTGTCTTCTAAAATGTGATTTCTGAGGAACTCGCCAGAATCTCCACGTTAGGGAAGTAGCCTACGCCTTCAAAATGACCAAATGCCGTAATGTGTGGTAGTCACAGGAGCCTTCCATGGGGGATGAAAAATAAGATCCCTGTGGAGAAGGCTGTAGGGAGCATGTGGAGCTTCAAGCTCAAGTGGGAAAAGAGATAGTGCTGGTTAAGTGAGGGTAGGGGGTGGATTTCAAAAGGACTCTGTCAATCCTGGATTCAGTTTTATGCTTTAGTGAGGCTGATTTTACTTAATTTTAGATAATGCCCTTCTCTGTTGGTTATAAGATTTAGAGCTTTTGGCCCCCAGAAGTATTTTGTATAACCGAGTTAATTGAAATATTGAAAAACCGCATGTGTTGGGTGTAGTAATTGGCCCTAAGTGCTGTCTGAAGCAAGACACCAGTGAATTTTCAATTGACTTTAAAGCAGAAATTGTTTGCTGTCACTTGATATTAAATGAATCTTAGTAGTGAATTAAGGGATGTTGTTTTTATGCATCCAAAAAGTTTTTCAGAAGACTTGTCATCATGAATTGCTATCAGTTGGGATGGGATTATCTTGTATTTTGTGGGATCTAATAAGACATAATTAAGAAACAAGCCGTCACAGTGTATAATTGAATATAATAAAATCAGATTAAAAAGTGTAATGTAGATTCGGTTATGCTTTGAGTGAAGCCATATCTTATGTGATTATATAGTGATACACATCTCAAATATTTAATGTGTGATTTTTTTCCATGCAAACTCAGAATTACGAGGGTCTCTCTCCCTTTTATTATAATTCATTGGACCATTTATAGACGATTCATCATATACAAAGTGCTCTGCATAGTAGAATAGGCTTTGAAGACCACTTCTCAAGTTGTTTTATATTCTTGATCTCTTTTCCTCTTCTTTAGTTTGGAGTTACACTCTACTCTTATGTAGAACTGGCTTTAGTTCCCCTGCTGACATGTTACTGTCAGGCATTTCTTAGGTTCGTTGTTTCATGCTTTAAAGGAAAAGAAAATCTCTCAGACTTTGAAATAAGGGCTAAGTAGATCATCTAATAGTGTAACCTAAATGTTTTTGTTTAAAAGCAGTTTGGGAAAGAAAATAGGATGCATGTTTTCAAGAATCGTGTCTGTTCTAGGGGTTTTTTTTTCTGTCTTGGGATCAATAACCAAAAGGAATATTCTAGAAAGCTCAGTAAGCTAATGGTTTTTTTTTTTTTTTTTTTTTTTTTTTTCCTGTTTGGAGTGAGGATCCAAAACTAGTTAATCCTTGTGTTTTGGGGTTTAAAAATACTTACTTTTTGCCTTATGACAATGTGTTATTCTATTTTGTAAATAAAGAGGACCCCTTGTCTGGTGCTCTTTCCATTATGTGATTAAAAAAAATTCATTAGGATTGCCCTGACAAGAGTGAAGGTGGTACAGGTTGAGGGGTTCAGGTGCCTGATGAGGAAAAAGTACAAGGGCTCAGAGACTGCTAGCTTCTCTAAGAGGCCTTATTTCCCAGGAAGGGTATCACTGAGTTTTGATTCCTGCTGTAGATTGTGCTTTGAACAGCTGTAGCTTCCTGATAAGTAAGTGATTTTTGGATATGTGGGACCTTACTTGTGATTAGTTTTTCTGAGTTGTTTGAAGGGATTTACATCAGTTGTTTTTATTATTCCTGGAGGAGAGGTCACTGGATACCAACAAGGAATGCTCTTAGTAAATACTTAAGCATATTAACTGTTTTCAGATAGCATGACTTAATACTAATTGTTCTGCAGGGGTCACCAGAATTCAGGTGTATTACGTTAAATATTTCTTCTAGCAGGTTAGTTATCTGAGGCTGTATTAGGCAGTTAATTCTTGAGGATTTGTGGAGAATCCGTGTTGCTGTGGCTAAGGGCTATGACCGATAACATCTGCCTTGAGATTTTAGCGAACCAAAATAATACTGCCTGTGTTTTGCAGGGTGGTGTATAAGTCTGCTCGAGCTGCCATAACAAAACACAGACTGAGTGGCTTAAACAGAAATTTATTTTCTCAGAGTTTTGGAGGCTAGAAGTCCAAGATCAAGGTACCAGTCAGAGTTGGTTACCTCATTAAAGCCCCATCCAAATGACCTCCCTTACACACCCTAATCTCCAAAGAGTCACATTGGGGGTTAGTGCTTCAACATAAATTTGGTAGTGGTAGGGGGTATGTCTCAATTCAGTCTATAACAGCTTGTACTCTGGGGACTCTTACTACTTTGTTAAAATACCCTAAAAGGCTTCCAGAGTGATAGCCTGTTATCACCTATAGGTGGTCTTGAGTCTAGAGTCCTGGGCAGGCCACTAATTTTTCCTGACTGGTCGTCAACCTTTCTACTTGCTTTTCTGGCTTATAATATTTAACAGTCCCCTACTAACCCTTTAATACAAATACTTGTACTGTTGATGCTCTTCAAAGAACTGCTCTCTGGTCAGCTTGAACTATCAAAGGGCTTTCTGAGAGGAGGAAATTAATGAAACATGGTTTGATTCATTTCATCCTGTAAATTCCCCCAATTCTATCCTTAGATTAAAATGGATCATTGGAAATCTTCATGTTAGGATTATGTTCAGAGTCACAATCTCTAGGTCTGAGTTGTGTTTTAATGTTCTGTTCTTGAAGGGATTTAGAAGAACTGACCATATAAAATTTGTATTTACAAGGTGGTTGAAGACACTGTTCACTGTATTGTATATTGTATTCCTTGTTGTTGTTGTTGTTTTAAGTTTTTATCTATTTATTTTGAGAGAGAGAAAGAACAGAGAGAGGGAGAGAGAGATTACCAAGCAGGCTTTGCACTGTCAGCGCAGAACCTGACATGGGGGTTGATCTCATGAGCCGTGAGATCATGACCTGAGCTGATAGCAAGAGTCAGACGCTTAACTAACTGATCCACCCAGGCGCCCCTCTTCCTTGTTTTAAGTGAAAAATTTCTTTTAGAATTTAGGACTAGTTTAAAGTGTGCTTCCTCAGCAAAGGAACTGGAATCTATACTTCTGATAATGAGAATTATTTAGCTACATTTCACTTTTTGCATGGCTAGGAACCTCACAGTTAGATTGAGGGCTGATTTCATATCAGCTGTGTTTGTTTGGGTATGACCTGCATACCTGTGTTCTACATTCATGTGGCATTGTTTTGTCCTGTATCTCCTTAACTAGTTCTGTTTTCTCATTGATATTTTCTATATTCTTGTACAAATGATCTCCAATCCTTTTTGGAAGAGGTTGGAGAGAAGTAAAATGAAACTTGAAATGTTGTTGAATATTCGCCATTCAGTATTCACTAATAAATACTGGTTGAGGGGTGCCTGGGTGGCTCATTCGGTTACGCATCTGACTTTTGGTTCTGGCTCAGGTCATGATCTCACGGTTTGTGAGATTGAGCCTGCATCAGGCTCTGTGCTGGGCATGGAACCTGCTTAAGATTTTCTCTCTCTCTCTGCCCCTCCATGTATGTGCATGCATAAGCTCGCTCTCTCTCTCTCTCTCTCTCTCAAAAAAAAAAAAAAAAAAAAAGAAAAGAAAAGAATACTGGTTGAAAGCTATCATTGTTTTTTAAAGTTTTTATTTTTTTAGTTATCTCTCCACCCAACATGGGGCTCGAATTCATGACCCTGAGGTCAAGAGTCACACGCTCTTCAGTCGACTGAACCAGCCAGGCACCCCAAAAGCTGTCATTCTTTGTTTGGGTGCTAATCCCCAGGTGGCATCAAAGAACACTTTTAGAGTACAAGTCCACAAAGGTGTCCCTTTTCTGGCTCCCGGCTTCCTACCTGATCTCATGTCTATCACTGTCCCCTTCCTTGCTTCTCTGAAGCCACACGGACTTGCCTGCCATTCCTTCTTCCTTGAACAGGCCAAACAATCCCCTGTGCATCTTGAGAGTCTGTGCATCTTCCCTTCTCTCTGGAATCCGCTTCCCCAGATAGTGTCCCCTCTCTTTCCCTCATTTCTAGAAAGCTCTGGTCAAATGCCATCTTTATCTGAGAGGTTCTCTGGCCTCCTGTGTAATACAGTTCCACTCCTCCTACCGTCCCTCTTTTTTCCATAGCTGCTTCTTCCCGGGCTGCCGTGTATTCTGTATTTCTCTTGTATCACCTGCTTCTCCCACGAGAATGTAAGTTTCCTGAGGGAGGGATTGGCTTTATTCACCTGCCAAGTAGTAGGTGTTTAATCACTATTAGTTGAATGACTAAATGAACTAAATAGGGTCGCTGTAACTATTATTCGTCCTTTCCTAGAGATTTCTGAGCAGGCATTTCTTTGCGCGAGATAATTTAGTAGCAATTGTTTCTTCCGGCAAGGAACTGCCCTCCCTGACCCCTTCAGATCCTGTATCTTGCTGCTGCTCATTATTTAGCTTTTCCTAAGCACTTTTAATGTGCCACGCACCAGAAGAATATAAAGAAAAGGTCTGACCTCAGTTTGTGAATAAATATCTTCAGGAACTTTCGAATGGGGGGAGGCTTTGGGCTAACAGTGTTGTGATTCACAGATGATGTATTTGGTTCCTAATAATGTATCAGCCCACACGTCAATGGCACTTTTTATTTCACCAAGCACATTCATGGACTTTGCCAATCACAACCACCTGGTGAGGCAGGTATACTTACTATCTTGTCTGTTTGACAAGGGAAGAAACCCACAGAAGTTGACTTGCCCAAGTTCAAAGAGCTTGAAAGTTATAAATGCCTCATGGTTGACATATATGAAGGGAAGAGGAAAAACTTCTGGTACATTCCAAATGGTAGTATTTTTGGTTTGTGGTTCTTTGTTGCATCCTCTCATTTGTCTTTGATTGAAGGTTATTGTTTCTCTTGAGTGATGGGTTACCTTTGGGTGACTAACCTTATTTTTATAGGTGTGCTTTTTCTGTTACTTGATCTCACTTTTGTCTTTTTTTAAGAGTAATAGCAACTTTTGTGTGCTTTTCCCATGTCTGGACTCCATTACTCTATTAAGTCCGAAGTGAAGGCAAAATTGCTCCGTAGAAGGAGTCCATGATGGTGACTAGTTATTTTCCTTTCAAAACACTTGACTGACTACATGGAAACACAGAAGCTGGTATAAAAAGAGGAAACTGACAAATTCAGTTTTAGATCTGCAGGTTTTTAGCTTGGGTTTAACGCTCATGCGTCTGGCTTGCTTAGAGCCGATGGTTATGAATTCACTAGAATCATGTAGTATGTGTCCCTACTAAGGGCTGTAAACAGTAACTTAACATGTGTGCTATGGTCTTTTGAGCCCATTAGGTAAATAAATTCCTTCCTAGGGATTAATTAGTCATGGTTAGAGATGCAATTCATCATGCAAAATGCCAGAGCTGTCTTAGTGAAAAATTCTTGGTGATCCAGAAATGTCTCTCTGTCTGGCCTAACTAGAATTTAGCGTAGGCTTTTGTGTTCCTCCGTGAACTTGGCAAGTTTGTAAATCATAATGGTTTTGAGATAAGAGTGGGGAAAAAAAAAATCTAAAGAGCGATTCACTAACGTGAATGCATCTTGGGGTGGCAACTTCAAATCGTTTCCTCTCTGCTTATGTCTTTAAGCTCATACTTCTTGTTCATACTCAAGACTGTTAGAGCTCTTAGCAGCTTTTTTAGTACTGTCCGCATCTCTACTCATCCACTCGTTTCTTCACATGTGAGCTGTAGCTTGATTAGGAGCTGAAAGCACAAGAAGTAGGAGTTCATAACGTGCACAGTGGAAAAGGCATGGGCTTTGAAGTCGTGTATAAGCTTGAAGTCCGGGTCTGATGTTAGCTGTGGGTGTGGGAGCAAGTTACTGTACCTCTCTGTTCCTCTGATTCCTTATCTGTAGAAAGGGTGGTGATAACCATCTCACCAGACTGTTTTGAGTATTGTCTTAGATTATGTGTGCAGAATAACCACCGCAATCCCTGGCACGTAACAGACACTAAATAATATCCTGTGTTCACTTTCATCTGCCCTTTCCCGAGTGTATGACACAAGGATGCATGTACATTTTTGTGGTTCGTTTGAAAATTTCCCAAGTAGGTGAGTGAGAGCTGGCTTGTCGGCATTTATTGTCAGTGGGATCTTGGATAATTTTTGGACTCAATATTTACAAAAATGCAGGTACTTTTAGGCCTGGTCATTTAGAAATATAGTACCCATGTTAGAGGATATAGAAGCCTTTTACTGGGGCACCCAGGTGGCTCAGTCAGTTAAGTGTCCGACTCAGGGCTGATTTTGGCTCAGGTCATGAGCTCATGGTTCGTGAGTTCGAGCCCTGCCTTGGGCTCTCCGCTGACAGCGCAGAGCCTGCTTGGGATTCTCTCTCTCTCTCTCTCTCTCTCTCTCTCTCTCCCTCCCTCTCTCTGCCCCTCTCCCACACTCATGCTTTTTGTCTCTCTCCAAATAAATAAAACTTAAAAAACAACCAAACACCTCTTCCTGTTTGGATTGGTCACAGCATATTAGGAATGTTGTGTTCGGTTCTAGCACCACGTCTTGAGAGGCAGGACAGGGAAGCTTTTTTTTTTTTTATTTTTTTTTTATTTTTTTTTCAATGTTTATTTATTTTTGGGACAGAGAGAGACAGAGCATGAACGGGGGAGGGGCAGAGAGAGAGGGAGACACAGAATCGGAAACAGGCTCCAGGCTCTGAGCCATCAGCCCAGAGCCTGACGCGGGGCTCGAACTCACGGACCGCGAGATCGTGACCTGGCTGAAGTCGGACGCTTAACCGACTGCGCCACCCAGGCGCCCCATGGACAGGGAAGCTTTTAAGGGCCAGACCGCTCAGGCTCACGGACTGGCTCTGCTACTTAAAAGTTCTGTGCCTCCAACGCACAACTCTGTTTCCTGTCTGTAAAAAGAGGGGTAATAATGGCACCTACCTCCTAGGGTTGTTGTCAGGAATAAATGAGTTCCTATGTGGAAACCACTCAGGTTAATGCTGAGCGTACAGTGAGCTCTATGTGAATGTTCGCTGTTTTTGTAGGGACTTCAGAGCAAATCCACAAGGATGGTGGGCTGCATGGGAGCCATGTTGTGGGAGAAACGGTGGAAGCAGTTAGAGATGTTTATGTAACCTGAGAGAAAAGTACTGAGCGCGCATTGCCATCGAAAGAGAAATTGTACGGAGGAGGGAATAGACTTCCGTCACCACAAGAAGGTGGAACTCAGATCGATAGTAGAAATCATCAAGAGGCTGCTTTTATTGTAATGAAAGGCTTCGTAACAAGGAGAGCTGTTAAGAATTGCAGTGAACGGCTTTGTGAACCAGGGAGCTGTCCGTGTCCGTGCCACAGAGGCTCGTCAGAAGGCTGGGGAGAGGTTCGCGCCCCGGCTGGCAAGGTGACCTTGTTGGCAGGTGTTCTCTCCTACCCTGCTATCAGTCCGGGTCAAGTGACTGGCTTCCAGGAAGATAATTCCACGCTGAAATTTGCTGGGTTTTGGTAGCAGGCCTAGAAACTTTCTCCCTAGAATTCTAGCCTGCTCTTACGGTCTATCGTTCAGTCATTGTGCAGATACTTATTGTGGGAGACATTGTATTTCTGGTCTCAGAAAAGAAAACAGGTTGGAAATGCCGTCCACTACGCAGTCTTTGAAGGTACCCAGTGAATGGCGTTTCGTTATTGTTGGGGGCCATTCTCCTTGTGTTGTTTCTGAAGTTCTCTTAAAAAAAAAAAGGTTTTTTTTAATGTTTATTTTTGAGACAGAGAGAGAGCATGAGTGGGGCAAGGGGAGAGAGAGAGGGAGACACAGAATCCGAAGCAGGCTCCAGGCTCTGAGCTGTCAGCACAGAGCCCACATGGGGCTCAAACTCACAAACCACAGAATCATGACCTGAGCCAAAGTCAGGACACTTAACTGACTGAGCCACCCAGGTGCCCCTGTTTCTGAAGTTCTTAGGAGCAAAGCACGGAATGCCCTTTGTTTGAGAATGTCTTTGTTAAGGATGTTTATTTGGGTGTTTGGAAGACAGAGATGATCTGTTCCTTTAGAAAAATGGGAAGGCATGTTTACTGTCCGGTATAGAAGATGTAGTTTTCTAAGCTGAGGGTTCCTGTCTAGTCACTCACAGCGTATACAGGCACGCATTTGGGTCCAGTTGCCTAACCATCTTGGGACTAGGGGCCTGGTGGTGGGGGGGCTGCTGCAGATATGCTGGTGCCCTTGCTTCTTGCTGTGCTGTGAATGACAAAGCCCTTTGCTTCTGACCCACGAGTTTTGTGTCTTCTAGCAGCATCCATGAAACTCTGGCTAGCTCACTCGTTAGCTTGTGGGTAGGATAAAATCTCAGACTGTCCACAGTGCTTGACGGCAAAGAGGAGTAAGGTGAGCCAGAGAGGTTAAATCTCATGGCCAGTGCCGAATGACCTACTGTTTTGGGGGTGATGGAATTCGAACCTGTGTCTCCAAAGGATATTCTTTCCATGACCTCGTGGAACACTGCTCTTGCCTTTACTGCCATACTGCTGTTCCTGTGACAGTGATCGCCAGCCACAGTCCCCACCGTTTGTTGCGTGCTGGTGACTGCCAGGCCTTGTTTGATCTCTTTTACTTCCCACCAGCAGCCCTCCAAGGAAGGTGACCGTACTGTCTGGGTTCTGTAGGCGAGCAAAATGAGATGCCGCGACCAAGGTCACATGGGCAGTAAATGGTGGAGCCAGGATTCAAAAGGTAGAGGGAGGATGACAAGAGGGCTCCCCCCAACGCCCCAAGGGCCGTTAGGAGGGTTAAACATATGTTTTATGAGGTGCACAGCACTGCTGGTTTCTGGCCACTATAACAAACCTTCCTAAAGGCTATTATTATTGTTATTATTAACCTTGGTGCCTTTTCCCCTTCTAATTAAAAAAACAAACAAAAAAAAAAACAAAACAAAAAAACCAAAAAACTTTAGTTTTGGTCTCTCTTGCTGACGAAAGGCAGAATGTCATTCAGCCCGGCTCACATTAAGAGGATGAATATTAAAGGGGCGCAAACCTGGCACAGGCTATTTCCTTATACAAATATTTTCTTTAAAAATGAAAATAGGAGCTAAAATCCCCTATAGACCCAATTTACTTTTAATCTTCATTTTAGTAACCCTTTCTATCTCATAAATAACTCCTAACGCGACGGTAATGTGTTACAGTGACAGCTGATGCCTGGGAAGGTGTCCTCTCTGGGCCTGACATTTTCTTTAATGGTAATTCTCCTAGTTAATGTAAACAATGTGAAATGTTTGGCATGTTTCCTTCCACAAATGGTGGTGGAGAGGAAATCAAAGCATTGTAACGACGGCAAACTGATCCAGGGTAACTTTGACAAATCCGTGTCTGTGTGCTGTTATAAGGGGAAGTGAGAGGTAGATACCTAGGAACTCTTCCCTTTGGGACAGCTGATAAATTGAAGGCCTTTTCTGATTGTGCTTTACTTTAGATTACCAGCCTGGAAGGTTTCAGACTTAAAGAGCAAAGTTATGTATCATAGAAACAATAGGAAGACATGCTTAGCTCCCTGTACCTACAATACCTCCCTGTATTGTAAATGATATTCATAGCTCCATCTTTGAAGCCATATTCCTCCTAGGTTCTCCACTCTGATTCGTGTTATGAGTCAGATACTTGTGTGGGACTTTCTCCCTGAAAGTAACCTTGGAGGTATGGTGGTCTGATATATGATCACCAGTTGACAGAGGAGGATACAGGATCTGGCAGGATACGGGCCTTCCTTCAAGTCTTGGGGTTCCTACTGCGTTGCTTTCCTGAGCGAACACCACAGCCCTTAGAGGCTTTGCCTTTTCCTTCGTTATATGTCTTGTCCTGTCTGCACCTCCCTCACCCCCGTCCCCGCCATTTGCTGCTAGAACTGGTCTCTTGGCATCCCTAACACATTTACACAATTCTTTTTAGAGGTGAGATTGATGTCAAAGACTGGCCTGCTGAATCTCTCTGTAAATTGGAAAAGAAGTTTTATATATTATGTGGCTCATGAATTAAGATCTCTTGCTCTAAATGACAGTTCGGGAAAAAAACTGTTGTACAGTATTTTGCTTGTGAATATCTGGAAGTAGATATGTGATTGATTCACTGACAGACCATCTCTGAAAGCAGTTCTAATGATGGACTTATAATTGATTGCATCCATCATTGAGAGCCTAAACTACCCCCTTCCTAAATTAAAGATAAATGAAATAAGCTATGCTGAATGTATAAGCTGACAAATCTGAGGGAATTTAATGAAACTCTAAATTACCACAGCCAACAGATAAGAGAAAAGGGTTTCTTTGTTGCTGATTATAACACTAAATAAAAAAATTTTTCAAAAAAAGATAAAAGAAACAAAGATCTGTGGCCCACATATCAAACTAAGTTATTGAAAGGTTTTTAATAAGTGTATCTATCTCATTCCCTGGTTATTGTTGATTTATATCAATCTCATTAGTGCTGTTGGAAGAATAGTAAACGTAGGGATTGTCTTCTAGTGTAGCTTATATTATTGTTGTTGTAACATACTTTAGAATCGATATGACTTTATTTCCGGGCTGTTGGGGGCTCTGTGCCAAATTTAGTTCATTTAAATGAGCTATTTGGAATGTAGTTCTTCAGTGTATAAGTAATTTTATCAGTGAGTACACTTTTAGCTGTTTGTAAAAGACAGGTTGAGGGTGACTTAAACAGTGGGTGTTTGTTATCTCCCCTAACAAGAAGCCCTGAGGTAAGGCAGTGTAGAGTTGGCTGCTTTGGTGGCCCAATGATGTCACAGCAGTAGCCGGCATTTCTCTTGGCTTTCCCTTCCATGGTTGTAAGGTGTGTGAAATATTTGAGTATCTTAGCGTTGTGTAATAATCGGGAAAAGGGACCTGCCTCCTATTAATCTTGCAAGAAAACTCCTGGAGGCCCTTAGGTCTCATTGGTCAGATTTGCCACGGATAAGGCGAATGGAATTACTGGGATTCACTCAAGTGATCAAGAACCACCCAGACTCTTGCAGAGTTCATGCTGCCTCTTAATGGATTAAAATTGGTATGCCAGGGAAAGAGTGAAAGCCTCCTTGGATGGGCAAACAGCAAATCCACTTAGATGGGCTACTGAAATTTGCTATGAAAGTGGTTTCATATTTTCTGTTAGTAACTTGTTTTCATTTCCTCCCTAGTTAGTTAGATGAATGTGCCAGCATATTAACTTATCTTTTACTGTTTTGCTTTTAAATGAATTTTTAAAAAAAACGTTTATTTTTGTGAGAGAGAGAGAGAGAGAGAGCGAGCGAGCGAGCGAGCATTCCAGCCAGGAAGGGGCAGAGAGAGAGACAGAGGATCTGAAACAGCCTCTGTTCTAACAGCATGGAGCCTGATGGCGGGGCTTGAACTCACGAACCGTGATATCATGACCTGAGCTGAAATCGAGAGTCAGATGCTTAACAGAGTAAGCCACCCAGGCGCCCCCTTTTTTGCTTTTAAATTTGATTCGGCCTGATATAATCTCTGTCTTCACCAGGACTCTGTCTACCAGTGATGATGTTGAAGACCGAGAAAATGAGAAGGGCCGCCTTGAAGAAGCCTATGAGAAATGTGACCGTGACCTGGATGAGTTGATTGTACAGCACTACACAGAGTTGACGACAGCCATTCGCACATACCAGAGCATCACAGAGCGCATTACCAACTCCCGAAATAAAATAAAGCAGGTGAGCCTCCTTCCCTCCTGTGATTGTCACACCGCATCTACCGTTAGTAGCTCGTAGAGGTGGCACGGTGGTGGTGAATGGTCATGGTGAGTGATGCGTAACGACGCTTTTCGGGAGTTTTGCAAGTGTCTTTGAAAGCCTGGCTGCGGAGGATCACAGAGGGCATCCCAGGCTTGCCTCTTCCCGATGTCTTATCCTCGGCTTCTGCTGGTCTTTCTCCTTGCTGTGTGAAATGGTGTGGAGGAGGTGGCCTCAACATGAGGACACTGAAGGGCCTCTTGCTATTAGAGGCTCCCATTTCTGTGTATCAAATGTATGGCGTCTGGTCCTATCCCACACTGTGTGTGTGTGTGTGTGTGTGTGTGTGTGTGTGTGTATGTGTGTTGCTGTAGCAGTTGAAAAATTTTTTGAAATTTCGGCTTTCACTGTGTCCCCTCATTTGAAATTGGTTGTGATTTCTTTTTTTTTTTTTTTTAAATTTTTTTTTCAACGTTTATTTATTTTTGGGACAGAGAGAGACAGAGCATGAACGGGGGAGGGGCAGAGAGAGAGGGAGACACAGAATCGGAAACAGGCTCCAGGCTCTGAGCCATCAGCCCAGAGCCTGACGCGGGGCTCGAACTCACGGACCGCGAGATCGTGACCTGGCTGAAGTCAGACGCCTAACCGACTGCGCCACCCAGGCGCCCCAAGAAATTGGTTGTGATTTCTGTGCAGTCATTGTACATTCTTGGTATGATTTTGAGAAGAAACCCTAACTTGCAGATTATTTCAACATGCATTTATGGATACTGGCATTCTTGAATATCGTTCTTCAGTAGTGACGAGCATGTATTAACTTACTTACATTTTGTCATTTTCTTAATATTTTGCAGCAATTTCTTCTCATTCTTTTTTTCTTCCTCCCCGTCTTTCTACTTCTTGCCCCCTTTTCTCTCCCCGCCCACCTCCTTCCTTTTGTAGTAGGTCCTTGAAAAACTCTTGGTTCCTGGCTACCAGGTCTTTACTGCCTAAAGGATAAAGTGGGCTCATAAAGGGTATTTTTATATTTGGCCTGAGGGATGAACTGACCTTTAGGTGCTGTCATGTCGTCATATGGTTTTGGCCATGTGTTTCGAGGGTCACTCCTTTTAATACCACTCCGATGGCAGTAATTGCTACCACTTAGCACTGCTTGTTTGCCAGGCATGGCTGTTCCTCACTCAGCAGACTAGGATGTCAACGCTGGTCTCCCTTTCAGGTCCTTGCTGCTGGTTTTCAGACATCTTTTAAGTGGTAACCTCCCTTTTTGAAATGAGCTGTCTTGTGGAACCCCGATATGTTAGCTGCCTCTTGTTCGGTGTTGGGTGAGGGATGCAGGGCCTCATGCTCGATCCCCTCCTTAAAAGCCTGCAGCTGCCCTTCCAGCACCTCTGCGGCCACAGGGCTGCACAGACCATTTGCAGCACTCTGGCTGTGCTGTTGCTCGGTCAGGGAGTTCCCCGCACTGTGCCCGCCCGGGGATATCTAGGCTCCCAGCTTTTTCCCGCATTTTCTTTTCTGTCTTCTAGGCCTTATGTTATGATTTTCTAAGCAGAGACCTAAATTATTCTTCTAAGAAAGTGGTTGATAGTTTCAGCCTCTCTGAGTACCGGTTGAGAACCAGTAAGCTCTTAAACTATTTTGAAGCAATTTGTTGACCTCTTTACCTTGTCAAATTAACTGGGAATTTTCAAAAGGAATACTATAATTCTTAGCCTTTACAAATGATGAGTTCATCCTATGGATTTATCTGTGAAACTAGATACAGCTGTAGATCAGTTTAACGTAAACTGTAGTCCATTTTGACCCAATATACTAAGCTCGAGAGGAGTCAGAAAATGAATGTTCAGCGGTGCTGACCTTCTGGCTCTGCCCCGGGGAATCCCAGGAAGGGTGAAGGTTTGGCATCTCTGTTTTCTGATTAGTTTCCTTGGCTGAAAGGACTTTGTCGTAATGTCAGGGGAAGCGCTGTGGTGGTTTCTGCCTTGACCCCCTCTCACTTGGAGTCGATAGCCTCTTTGCCTAGAGAGTGTTGGCTGGTTTTGAAAAGAGTCTCATCTTGATTATTTCACATTTACTTTAGTGGCCATAGCCTGTCCACCATCCCCATTTTTTTATTTTTTTAAATTTTTTTTTTCAACGTTTATTTATTTTTGGGATAGAGAGAGACAGAGCATGAACGGGGGAGGGGCAGAGAGAGAGGGAGACACAGAATCGGAAACAGGCTCCGGGCTCTGAGCCATCAGCCCAGAGCCTGACGCGGGGCTCGAACTCACGGACCGCGAGATCGTGACCTGGCTGAAGTCGGATGCTTAACCGACTGCGCCACCCAGGCGCCCCCACCATCCCCATTTTTAAGTACGTTGGAATTTTGAGCGAAAGAAAATAAAAAGAAAACTTGGTGTTTGTTACATCAGACAGTTGTCAAAGTAAATGTCACACAATTCTGTTATGAATTAGCTTCAGTATTGGGAAGAGAAAGGGCTAACGCTCTTTTCCAAAAAGCCTCTAGTAATTGATAAGTAAGAGCAGAAAAATGTTGGGGGGAGAAATGAAAGCGAATTTGTTTCTATTGTATAATTCGACAGTTTTGTAATGTGAAAGTCCATTTCTTATCACCAAGGAAACACTGATGTTTTCTTCCGAATCTTTCCCTGTCATTTTTGGTTTTTAATTGTTACTTTGGATTGTATGTAAACTCTAGGTGTATGTAGGTGTGTGTATTTTTAAAGTAAAAGTGGGGATGATTGTATAATCCTGGGGCTACGTGATTTCACACCCAGCAAGATATTGAGGATGTATAGATGTGAGTTGAAATTTTCTTTCTGCTCTCTGCCAAAAGTAATGAGGATTCATTCAACAAATACCTGTTGAGTGCTGGCTGTGTGCCTGGTTCTGTTTTAACTGCTGGGGTGACACCAGTGGAAAACACCTGTCCCTGTCCTCATGGAACTTACACGTTACAGGAGGAGACGACAGGAAAAAGAGAGCGGGTGTTATTTAACAGCAGTGATTTGGTCTCTGTATAAAGTGCCTGTTTGGTGCTGAGCGTTGCTCTAGGCTCTGGGGTCTAGAAGTGAATCAAACAAATTCCTGTCCTTGTGGAGTTTACATTCTGCTTTGCATTCTAGTCAAGGGAGACCCCACTATAAATTAGTAAAATGCTGTCTAACAGATGGTAAGAAGTGCTGTACTTAAGAATCCAAGAGCAAGGAAGGGAGAATAGCGAGTTGCTGCTTCAGTGGCCTAGCCGGGCAGAGTTCACTGAGGTTACATTTGAGCCAACACCTGCAGAAACTGAGGGAGAGTCAGGAGAAGCGCCTCAGGAAGGAGGCATGGCAGGGGCAGCAAGGTCTTGAAGCAAGAACATGATAGGAGTTTGGGGGAAGCAGTGAGGAGGCCAGTGGGGCTGAAGCAAAATGGGGTGGGGAGAGGTGAGAGTGCTGGAGAGAGAGGGCGAGGGAGAGAGAGAGAGAGAGAGCTGGTGGGTGAGGTACAGTGTCGTGGGTCAGGTCACGTGGGGTTTTGGTGCCTGTACGGACTTTGTTCATAACTCTTTGTGACGGGAGACCACTGTAATAAGCTTTTGAACATAAAACCGGCATGATATAACTAACGTTTTAAAAGGGCTAGCTGCTATTCTGAGAGTAGATTTTGGTGGGGACCAAGGCAGGTGAAGGTGTTCATGTTCACGCTTTTAAAGCTTGAGAACACAGGACTGTTTACATTTCCCGCTATGTTAATAGTTTCGTATATGGATTTATATTGGGAGGATCTATGTCCTTGGGGATATTGAGGTGACAGACAGAGTTGACTCTTTCCCCAGGTAGTCGAGTCTATTGGGGATGTTTTTCTAGATTAAAAAATTTACATGTCCATACAAGAGATATATATGATTGATCAGGTTGAGTGATGTGGATAATCAAAATACATAGGCTACCCTATTATTACCGTTGAACACATATTGATATCAGTCAGAATGAGATGTTACTGTGCTAGAAAACTTCCGAAGCCACAGGTACTGCCACTGTCTCATAATAATGACTGTTCCAGCAGCGGCACCAAAATAGAGGGATATGAATGGATACAAGCTGGGAACTTGGGTAATGTTTGAATTTGAATGTAATTGTTGGTCTTTGAATTTGAGTGTTTCCTCCATGCTCTACTAGGTAGAGGAGAGGACATCAGATTCCTTTAAAGATACTAAGTATCTGTCTAATGTTTATCACAGGAGCTGGAAGACCAGGGAAAACAGATAGTTGTCTCTCTTGTGAGGTGTGCACGAACACTTTACGATTCCCCCCAATTTCAGCTGCTCTGTTGGTACTAGATGAAACTGCTAACTCATTTTTCTTGCCTGTAATTGGAAATAACTATATGTGATTATTCAAATGAACTTGTTAAGAACTTAATCATTGAGTAGTGCAACATTCATTACTTAACATTTAAAATAATTTTGTGGCTTTTATATGAAACTATACCTTAAGAGGCAGAATAAGAACAAAGAATAATCTTTTTTTTTTTAATTTTTTTTTTCAACGTTTATTTTTGGGACAGAGAGAGACAGAGCACGAACGGGGGGAGGGACAGAGAGAGAGGGAGACACAGAATCGGAAACAGGCTCCAGGCTCCGAGCCATCAGCCCAGAGCCCGACGCGGGGCTCGAACTCACGGACCGCGAGATCGTGACCTGGCTGAAGTCGGACGCTTAACCGACTGCGCCACCCAGGCGCCCCAAAGAATAATCTTAATATAGAAAATGTCGCAGTAGAGCAACATGGTTGTGGTAGGAAATGGTTTACGGCCCAAACGTATGATGGAAAAATCCCGGCTGCTTCTATGAGAAAGGGAGAAAGGGGAGAAAGGTGGGCTAAACGGTGGGCAATAATGCACTAGCATAATTTAAAATGTACTAGGCAGTATTGCGTGTTAATGCGGTCACAAGAACTATGCGCTCATCTCTCCGTTTAGTTTAACTGTATCTGTATTTGTGTACCATGTCAAGACTCTGCAACTTAACGGAAAAGTATTGCCCTCAGAAGGGGTTCTGTGGAGCCTCTCAGAGAATTTAAGACCTTAGAATGGCAGCTAAACCCGCCCCTCCTCCTCCAAAACTAAGGAAACAAAAGCATGGGAATAAAAGTTTGAGGGTAATTTAAAAGTGATCTGCAGTTCTAAAAGGCTTTTAAACAGAACGGTGAGTGGTGTTTCTGTACTTCTTTCTAGGCACTTTCTAGAAGGCTGTGGAAAAAAATGGGTTGGACACAGGTCAGGAGAATACCCATGAACACACTTATATGTAGATTTTTTTTAACTACAGAAGAGAAAGTCTGTTTTGTACTTTCAGAATTAAGAATGACGTTGACGGTTACGTTAGTTTTCACCTACCATCCCTTGCGTAGAACATTTCTAGTCTTTAGTTTCAGTGGGGTGCTTGCACATTTGTTGTGCTTTATTATAGTTTGCACACTCAAAGTCAGTCCCTCCTCCCATTATCCTTGATCAAAATCAGAAAGGCATTGAATTTGATGACTTAAGGCCTGGATCCATCAGCCTCTCATACATGTATCTCTGTTACTCAGAGGCTCCGGGTAGTTTTCCTCCTGTCTTCATCTTCCGCAAGTCAAGGGTGCGAATGACTCGATTTCTCTGCTTTCTGTATCCTCTCCCACACCCATTCACAGTAACCTCTTGGGGCCTGTTACCCTCATTTTCTCTTTTGCTAATAGTCTCTAATTAGAATGGCTGGAAGTTCTAGTGTATTGAAACTGAAATTCTTGCTGTGGCTGAACAGGTGATTAGGAGCAAATGTGAAGTCACTAGAAGTCTCAGGAAGGAAAGGAAACTTGTGTTTGAAGAAGGATTGATTTCTGTACGTGGTTTCGATGTCTTGATTTGAATAGTTTGACTCCGTGGATTTATTTCAAGAAGAAACAGGAAGATAATTTTTCAATCTTAATTATCCTGATAAATTAAAATAGAATGGAATTAAAATACTGTTACCACATTGAGAAATAAAAGTTTAGACGTACTTTGGTAACTTTCTCACATTTTACATGATATTCATTGATGGATACAGTCCTGTTTCTCTTCCCTGTATAAAAACATTTATTGAGCTATAATTTACATACAATAAACTGCAGTATTTTAGAAGACAATTCAGTGAGTTTTGGCAAATGTATATGTCCTAGGATGTGTTCCCACCCACCCCAGAGAGTTCCCCCTTGCTTCTTTGGAGTGAAAAGACTGTGTTCCTCTACTTCTTTCCCACTCCCCTCCACATCCTGCTCCAAACAACTGCTGATTTGAATTCCTACATTAATTTTTCCATGTTCTAGAACTTCAGTATGTACTTCTTTGTATCTGGCTTCTTTTGTTCAGCATAATGTTTCTGAGATTCTTCATATTTCTTTTCTTTTATTACTGAGTAGTATTACCCCCCTGCCGCTCAAGTTTTAAAATAACATTTCTTCATAACTGTGACTTTCCAATCAAAAAGCTGAAGCCTCGGGGCAATTTAATATTAAAAGTTCTTGTACCTTCTTATGTCTGGAGCTTTGGCTAATAACTCAGTTTAGGGAATAGTTTTGGTGATGTTCATTTTCCACACAGCCTGATGCTGTCTTCCCCACCCCTAAACACAGACAGAGTCTACTTTTCTTTTCCATTTTCTTCCATGTAGTAAGCAAAAATGAGAAGTGAGCAGACTACATTGTATATATCCTGCTGTGAAATGCCCTAACAGTCCTTTTCCCAATCAGAAAGGAGTTTGCCAAGCTTTACTGACACTAAGTAAGTTTATCCCGAGCCCTCTTGATCAAGAGCCTAGTTGGGTGTTGCACGACATAAAATTTATTTTTAACAATTTCCATAATAACTGTTAAACACCAAAGAAAAATCCGAGAATTACAGAACCCAGGTGATAAAAGTAGACTATCAGAAATCAAATTCTAACAGATTTTAACTAAGGATTTAAAAGAGAATGGATTTAATAGTTGGAGTTCTTAGCCCAGAGACCAAGAGTGCCAAGAGGATCTGGGAATAGCCTTGAGAAATATGTTTAAGAAGTCCAATAAAGGGCATTAAGAGATACACAGTTCCAAAAGAAGACCTAGGGATGAAGAGTAGAGCCTGGGGAATACCGCCAGTAATAGTGTAACGACTTTGTATAGCGATAGATGGTAATGACACTTCGTCATGGTGAGCATTTTATAATGTATATGATAGTCATATCGTTGTGTCATATACCTGAAACCAATAGTACATGTCAACCATACTTCAGTTAATATTTTCAAAAGTCAAAACCGTAAGTGATGACAAAAACCAGTACTTCCCTACCTCATCCTTCCCCAGTCCCACTTCCAAAACTTCAGAGACACTGACTTTTACTCTTAGTAATATGCTTATACTATTCCTGGTTTTTCTACTTTAGACATTGGATATAAGCTTCCGGCTATGGAAGATGAGGATTTAGGTCCCCCTCCCACCCTTTCCCCTGCCCGACTTCATCTTCTTCCCACATCCCCTCTCTAGTTGTATCCTAGTTGTTGGTTAAACAGATGGTGCTCATTTTGTTACAGCTACGTGACTGTTTCCCTCTGAGCCATCCAGCATACTGTTTGTGCCTGTGCGGTTTTGTTGTTGCTGTTTTCCTTGCAGTTAATGCTTAAATCCTCCTGTTGCCTGTCTTCTGCATTGGTTTTCCCCTTTCCTGGGTCCTGTGTTTCTGGTCTTCTGTTATTCTCTTGTGTTGATGCAGCACGTTCTTCACTAGCTTGCTGAGCTATGGTGCATCTAAGGTTTATCATTTTGAGAGCAGCTTATAAGTCTGAAAATGTCTTTATTCTTCCCGCACACTTGATTGATAGTTTTTCTGGGAAATAATTCTCTCTTAGGATTTTGAAGCTATATCATTCCTTTGTCTTGTAGCTTTTAGTGTTGCTGTTGAGAAAAGTCTGATGCATTCTGATTCATAATGCTTTATATGGATTCTGTCCCTCCTCACTTCCCCCAAAAGCTTTTAAGATCGCCTCTCTATCCCATGTGTTCTCACACGGCAGGATCACATGTCCTGGCGTGGTTCTTTTTTCACTCCATTTTCTTGAACACTTGGTGTACTTTTTCAGTCTAAAAACACATGTCTTCTGGAACATTTTCTTTTATTATTGTATTTTTCTTCACTCCATTTGTCTCATTTTTCCTCCCCTGGAACTCCTATTTGGCAAATAGTGGACTTCTTGGATCAGTCTCCTCATTTCTTTTATCTTCCACCTTTCGTTTTTTGTTTTATTCTCTGTAGATTTCCTCAAAGATAGCTTCTGACCTTTATATTGGATTTTTTTCTACCATATTTTAATTTCCAAAGCTGTTTTTATTCTCAGGTTTTTTTTTTTTTTTTTTTTTTATAGCATCCTATTCTTGTTTCATTGATGTAATATTTCCTATTTTTCCTAAGGGATATTATAGTTATCCCAGTCCCCTCCAGCACTTCTTTCTGTTTGTTTGTTTTGGTGCCTGCCTTTGCGTATTCCAAGCTTTCCTTGGCTGTCTGGTGATCCTTGTCTAACTATTTGAATGAAAGTACAAAGCCGATTGGAAAGCTCAGAGCATGTTGTGGGCCTTGTCTAGTGATGATCGTGCAGGGACCCAGTAGTTTCCTCGGTGAAACTTCAGGTGTCACTAACTCTGGGTCTTTTCGCCTTGTCATCTTTCCCAGGGAAGGCCATAAGTTTCCTGTGTTGGAGCTAAAATTCAGGCTGAGTGTATTTAGAGGCAACCCTAGCAGGAGGCTGGGTGTCCAGAGCAGGCTGAGGATTTTACTGTTCCATAGGCCCACTTTAATATCATTCTTGTGTTTGCAGTCTGGTGCCTCACACCTTCCCCTTAGTGATGTCTGGCCTGGATCCTTTCTGATTGAGTTTCTTCAGATCATAAGCCTTCTAGTTGGCCAGCGTTTGGGGGGAGGGAATTACCCATCTGTGTGGATTGATGAAGGTCCAGGGCTCAAAATACTCCCTATGGAAGGTGTTGGCCCCGGGCTCCAGCTTTGCGTGTCCTCGGCACCTCCTTGTCAGTGGTAGCAAACCCATCTCCATACTGAGACTTTCAGATCACTGTGCTCTGCTAAATTACCCACATTCCATCTTCCTGCCAACTTGAAAAGTTTTGTTACCATCTGTTATATACCATTCCCCCCTCTCTGTTCTCTTTTCTAGATGCTTTATGATTAGCAAAAAAAAAAAAAAAAAAAATCACTTAGGGACTGCAGAAAGGGGAAGGAAGGAGTGGAGGTAATTAACACTGTCTTTGGTAGTTTTTCAAAAGGGTCCATGACTCCTTCCAAAGCGAATAATCATTCCACTGTGCTTATCAGGAGAGATTACAGAATCTCTTTAGTTAGGGTTCTTTTTACATTGGAGAGTTTCATAAAAGTATGATAGGTGTATTGTCCTTAAGTTATTGGGATCCAGTAGATGCTTTCTCAGCAGAGAAATGTTTCTCAAGAAACATTCTGATCTTAGCATTCCATCTTTATATTTTCCTTGTTTGTCGGAAAATGTTAAAATTTAGTTTTATAATCACCAGAAGCATAGTGTTCATGAGTGTGTGCACCACCACCCCAGATCTTGTAGAAGACAAATTTTCAATGGTCAGAAACGTGGTAGACTTTCTGGGCTGATGGAAATGTCTTATATATGATGGTTTGGATTATACAGGTGTCTTACATTTGCTAAAATTCATCAAATGGTATAACTGACATGTATTCATAAATTTTACCTAAAACAAAAACCAAATTAAATACTGAATTCGAATTTAAAAATACATGTGAGGACTGTCAAAAGTACATGCGAGTAGTTCTGTGAATTGTGAAAGGTCCTGATTCTTTTTATTTCATGTTGTAAAAATTGAAAAGCCTTAATTATGAACATGAAAATGTGCTCATCATGTACATCGTGACTACCTCCTGCTCCTTCTCCTCCTGTTCTGTCGAGCTGTGCCATACTGGTCACTAAGCTAGATCCATGAGAATGTTTGAGGTTGTCTTACTTAATATCTAAAAATCCTTGGTATGTCCTAGTGCTTTTATTTTGAGATTGTCTCTGGACGTGTCTCCTCTTTTCTGGAAAGTGGGCTTATTTTCGTGTTAGTTGAGATGAATGCACAGTTCATTGGCTGTAAGCTTCAGCTGAAGTTGTAGATCTAGGATGGTCCAAGTGAGCTGTCTGCTGAATAAGAAACATGCAGAGAAGAATTGGGAAGGAATAAGAGCATGGACTCGATCAGTCATTCCCTTTTAGATGGTTTAACATCCGTGGGTTCTTCATGTCTTCAGAGTGCTGTATATCCTAAGTAGCTTCTTCCAGATTCACTCAAAGGTAGGTTAGGAGTAGTTTTCTCATTTCACAGGAGAGCAGATACACACAGAGGTGGAGACCCCCATCCATGCGAGTCAGTGTCAGAACCAGGATTAGAATTTTGCAAGCCAGCCAACCACGGGGAACTAGTGGGAGGGGGAGTCGGGAACTGTTGCTTCTAGTGACACTGATAGTGAAAACTACTAACCAGATTATAGGTTTAGGATGGCAAGACTCTGGACTGACCCAAGGTTGAATCTGTTTATTGTAGGTGAAAGAGAATCTGCTTTCTTGCAAGATGCTGTTGCACTGTAAACGGGATGAGCTCCGGAAATTGTGGATTGAAGGAATTGAACACAAGCATGTCCTGAACCTGCTGGATGAAATTGAGAATATCAAGCAAGTGCCTCAAAAGCTGGAACAGTGCATGGCCAGCAAGCACTATCTCAGTGCCACCGACATGCTGGTGAGAGAGCTACCTGTGCGAACGGTCATTTCTGCTAAGATAGGAAAGCCCTTGCTCTTGTTCTCTGAATGCTGTCTTTCACGTAGCACATTGCAGACCGCCTCTTGGGATTCACAAGCCCTTGTAGGTGAAGCCTGACCGGTTCTCTTCCTAATTTCAGTGTTTGAAGTGGTAGGCGATTATTTATGCGTTATCTGCCTTTGGAACAATGGCAAGGTGCGTGATGGTAAGAAACTGGTACCTAGATCACGTTGGCATGGTAATGAAGGTGTTTGAATTTCAGAGGAAGGTGGCTAATGAATCCTATTTTATTTTATTTTTTATTTACTTACTTTTTTAAAGTAGGCTCCATGTCCAATGTGGGACTTTAACTCACAACCCCAAGATCACGAGTTGCATGCTCTACCAACTGAGCCAGACAAGCACCCCTAATGAATCCCATTTTAAAGAATGAAATCTGTGTGAGAGACAGCTTAAGGATATTTACGGACTTCACGTTCCACAAATTCTTTGAAGGGATTGTTATGTGAGGGCTTTGTTTTTTCCTTTAAACTGAAGAGCAAGAAAATAATTTTGGAGCAATAATTCTGGAAGCGACTTTGTCAAGCAAGCATACTCCACAGACTAGCCTTTAGCCTCTGAGTCATTCTGTTACTTTTTTTGTTTTTTTTTTAAAGTAAGCTCTACACCCAGCATGGGGCTCAAACTCCCAACCCGGAGGTCAAGAGTCACATGCTCTACTGACTGAGCCAGCTGGACGCTCCCATTCTGTTACTTTTTGAATTAGAAATGAAAATTCAGAGAATGTTGTTACTGGTGGTGCACGTGCTGAGTGTCAAGAAGATGAATAAAAAATAATACACATTTTATTTCCTAACAATCCTAACTTTCCCAGGGCTGGTGGCTCTTAGAGGGCTGCTCTATCTACCCCCCCCCCCCCCCCCCCCCCCCCGCCGCTTTCCACATGACCACCCCACCTGCCATGTTTCTCGAGCTGTTTGGGGACTACAGAAGCCCTCCATAGCAGGTGACTGCATTTGGTTCCTCTTTTCCACAGTAGGTGAGAGTCCCCTGTCTTTGTTTCACTGAGTTAGATTGGCTGTAACACTGAAAAAAACACTGAGACGACTTGGTGGGAGAAGCAGGATAAATCTTCCAAATGGTTCCAATTTAGATTTTCAAAAAGAATTACGCTGTAAGTCCTTCATGAGAACCTGTTAAGGGAATTCGGTCACTAAGATGTGAGATACGCTGTGATATTCTGTCATATATTGAAACTTGGTGTATGCTAGGAGTAAACAGTAAGCAGTTCCTGTAACCAGTCAGCTAAAAGGACAGGAGATGTGGAATGTCACCTGTGTGTTCTCTCTGCCTGTTGTCTTCAGTGTCCTCTTTCAGACTGTTGCTTTCACAAGTGGGTGGGGTTTGGGTGTTTTGGGGAGGAGAAAGGGTGTGGGCTGTGGCCAACGTCTTTCCAGCTTTGCAGAGGAAAATTTCTTTTAATTAAAACGTGCAGGGATAGGGATGCCTGGGTGGCTCAGTCAGTTAAGCATCCGACTTTAGCTCAGGTCATGATCTCATGGTTCATGGGTTCGAGCCCCATGTTGGGCTCTTTGCTGACAGCTCGGTGCCTGGAGCCTGCTTCGGATTCTGTGTCTCCCTCTCTCTCTCTGCTCCTCCCCCTCTTGTGTACTCTCTTTCTCTCAAAAATAAATAAATAAACTTAATCCGTCCTCCCCCCCCAAAGAAAACATGGATAGGGTCCAGATTGGGCCAGCTTGAATACTATGATTGTCAGTTCTAACTAAAATCATGTGGTTGGGAGGAGTGGGGTGGGAAGGAGGAGCATTTATCTCCAGAAAGGGGTGAGTATATGAGCTGTGTTGCCCAGAAGTTCCTTTTTTTCCCTGTTTGTCATTGTTTATATATAATGGACACTAATATTTTGTCAGAGGTATTTGAAATATCTTCTCCTAGTTAGTGGTATATATTTTTGCTTTATGAAGCCCTTTGTTACAAAGAAGTTTTGAAATTTAATGTGGTAAGATTTCTTTCTTTTTTCTTTTATCTGATTTTTAAGAAAAGATTTTTTCTATCCCAGTGTCCTCTAGAGAATCTACTATGTCTTCTTTAATTCATTTGGACTCTATTTCCGTATATGGTGTAAACTCAGGATCTAATTTTATCTTCTATGTAAAAAGCCACTTAGCTCAGACCATTTGCTAAATTTATTTCCTACTGACTTCTAATGCCATCTTGATCACATACCAAGTTTTCACGTATGCATGGGTCTGTTTCTGAGCTCTTCATTTTTATTAATTGGTCTTGTCTATATCTGCACTGAAACCATGCTGTTTTAATTACCGTTATTTTATGATATAGCTTGACAGCAGGTGGAGACGTTCCCTCACCTTGCTTCTCAGAACAGACAGAACTGTCTGTTCTATTCGTGGCCCTTTACTCTTCAGTATGAATTTTAGTATCAGCTTGTCACACTCCGCAAGAAGCGTCATGAGACTGATTCATTGTAAGAATTTCATCTTCATATTACCGAGTCTTTCAGTGAACAGGATAGACCTCATTTATTGAGATCTTCATTTATGCTCTATATAATAATGCTTAGTAATATGTTCCTTAGAGGTATTAAATATATCTTATTGCTGGCTATCATATTTTTTAAAACAGTGGCGCTTTATTAATAACAATTTTTAGTTATTTGTTAGTGATGAAGGGATGTGATAGATGTTTAATTGATCACATGTCCCTGAACCTAATCCCAGTCCTGTCTGCCTGGAAAATGATTTATTTATTTATTTATTTATTTATTTATTTATTTAGGGCTTAGCTCAGATTTCTTTAGCTCTCTGAATGTCCCAGGTGATTAGGTGCTTTTTCCAAAAAATTAGGCATTTGTTTTTATCGTGGTTGAGAATACTTGACCTGAGTAGATGCCTTTTTTTGTTTGTTTGTTTGTTTCCATAAGCTGCATGTACTTCCTTGTAATACAGTTGCTTTTGTTTGTATGGTAGGTCATTGAGGGCAAGGGCTATATCTTATTTATTTTTGTCTGCCTTGTGCTGAGCACCATGGGTCTCATATAGTCAGGGTTCACAGATCATTAGCCAGATGGGTAACCATGTGAAAGACTTTAATAGAGGAAAGAGGTGTTTCCTCTCTAGGGGCTCTGGTCTGATTTTTTCTTTGGGTTTGGTGTTTGTCTTAATGACAAAGTCTTCCAGTTTCCAGCCTTTCCCTTTAGCAATATTTGAGTGAACAACAAAAAACAATAATTACACTAGCAGCCAATACGTACTGAGTATTCACTATGTCATTACATTTAAGAAGCACATTTGTTAACGCATTTAATTCTTATAGTGACCCTATGAGAGATGGGTTTCTGATGTGCTCTCCATTTTTCCGACGAGGTAGTTGCTTTGTATGATCTGAGGAGCTGGAGCATCCTAATGTACAATGAAGATTTCATGAAGGTAGGATTAAAGGTGTGCTTAAAAGGTTGGAAATTTCCTTCAATTTGGCCTTTTGTATATGAGTGAATAGTAAGGGCTATAATTGCTCTTTCATTGGACTTGATGTGAAAAAATATTCACATTTCCTTTCCCCGTGGCTTTGTGCTATTAGAAGTAAAATCTACTTAAGGCATCTCGAGGGTCAAAATGAAACATGCTTGCTAAAAGACGTCATAGGAAAGTGAAGACAAAAAATCAAGTCTTTCAAAACTCTCCGATTTCCTTGGATCTGTTTATCGAAAGATTTTGCATTTCCGTTGTAAGGCAGGTGCGGACACCCAGTAGTGTAATCCCTACTCAGGTTCATAAATACAGAGTAAATAAATCAGTGGTGACCCATGGCCCTTGTCAGCTCCTGCGATTCCTACTTCACTATCACACTGGTCTGATAGCTAGAGACTTGGCCTCTAGATGGGATATTTATTTCTTCTTTTGATATGATAACCTGAGTATTGCATAAAATAATTAAATTGTCATGACAGGGACTGTCTGCAAATAGGCATGGCCTTTTGTTTCCTTCTTCAAGGTAAACAGCTGCTGTTAGCTCATGAAAGGCTAAAAGTGGTCCAACAAGAAGCCTGTATCCGTCACATTGAAATCAGAGACTTGATTAATATTGTAGCCTGTAGCTTTGCGATATGTATGGTTTAAATTAGACCTCTGCAGTCATTGTGCTGGGTTGATGCAAGCACATTAATGACATAATTTCTGGTTGCTGCATCACATTTCTGCAGTCTGTCCTTTGTATTCCACTCACATTAATTGAAGTAATTTTGCCAGTGAAGCGTGTTTCAAACCTCTGCATTTAAATTGAAATTTTAATTCCCTTATTGTCTTGAAAAGACGGCTGAAGATGCCTTGTTACAGGTTTCATTATCACTCAGAACACTCCAGCTGCTGGTTCTAATGTACAGTGACTGATTAATTCCGGGAAGAATTATTAATATAAGAACAGCAGCTTCTTCCCAGTGGCATGAGCTAACCAGGAAGGTATTTGATGATAGTTAATATTTTTATGAACTTTTTTAAAGGAAAATTTATGTGGAAGTCTGCATCACACGAAAACTGCACAGATGAGCTTTGAAAACCACTTACCCAAGTTCTGATTTATCAACCCATGGAAGTCGACTCATAATTGCATTCAATCAGTGGAAACTAAGCCAGTGTGAGTAGTTTTGAACCACTTGAGCTGACCGTCACAAGGCCTGGGACTACATTTTTTTCATTTCTAAGTCTTCGTGAGATTGTAGAGATTTTGAATGTCTCTTGTTTTTCTATTTATATTTTTTTAAAAAAATCATAGCTGTGTACTAAGATAAGGATTATTATAATAACTACTTAGATTTATGTAGTTGCCTTCCTCCCAGAGAATCCCACGTGCTTTGAGAGAATAGTATGGTGGAATTCTATCACTTACACTGAAAATGTGGCCACATCAGGCATAAAGGGAATAAGGCAGCAATTTAATCTCATGGTTTTCTAAGCTCCTATAATAAAAATATACTTCTAATGGTTTCAGCTTACAAGAGCCTTTGCATTAGTTGTATAACAATCAAGGTCGTGAATGTTAGTGTGGGTCAGATGGACCTGTGTTTGGGTCCTGGCTTTGACTTTTACTAGCTGCATCACTTGGGGCTAATTATTTGACTTTGCCAAAAGTTGGGAGTTGAGAATTACATCTACTCCCAAGGATTGTTGAAGGGATTAAATGAGATACTAAGCTATTTATATAAAGTACACGCAGTATACACAGTAAGTGCTTAGAAATGTTATTTATAGTGAATTGATTACTTTAATGGATACCGTAAGAAGAATAATGGTGATTGCTCCCACGTGAGAAGTTCGCAAAGTGTTCGGAAGTGGACTTGTTCTGAACTGTTAAGAGTTGGAGTAGGGCTGGCTAGGTTAGGCATTATGGATTCCTTCTTCCCTTAAATGGACATCTATCTAAATGAAAGACTACCCCACATTTTATGTAGTCCAAGGAGTTCCTGCAGGCCTAGATAAGATTTTTCTCTGAAAACGGGTGCCTGGCTGGCTCAGTTGGTGGAGCTTGATGTCAGGGTTGTGAGTTCAAGCCCCACGTTTGGGTGTAAAGATTACTTAAAAATAAAATCTTAAAAAAAAAAGATTTTTCTCTGAAAACAAGGCTAGTCTGATCTAACACATGCACAGAAGGAAGGATGATCAGGACCCCAAAGTTCTTTCCCATATATTTGGGATTTGACATGGGCAAATTTCAGATTCTGTGTCAATCGCCCTTTTGGCTTACTTCAACGATATGTTCATAGCAATGCAATTTGTCAGTAAACTATCTAGGATCAGTTTGTTGCAAAATCGACTCTTAGGTAACTAAGTGTGTTTTTCTGCTAGTATTGTAAGTAGATATAAGCCAGTTCACTATTGGAGGGTACTTATCAATAATGTTGATTGTAGTGTTATAAAGAAGTTGATGTTAAGCTATTTTTTTCTGTCAGTGCTTAGATGGCAGGACCAGTGGACCAGCGAGCTTGTTCTTTATGCTGCCATTAGAACTGTGTCATTAGCAAATAGACAAATTCTTCTTTTCTCATATTATGGGCAGGGAAGGGGTGATCATGCATCTACTATCAAATGATTAATGCACAAGAAAGAAAAAGGGGGCAAAGTGTACATCCCTTTCATCTGATCTGAGAGTTTCTAAGATCTCCCAGGACTGTTTTTTCTCATTATGACTGTGGGAATGGTATTGAGGTGAAAACTCTATAAATATCGAGAGCTGGAACATTCTAGTGAACTTATTGGACTTAACCTGAAAGTGGTAAGTGACTGCAAAAATGTTTCAATATTCCATATAGATTTCTCTACACGTTAAAAAATATATCCGTGATCAATAATGAAATAGCCACCATTAAGCCCATCTATTTCTAGTGTAGAATATTGATTTGAAAGACCATTGCCAATATTCTGTACTAATAACAGGAAAGAATGGAGCACATGTTTTGGTAGACTTACAAAGAATGGTATGATGCCATTGTCGATGACTTCCAGTTGCTGGGAAATATATCTGAATGTGTGCCCTTAACCTTGAAGGAGCTTACATGCTAATAGGGAGAGACAGTGAACAATTAAAGAGTCTCATATCATGATGAGCATAACAAGAAATTGGGGATCAGGAAAATTGGGGATGGAGGTAGGGTAGTATGGTTTGCTCTATAAATAAGGTGGTCAGCTATAGTTGCTTCTAGCTGCATTTGGGACCCCTTCAGTCCTTCAAATGCCTACATCTGATCTTTTCAGAAAGGTTTAGGAAGAGCTGAAAATAAAGGTATTAAACAAGAAATCTTGGTAGTTGTCTAAAATTATATGAGTAGGCCTAATGTGGCAGCTTTATTTTTTTCCTGGAGAGTAAAAGCACAGGGCTTGTAAACAATTATTTGTGTTCATGTCCAATGCCCTTTTTTATTTATATTTGTTTTTGAAGGCTAGGGTAGCACACTGTTTGAAAAGCATCCGGTTATTGTATTAGCTTTCCTTCCCTTTTACTTTGTTCTTTTATCTGCTTTTGCCTCTTTTATTTTAAAGCAAATAGAAATTTTGTTATATTACACTAAACCTCATTCAGCAGTTTTCAGTTGACTCGCTTGGCTGTAGGGCAGTGATTCCCAAACTCTGCACATTAGGGACCTTCTTGAAGAAATCTAAAGCCCAGGTCACACCCTACACTGATGACATTGAAGTCTCTGATGGTGGTACACTACCTTCAGTAATTTGACATTCTTCAGGTGATTCCATTGTACAGTTAAATGTGGAACTGTAGATCTAGGGTATATCCTGTGCCACTTAACAGAGTAAAACTAGTTGTCTCTGATGTCTTTTGATACCAGTTTTGAGGGGTTAGAAACCAAGTACGAGTAAAACCTTGGACTGTGAGTTACTTGTTCTGTGAGTGTACTGCAAGATGAGCAAACATTTCTAATACATTTTAACTTGATCAATGAGTGATGTCTTGCAGTATGAGTCGTACGTGATGCTGAATGTCACATGATCACAACTGAGCCAGTGGTTCTTGAAATCCGCTTTGATATAAAAGTGCTTTGGATTATAAGCATGTTTCCAGAGGGAATTGTGCTCACAAACCAAGGTTTTACTGTATTTGCACAAGACAGACTTTGCACAGTGATTGGTACATTTTTGTAGAAATACTGTAGTGTGGAGTTGCTTTGTTGCCATCCTCTGTTGCAGGTTTTGGGTAGGGCTGACAAGTATTTGGCCCTTACTCTGATTTTATAGCCTGATTATTTGGTCAGTAGGAATGGTGTTGAGTGGTTAAATTAGACACCCTCCAGGTTTGGGTGGACTTGAACTCTTCAGGGCTGCCTTCTTGGTGCTCTGCCTGCTGCTTTCTTCCTGTGGTTTCTTATTGGAATTGCACTGGGATTTCATGGGTTGAAATTGGGGCACAGATTTACTTACTGACGAGTGGTGGCTAGGTACATCGGTGGTGTAGTGCAAACAGAATGGGTTTGGAAGCCAGACGTTCTTAATTCTAGTCCTGACTCAACAACTCCCTAGTTCTGCGAGCTTAGACAAATCACTGTCTCTCTCTGTTCTGTAGTATTCTCTTCTCTAGAGTGGATCTACAAATACCCTATCTAGATTGTAGACAGGCTGTGAGAATAAAAGTGAAATTTGGTAAGGTTACAGTGCTTTGTAAAATATAAGGCAATAGACAAATTTAAGAAGGTGTAAGTAGCGTCATCATCACTATGACAAAGTGCCAGGTTAAGAGAAAAGCGGTCATCTATCATCTGGGACTTGTTTATACTGAGAAGCCTTTCTCTCTCTCCTGGTGCTACCATCACTAATGCATTAATCAGATCACCTGTGTGCACATGCACTTTTATATACTTTCGCCTGTATGAGGAATAAACTAAGGCAGGAGTAATACACGAGGCCTTTGCTGACCTCCTCTGTCATATTCCAGGTTTCAGCCTCACATATGGACTTCCTCAAACAGGTTTCTGTTTGGTCATTGTGTGGCCAGATGGGGACCCTATATATGTATAAGTAGCTGCAGGTGACCACGCATGTTGATGGGAGCCCTCTGTCTCACCTTGACGATGACTGGGGAAGGTGAATCAGTAGCTTTTGCTTGGCTTGACCAGATAGGAGCTTGTTGAAGTATGTTTTCTCTGTGATTTGTCCCAGTACTAATTACTTGTTGTTCCTAGCTCTTCCTCTCACATTCCTTTGTGGGATTTTAACAGTTGATGTTAGTAAAGAACTGTGTAAGTGCTGGGCATTTCTAATGGATTGGGAATTTGTCTTGATTGAAGTGTGAGCCTGACGTGACTCTCAGAGACCTCCTTTGCCAACTCCTAAGATAATTGTTCTGTAACTTGTTCTTGTCCCAGAATAACAAATAAGATGACAGAAGTAAGTGGCTTTGGGACCCTTGTCAAATGAGGATGTCTTTCCTAGTGGTCTCTTCCCTTGTATTTTGGAGTAGGAACCTAGGATTTAGTGCTGTCTTTATGGAGCACTGATGGGAACTGAGAATTGGAGGGACCATTAGATTAGGCACAAAGAAGGATTTTTTTTTAAAGTTTATGTATTTATTTTGAGGGAGAGAGAGAGAGAGAGACAGACAGACTGAGCAGGGGAGGGGCAGAGAGGGAGACAGAGAATCCCAAGCAGGCTTTGTGCTGTCAGCACAGAGCCTGATGTGGGGCTTGAACTCAAAAACTTTGAGATCATAACCTGAGCTGAAACCAAGAGTCAGCTGCTTATCCATCTGAGCCACCCAGGCTCCCCATTGTGTGTGTGTGTGTGTGTGCGCGCGCGCACAATCTTGCCCATAAGCAATTGACATTTTAACTTTCACTTAAGGTGTTAGGTATGTTTAATTTCATCAGGAAAGTAATTATGAACTGATCTGTTGTAAGTTGATTTAGAACAAATAAGACTCCAAATTTGGCATTATGTATTAGAAGCCCTAAATATGTGCATTACTTTGGACTTGGAATTCTACTTCTAGAATGTTAAGAGTTGAGCATTTTAATTATGTGATAAAAAATCTATACAAGGATAATTATCACAGAAAGATTTGTGAAAGTAAAAGAATATAGCAACTACTTTGTATGGGGAAGTGGTTTAAATCATTTGGGGAATATTCATTTTATGGAGTAGTATGAATGCTAAAAATATATTTGGTAATGGGCAGATGTTCCCAATGTATTGCCAAATGGAAAAAGCCTATTTAAAAATAATAATACTTTTTCAAAACTTTGTATGGAAATCATTTGGAAGGAATCAGATTAAAACATATTTTACCTGAGTAGTGAAATGTGGACCATCTTTTTCCTTTGGGATTTTGTGTTTTTTGAGTTTTCTTGATCATGTATTTTTATAATTGGGAATTAAAAATAAAGGTTAAGAAAAATACATTCCTGGGCCTTAGGCCCCCCCCCCCCTTTTTTTTTTCCTTAATCTGTGAAATTGGGGTAGGACTTCAGTCCTGACAGCCTTTAAATGTCTCTTGTAATAGAAAACTCAACATTTCATTTCTCAGATACTGTCATTCTTTTAGACTTGGGCTTATGGAATATCTTAGATCTGACCATCCCTACTTGACAAGAGGAAAAAAACCCCAAAGATTTCTGCTTAAATTATGGGAATTATTTGTGGTAGAAGGCCCTGATGTTTAAGAAAAAACGAAAACCAAGAAATTGGGGGGGATCCCCAAAGAAGACTTAAGAAAGAGCTTAGTCAAATGGTAATGCTTTTAAACCAAGTCTATGTGTCACAGCAGTGGTAGGATGAGCTCTTTGTTAAAATCAGAAGTCACATTTGATCTCTTGTGAGTTTTGTTTTCTAAGATAGTTGGGAAGATAGTTTAAAGAAGAAATTCACAAGTAAATGGGCTTTTCTTTGACAGCACTTTATCTTACAGGCCCCCCCCTCCACTCATTCACTTATCAATAACTTCATCTCATTTGCTGTATCCTGTAAATTCCATTAGCTCCCCGGCAGTCTATTGCATTAAGCCTTTACTACCTAATATCACCTCATTTACATTGACACATGCTTGACCTCAGCCCTTCTCCTCTCTTTGCTAATGCACCAACAAGCACTGATATCTCTCTGGAGCATTATCATTGGCTGTTAGCACAACTAATAACAGCCCTTCATTTGAACTGATGAAGGTTTATTAAATAAAAACATGTAATAACCGTAGCAGTAATGAAAGCAGAATGGAAGTAGACAGCATCCTGTTTTTAATGGTGAGAGCATGCTGAGTCTGCATTATAGGTATCGGGTTTCTGGAGGGAGAAGGGGCACCTGAATGGGGCTGATCAATATTCTGTTCACAGATGACTTTAAGAATGGGCATTTTTGATTGCCTGATTGGATCACTGGGTTGGCTGCAGGCTGAGGACTTAGGGTGGAAAAAAGTATTCATGCTCCAGGCGCTTGGCCTTGCTCCTGTGATGCAGCTTTCTTGGGAAGTCTGTCTTAAGTTCCAACTGTCAATAGCTCGGAGGCCTGCAGGCTGTGGCAAAGCAGAACCCTAGGGAGCCAAATCTTCTCCAGTAAAGCTGGGATCAGGGATTCTGTTTTTCCTATAGATCCCCGAAGACTCCTCTAAGCCTTGCAGGCATTCCCTTATTCTGCTTTCTATGCCCCTTACCCTGCCTCCCGACTTCCCTCCCCCGCTCCCCTAACCATTTTTGTATGAAGAGCAGTCTAAGCCATCTTCTACATATGTCCCCTGTGGTGGCTGCTGTCACGTTTTAAACACAAGCCGAGTGGAGGTTGTTACTAAGTTTATATTTAACAGGATTTTGATCAGCAAAATCCTTTGGGGGTCACATGTTTGTGGTTTTATGTCGCACACATATATAATATTCTGCTAGTTGAAATTTTCCTAGATTCTCTGCTGCAGTTAACCCTGTAGAACACAGGTTCTATCAAGGCCACAGTGTTCTACAAACAGCACTGTGATGTCCTAGATGCACCAAAGCTTTCAGATCTCCTAAAACTGTTGGGTTAAACCATATGAAACAGCCAATACTGGATCATTTTTGACTTGTAAGAAACAGTTTCCTAAGGTTCCGATTTCAAACTAATACATGAAAAAGACTGTGATTTTGTTTGGGGGAGGGGCTTAAAGCTGTGTGTTGTTGTTGTTTTTGTTGTTGTTTTGGTTTTGGGGTTTTTAAAAATTTCTGTCTGATAACCAAACTACTGCTTTGGGCACTGTGGTATAGCAAAATGACAATGTTTGGTAAGTGATTGATCTGGAGTTCTTGGTGATAAACATCTTTCCTGCTTTTGTAAAGGTGGGTTTGGCTCATTCTGCGTCCAGAGGAATACTTCTTATGCCCATCTAGGACTCCTTGAGCCCTCTATGTGGATACTTCTGGGTATAGGGCTGTCTTGAGGAGCAGGGCTGAAGCCACCAGAGGTTGCCTTCTAGCAGCTCAGGGGCCCAGGTGGCAGCTGGCCAGTGGCCTGGGCACTAAGTAAATGTCAGATTCCAAGGCCTGCTTCTTTTGTTGCTCATAGCCAAGGTTTTTTGGCGTTCTTAGTTGAGTCTGTTCAACAGGTTTAACTCATGGTGGTATAGGAAGGGAGAGGGTATCCATTCTCTGGAATAGCCTAATTTCATATCTAAAAAGATACGCTTCTGTAAGTTGAGCCAAGGCAACATTTGCAGAATGGTTATGTCTTACTCGAAAAGTACTTCCTTAAGGGAGGCATACAGACCTATAGAAAAGTGATAAAACATTTTGGAACCATTTAATTATGAGAGTCCTGAAGGAAATACTTGTTCTAGACTCAACAGTGGCAACACATTTGCTTTCTTTAGGGAACATTATTGCCAAAATAAGCATTTTCCTTAGCCGGCAGGTGGTTTAGTTAGATGGCTACTAATGTCAGTTGCCATTGTGTCTCTCCTCTCCCCCAACTGAAATAATAATATAAAAATGATAATAAACCAGTCTTTCTTCAGTGAAGCCAACTGAATGTTGAGAATGGCCAACTTTCCTCCAAAACATTTCAGGTGGTTCATATTAAAGCACAAAACTAGATCTTTTTACCTAATCAACTTGAGTGAGGCTAGCAGAAGATGAACACTTAACTATGAAATAATAACTTCCTACTTTAAACTAGAAGGAAATTGAAGGGTACCTGGGTGGCTCTGTCGATTAAGCATCCGACTTCGGCTCAGGTTATGATCTCGTGGTTCATGAGTTCGAGCTCTGCGTTGGGCTTTGTGCTGACAGCTCAGAGCCTAGAGTCTGCTTCGGATTCTGTGTCTTCCTCTCTCTCTCCTCCTCCCCCACTTGTGCTGTCTCTCTCTCTCAAAAATAAATAAACATTAAAAAAATAAGCTAGAAGGAAATTGAGAAATAGACATTTGGGAAAGAAAATTTAAGGGCTCTGTAGTTCGTAATTACAAAGATGGCTTTTGTTGTAAACTTATCTCTCAACTCACGGTAAACTTTGTTGAAATACCAGACACTTCTTGATTGTGTACATTTTAAATGTAACTGTTGCATACTTACTGAGTTATGGAAACAGTTTTTGGGTTTTCTTTGTTCTTCAGTGCATAGGTTTCTAATAGCAAAACATGCCGTCCTGTTCAGTATCATGTATGAAAACATTTGGTGAATGCTTGCTTATTTTCATAATCCTAAAGGAAATATTTTTCTTGCTTTTTTTTTTTTTTAAGTTTATTTTGAGAGAGAGCACGTGCATGCAAGTGGGGGAAGAGCAGAGAGAGAGGGAGACAGAATCCCAAGCAGGTTCCGCACTGTCCGTATAGAGCCTGACACCAGGCTTGATCTCATGAATGGTGAGATCATGACCTGAACCGAAATTAAGAGTCAGACGCTTAACCAACTGAGCCACACAGGTGTCCCCCCCTCCCTTTTTTTAAGTTTATCCTAAAGGAAATATTTTTCAACTCCAAAGCAGAGTTCTGTTATCAAAGCCATTTCCAACTGTGGTGAGTAGAACACTAATGTTCTTTTGGGTAATAATAGATGTTATATGAAAAAATTCCCTCAACCCTCCAATTTTATTTCTGAAAATATGTATAAGAAAACTTCCAAATACATTTAATTGGTTCATTATATGGTCATCTACCCTTAAGAAATGGTGTGGCCTGTCTGAGATTTCTAGAGGGTCATCTAGACATCATTTGGGGTATGAATGCGTGTTATTCCATCTGTGAGTAGATGTATAGACAGCATTTACTAGTGAACTGTTGTCCTGAATGCTGTCTATTTGATTTTTCATCTGGTATGCCTTGTTTGGTAAGAATATATATTTATCTGATGTTGTATGTCACATTTAAGAACCCAGTTTCAGTAATTTCTCATAGTAACTCACCTGTGAGACCATTTTGTTGCTACTTTAATCCAACCTCATCTCTTGAATTCTTGTTAATGGTTCATTAGTGTTATTTAAAAAGTGCTCTGTAGGGGCGCCTGGGTGGCTCAGTCGATTAAGCGGCCGACTTTGGCTCAGGTCATGATCTCACGGTCCATGAGTTCGAGCCCCGCATCGGGCTCTGTGCTGACAGCTCAGAGCCTGGAGCCTACTTCAGATTCTGTGTCTCCCTCTCTCTCTGACTCTTCCTCGTTCATGCTCTGTCAATCTCTGTCTCAAAAATAAATAAACATTAAATAAAAAAAAAGTGCTCTGTAGACATTAAATTTGGGAAACAGTGAAATGATTCATAAAATGACCACATTAAAAAAAAACCCAAACTCTTTAGTTGTGTTTTTACCAGTAGTTATGCATATCTAAACGTGGATGTATATTAAATATATATATATATATTTTAAGATTTTATCTTTAATCTCTGGACCCAATGTGGGGCTTGAACTTACAACCCTGAGATCAAGAGTTGCATGCTGTACCAATTGAACCAGCCAGCCACCCCAAAGATATTTAATGATTTCTAATAAAGCCTGAATGTTAGTAAATGCCTGGAAACCAGGTTTCCCCCATCCCCCATACAGCAGAATTGACCATCAGTGATGTTTGAATGGATTGGCTGTTTTCTGCCTCACCAAGTTTTGCTTATGTATAAACGTTATGCTACAGGCTTCTTGAAACCAGGTAAGATAAATGTCAGGTTTCTATAAACTGATGTTCTAGAGATCACATGTTGCACTGATAACTATTTTCTTAAAATCCGTTTTAGTACCACTCAGTAAGGTTAGAGTGGGGGAAGACAGTGCCCTTGCCTAGCTTTCATAATTATAGCTTTTAATAAGTGAAGGCCAGGAAATTGGAGCACTGTATTTTCATATAAAAATAAGCGTGCTGTCTTCCCTGTGGTATGGTTTTCAAATCTTTGAAATTGTAAAATTACTCTTGATTATATATATATAAATTGTACTTGTATTTTGGGTCAAGAAGACATATTCAGAAAATTTGTCATCCAAATGCTTGTAATGGAAACAACACTTTACTGAAAACAGTAGCATTAGCACATGTTAGTAACACCCCGTGAGATTTCTTTAACCACACAATAAATAGATTCTGTTAAAAATCTCATGTCTAATTCCATTGAGCACTCAGTATGTGCCAGGCACTGTGTTAAGTGCTTTACTTATATTAAAAAAACAAAAACAAAAACAAACTTCAATTAAGTAGCTTTGAAGGTTGACATTATCCTATAATTTTGTTTTGGGAACATGAACTGTTTGGGTTAAAAATCTTCATGCAAATTCCTACAAACAAATTGAGTGTGGATGTGCAGTGGGTGGTTTTTAAGCTTAAATATCTCAGCTGGATTTAATTACCTTAAGGGATAAGGCTACATGATGGGCCAGTGGCTTACCAAATTATTTTTCATTTTCTGGATCTCGATGTCACTAAAGGTTAATGCATCCTCTTTTCTCTGTTACAGACCCGAGTTAAAATCCATTTTAGAGCATAAGTGTAAATGAATTTGTTGTTGTTTTTCCTCCTTGGGGACACAGTGGTCATTTTGCGAGGCTGCTTTTCCATTTGGAATTGTTGGCAGCTCGCATGAGGCCCAGGGGCTCTTGTCACAGGGGCAGTTATGGGTCAGCATGAAAATGAACTGGCAGGCTTCCGGGGGCAGAGCTGGCTGAGGGCTTGCCACTTTTTCATTCCTTCCTTCTTGCTTGGTTAACTTAAGGAGACTTACTTGCTACTGACATTTGATTATATAGCACATCACAAAACAAGTGCTGTGTTTGTGGGTAAGCCGTTGCATTTTCCTCCCCCACCTCAGGCCACTTTGTATTTGGCGGCTCCCAGACTTGCTGTATTCGCTGCCCACGTGCTCCTCAGTGACGTTGTGCACTGGTGTAGGTCTGTGATCAGCACTTTTGATCATTGATACGTTTCATGGATTTCGTTATCTATTGCTTTTATTTAAATGCCTTACTTTTTAGGAGCATGTTTATCTCCCTAATTACATCCACTCTTTGTACCTTGAAGTATTACTAGTTATTGCCTTTCTCTGTACCTTTCAGGGATATTTACAAGTATAACCTAAGCAGGGAGTAGTCATAGCCCAGGAATCCCTTTGGGGAGCTGGGTAGGGCTCTTCTCCCTCTGAGTTCAGCTTGTAGTCCTCTCTTTTCTATTACTACTCCTACTACACTACTACTTCTATTACTATTATTTTGTTTTGTTTTGTTTTGTTTTGTTTTATTTTTACTCAATATAGTGTATTGTCAAGTTAGCTAACATACAGTGTATACCGTGTGCTCTTGGTTTCGGGAGTAGATTCCCGTGATTCATCGCTTACATACAACACCCAGTGCTCATCCCAACAAGTGCCCTCCTCAGTGCCCATCACCCATTTTCCTTACCCCCCAGCGGCCCACCCCCGTCAACCCTCAGTTTGTTCTCTGTATTTAAGAGTCTCTTATTTTGCCTCCCTCTCTGTTTGAAACTATTTTTTCCCCTTTCCTTATTATTATTTTCTTCTTTGTGTTTCTCTCTTGCTTTTATTTTTCTCCTAAGGAATAGTAAGAGTATATTCTTCACCTTGTTATTTTCTGTAAAAAATCTAGATCTTGGGGTGCCTGGGTCGCTCGGTAGGTTAAGCGTGCGAATTTGGCTCAGGTCATGATCTTGTGGTTCTTGAGTTCAAGCCCCACGTCGGGCTCTGTGCTGACAGGTTGGAGCCTGGAGCCTGCTTCGGATTCTGTGTCTCCCTCTCTCTCTGCTCCTCTGCTTGCGATCTCTCTCTCTCTCTCTCTTTTTCTCTTTCTCAAAAATAAATAAACATGAAAAAGATTTTTAAAAATCTAGATCTTGGGGCGCCTGGGTGGCGCAGTCGGTTAAGCGTCCGACTTCAGCCAGGTCACGATCTCGCGGTCCGTGAGTTCGAGCCCCGCATCGGGCTCTGGGCTGATGGCTCGGAGCCTGGAGCCTGTTTCCGATTCTGTGTCTCCCTCTCTCTCTGCCCCTCCCCCGTTCATGCTCTGTCTCTCTCTGTCCCAAAAATAAATAAACGTTGAAAAAAAAAAATTAAAAAAAAAAAAATCTAGATCTTTATGGAAAGACAAATAGAATATTATATCCATGGGTAAATGGGATCATATGAAACATACTTTATTTCCCCCCCTTTACAGTTACTACTTTGGTTCTCAAAGTGAGTTGTTCCACACTCCCCGAGGCCCTCATCTTCATTTGTTGGAGGTATTCCTATTCCATTTTTATTCACCCAATCTCTTCTGTCTTAAAATCTCCCAAATTGCACTTCACACCAGGAGTGTTTCCTTCTCTGTAGTTTATCTTCTCTTCACCGTTCATATCCCATTTCTTCTGTCGAACTGGATCAGGTCAAGGAGAGGCGATGACTGTTATTTTCTGCTCGTAGCTTTCATGTCAAAAATGCATTTACCTCTGTGTATGTGTGTACAAAGAAGAGCGAGCAAGAGCCTGTCTGTATGTAGGCACACATGTAGACTTAGGCTAACCAAGCTCTGCCTCATGATCACAGTGAGAATTATTTAAACATTCACGTAGTGTGCTTCTCTTATGTTTTATTTTTATATTTTAAACATTTATTTATTTTTGAGACAGAGATGGAGCATGAACAGGGAAGGGTCAGAGAGAGAGGGAGACACAGAATCTGAAACAGGCTCCAGGCTCTGAGCTGTCAGCACAGAGCCCGGCGCGGGGCTCGAACTCACGGACCGCGAGATCATGACCTGAGCGGAAGTCGGACGCTCAACCGACTGAGCCACCCAGGTGCCCCTCATGTAGTGTGCTTTTATTTAGTCTTAGTCTTAAAAAGCTAAATGTGATTAAAAGTTGATTTCAGTCATTAGTATGTGGACTTCTTGTGAGGAAATGAATGACATCATGTGGTCAGGGAGGCCATCACACTTGTGTCTGTTAACAGGCAGTGTGTGCGGGAATAAATGATACATACAGCTCTGTGGTGCTTTAGATACCTTTATGTTTATCTTTTTTTTTTTTTCAGTGAAAAATTTTCCTCTATTCTTTTTTTATTTTAATTTATCGTCAAATTGGCTTCCATACAACACCCAGTGCTCATGCCAACAAGTGCCCTCCTTACTGCCCATCACCCACTTTCCCCTCTCCCCCACCCCCCCATCAGTTTGTTCTCTGTATTTAAAAGTCTCTCGTGGTTTGCCTCCCTCCCTCTCTGTTTGTAACTGTTTATTTTCCCCTTCCCCTCCCCCATGGCCTTCTGTTAACTTTCTCAGGATCCACATATGAGTGAAAACATGATATCTATCCTTCTCCGGCCGACTTATTTCACTCAGCATGATACCTCCCAGTTCCATCCACGTTGCTGCAAATGTTTATCTTTAACAAGATTGTTTCCTTCACTATGTCTCTTAGATGGTGCACCTTCAAAGGCACAACTAGGCCTAACCACGTGATACTCTTCAAAGTCTGATGTATGCTGGTAGGGTTCATATAAATTCTCTTTTTCTTTTAGAAATAGTCTCTTGTGTTTCTAATATTGGTAGGTTTTGTAGTTGTCCCACTTAATCATTTTTTATTCTCTCTTCAGGTGTCAGCAGTGGAGTCTTTGGAGGGCCCCCTGCTCCAGGTGGAAGGACTGAGCGACCTCAGGCTGGAGCTTCACAGCAAGAAGATGAACCTCCACTTGGTTCTCATAGATGAACTGCACCGGCACCTGTACATCAGATCCACCAGCCGAGTTGTGCAGCGTAACAAGGAGAAAGGGAGAGTGAGGTTGGTTAAAGAGCCTCTTCACTACAGTGTCTTGTGGCAGTGGAGAAGTTCAAGGACCGTTATTTGTTTCCCAGAAGACTGTTGTACTTGATTTGCTTCTTGGTTTTGCTTCTTGCTTTTCAACATACTGTCCCTGAAACTATAAGATGGTTTTGTAATAGCAAATACTCCATGTTCTGAAAGGCTGTCATCCCAAGTTTCTTCATTCCTTCATTGCACACTTACTATGACCTTTTTATGTAAGGATGGATAAGAAACATGTACTGTGGGCCTGTGTGTGTGCTGGATCAGAGATATTCTGATATATCTCACAAGGGAGAGAAAAAGATCCTTAAGTTATACAGTACAGCTGGCCTAATTAAGAAATATGTGTATGGACTGAAGTTATAAGATTCTTTGTTACTTAGGGGTCATGTTCAGCTGTAGACAGTCTTCTTTCTGGAATAGTTCAGGGGCGCTTCAGAGAGAACACTTTTCTTTTATCCCTGGGCTTGATCGTAGCATAGTCCTGTACTTAAGGGCCTGGGTGTGGACTCAAGAAATTCACTGGGTTAGTTTAGACCTGGTAGGAAGTAAGACCAGGTCTTAGGACAGTTAAGACAGTAGACTACTGACGTTATTAACATGTACCAGATAGCTGTGCATGTCGTAGTCCTTCCAACGTTCCTTGAAAATAGCTCTCAGATCTCAGAGGGCAGTTGAGCTGTACCTGTCAAAATACATGTGCTCGTACTTTTTCATCCAGCTACAGACAAGAGGAGCACTGGAAGCAGTGCATGCTGGGAAGGAAGCCTTTGAAGTCCTATCCTCTTCAGACAAAAATTGCCAACTTTGTGTGTGATGCTTCAATTTAGTCCAAGAGCCTGACAGAAAGAGAAGTTTCTATCTCGTTTCCGCAGATGGGCCCTAGAAAATCTTCTGCCAGGCACACAAATTGAGCTGAGGGTTATGTACCCGAGAAGTAACTTCAACACTGTATCTGAATAGAATGTTAGTTCCGTAGTGGAAAGTAGTGTTGGGTGGGGGCGGTGTTAAGGCAATTCCTTCCACAGTGTGTGGTGGTAAATAGCAGGTATGAATAGATTCCTTCCCATGTAAGGATTAAAAAAAATCCAAAAATACTCTGGGTTCTGTGAAAGTATTCTATAACATAAGGGAGAATAAGCATTACCTTGAAGTCTCAGAGAAGAGCATTTATTTGAAATAAGTTTATAAATCAAAACAGGAAAATTTAAGATGCTTAAGCTGGAGTTTTCCAAAGGATACAGGAGGATGTGATAGATGAGATTATTCAAAATTACTGCTCCTTCCTCCAGTGTAGTGAGAAAGGTATATTTCCTGTTCTTTGATTTTTTTGTGATTTTTTTTTTTGGGTGGGGTGGGGTGGGGTCTTGCTTTTGCTTATTGTTAAGCATGTGCCACAAAGAGGGGCTCGAAATGGGCTTGCGGCAGGGAGCATGCCCTCTTGTGTCTTTGCTGTTGCCGGGATGGCATCAGGCCCGGAGGAGGATGAGAGCTCTGTGGAACTGAGCTAAGATCACCTGGGCTGCCTAGCCTGGATTAGTCAACCACCAAAATATGTGCTTATTGTTGAATGTGCTTACTCTGTGGCTGTATGCAGCAAGCATATAGCTTCTGTGAGAGGGTAATGGAGAGCTGTAAGAATGGAATTGGTAGAGATGCAGAAAGAATGAACTAAACATGAACAAAGTATAAGAACAAATGAGACAAAGTAGGGAAATTCAATCTTTGTTTCAAGCACTGGGGAGAAGACTTGAAGCAGTGATAAGGAGGGAAAAGTTTCCTCATCATACAGAGGATAAAGACAGGATGATAAAAGAAAGATAGTGAATACGAAAGTTGGAGAATAGTGATTTTAGTTACTCTGTAGAACAACACTAACATGATAGTGTTTTGGGCTGAATTGTGTCCCCCCCCCTAAAATTTAGGTCTTCAAGACCTAACTGCAAGTACCTCCGACTGTGACTAGTTTGGAGATAGGGTCTTTTAAGAGGTACATAAGTTAAAATGAGGCCATTAGGGTGGGTCCTGCTCCGGTATGACTGTTGTCTATTTAAGAAGAAATTTGGATACAGACTCACCCAGAGGGAAGATCCTGTGAAGATCTCGTGCTGAGATACCATCTACGAGGCAAGGAGAGAGTCGTCAGAAGAAACCAAGTCCCAACTTCTTGATCTCGACTTCCTGCCTTCAGAACTGTAAGAAAATGCATTTCTGTTGGTTAAGCCACCCAGGCTGGGGTACCTTATCGTGGCAGCCCTAGCAAATGGATAATAATTACAATGTAAATAAAGAAGCCCACTTAAACAGGAGAAAAAAACCCAAAAAGACCTTGGTCTGAAAATCAAAAGGATTTAAGATGAGATTAATGAAAAATCTTGTTCTTAGGTACGATCAGGAGATATTTATGAATTGTAAAAAAAATTCTGTGAGGACTAGGAAGAAAAATTGTCTCCTGTGACAGAGAGTTATTTGCCCACCTGATATCCATTTGGCCCTTCTTCATTTTTCATGACAACCCTTATTTTGTTCCTGGCAGCTCACGGGCTGTACTTCCCATCCTCCCACATAGCTAAAGGTGGTTCGGGAGACTTCTGCTCGCAAGCTTTTGAATCAGGGCTCCTGGGAAGGTTCTCTAAAGGTGCCAGCCAAACTGGTACACTCACTATCTTACCCTTCCCTTGCCTGCCTTTACTTCTTGTCAAGGACGTGGATTGGTGCCATCAAGCTGTCTTGGATACTAGGTGACCTTGAGGATGGAAGCACATCCTGAACTCTGTAGTAGCATGGATCCTCCTTTATAGTCTGAATGGGTTACATCTTTCATATGAGAGGGAGGAAAATTTTTTTATTGTGCTCAGGCCACTGCTGTTTTGAGTCCTCTGTTTTTTATTTTTTTAATGTTTGTTTATTTTTGAGAGAGCGACAGAGTGCAAGTGGGCGAGGGGCAGAGAGAGAGGCAGACAGAATGTGAAGCAGGCTCCAGGCCCTGAGCTTTCAGCAAAGAGTCCCACGCGGGGCTCGAACCCATGAACCGTGAGATCATGCCCTGAGCTGAAGTCGGATGCTTAACTGACTGAGCCACCCAGGTGCCCCAATGAGATTTCTGTTTTATACGGTTGAACCCAGGCCTGGTAAAGAGGAGCAAAAATCAGGATCACCAGGATTTGCTGAACACAGAATACCAGAAGATAGCAGAACAGAGTCTTACAAAGTGTTGAATAGGGAAGAATGGGGACCAAAGGTTTCTATACCCAGCCAAGTGGACACAGTTAAGCATGGGCAGCAGCAAGATGTTCTCAGATATAAAGTAACAACAAAAAGAACTAGTATGCAAAGATGAACTCTAAGATACAAACCACAATCAGCAACTTGACAGCATTAAAGTTGTAGTGGTTTGAAACTACTGTAAGGACCACACACCATTAAATATGTAAATGTGCATATAAAAAACTGACAAATACATTTTTATAAGATCAAAAATATAAGCTGAAGCTATTTTTGAAAAAGGTCTATGTGGTAAAAGAATACTCTATAATAAACAGGAATTCTATCCCTATCTTACATTAGAGACTGGGAAATTTGGACAGTCAGGAGATAAAAAGGAGTGGTGAATTCTTGTGTAAGATAAGTCAGAAGTTGTTTTGGATTTGAATAATTGGAGAAAATGTTTAATTTAATTTTGTGTTTATTAACCTAGATATCTATATTTAAAGATGTCTTTTTTTTAATTTAAAAAATTTTTTTAAACGTTTATTATTATTATTATTTTTTAATGTTTTTATTTATTTTTGAAGGAGAGAGAGAGACCGAGCATGAGCAGGGGAGGAGCAGAGAGAGAGGGAGACATAGAATTTGAAGCAGGCTCCAGGCTCTGAGCTGTCACCACAGAGCCCGATGCGGGGCTCGAACTCACAAACTGTGAGATCATGACCTGAGCCGAAGTTGGACGCTTAGCCGACTGAGCCACCCAGGCGCCCCATTAAATGTTTATTTTTGAGAGTGAGAGAAAAGAGGCCGTGTTAGCAAGGGAGGGCCAGAAAGAGAGGGAGACAGAATCCCAAGCAGGCTCCAGGCTCTGAACTGTCAGCACAGAGCCCGATGCAAAGCTTGAACTCACAAACCATGAGATCATGAGGTGAACTAGGATGCTTAACCGACTGAGCCACCTAGGCGTCCCAAGATTTTTTTTTTTTTAATGTTTATATATTTATTTTGGGAGAGAGAGCACGTGAGAGAGGAGAGAAAGAATCCGAAGCAATCTCTGTGCTGTCGGCACAGAGCCCGACAGAGGCCTCAATCCCATGAACCGCGAGATCATGACCTGAGCCGAAATCAAGAGTCGGACGTCCAACCGACTGAACCACCCAGGCGCCCCTACAGATTTCTCTATGGAAAATCACTAGAGGGGAAGCAAATAAAATATTCTCTAGTACAAGGATGATTTATTAGCTAATATTCTAGATTGCAAGTAGCAGAAATCAATCCTGATAACTCAAACAAGAAAGGGAATTAAGTGGAAAGTGGTAAGGCGGTAGGTCATAGAGCCGAAGGGAAGGAAGGCTGTGCAATCAGGCTCTAACACCCAGGAGGGACCAGGAGAGATGAAGCAGCTGAGCGCACCCCGTCGACAAACCCAGGGAAGGGGCTGGTTGGGTTGTTGTCTTTGTCACCATGCCTGCAGCTGCTGGAGTTTGTATTCTTGTGCCAGTGTTCTGTAAGTGTCCCTGCATCTGTCTTTATCTCCTCAGGATTTGAAGTCCTGGGTAGAAGCATCCAGTTTGTTGAGCCTGAGCCATGTCTGGCCTCCTTCAGCTGGTACAGTAGGAAGTTGGGCCCTCTTTCTTTTTTGCATTGACCTAGACAGTCGAGAGTCTTTCCAAATACAAAGACTGTTCTAACTGCTGGTATCCAGAAACAAACACATAAACACCCAACAACAAATTTCTACTCTCACAGAAAACAACAAAAAAAATCACCCGAAGGCACATACATATTTTTAAAAATTTTTTGTTTAACGTTTATTTATTTTTGAGAGACAGACACAGAGCACAAGAGGGGGAGGGGCAGAGAGAGAAAGAAGGAGACAGAATCTGAAGCAGGCCCCAGGCTCTGAGCTGTCAGCACAGAGCCCGATGAGGGGCTTGAACTCACGAACTGTGAGATCGTGATCTGAGCCGAAGTCAGATGCTTAACCAACTGAGCCACCCAGGCACCTGGGCACATACGTATTTTTGAAGTAGAAATAGACAACTAGTAGGTGTAATAAAAGGAAGTTACATGGCTCCATGGAAAAAATAATAAAAATGGTATTTGGAGGATATGAAACAAGACCTAAATAAATGGAGAGAACTTCCACATTCTTAACTCAAAGATGTCAGTTCCAGTTAAATCCCAGTTGGGTTTTTTTGAAATTGTCAGATCTGTAGTTCACATAGAAGGATAAGTAAATAAGAACTATTTAAAAAAAATTGAAGGGCAGTATTAAGGGAGGCTTTTCGTATCTAATATTAAAATGTATTATCAAACTAATCAAAACAGTGCAGGTATGCAAATAGAAAATCATATTGGGGAGGCACCTGCGTGGCTCAGTCAGGTAAGCGTGCGACTTCAGCTCAGGTCATGGTCTCATGGTCCGTGGGTTCAAGCCTTGCCTTGGGTTGTGTGCTGACAGCTTGGAGCCTGGAGCTGCTTCAGATTCTGTGTCTCCCTCTCTCTCTGCCCCTCCTACAGTCACTCTCTATCTCTCAAAAATGAGTAAATGTTTAAAAAAAAAAAAAAAAAAAGGAAATCAGATTGGTATAACAAAATAGAATTTAGAAACAGATGCGGGATATATGGAACTTTAATATTTTTAAACAATAATTCAAGTAAGTAGAGGGAATGATGGCTGCTTAGAAATTAGTGTTGAGACATTTGGCTAAAGAAAAATAAATTTAGATGCCTACTTGTTATTATATATGAAAAATTCTAACTCAGTTTAAAAATCACATGATAAAACTTTACTAGCATTAGAAAAAAATTAAGAGAATGTATGTGGAGGAGGCTTTCTTGGCCCATATCCTACAAAATAGTACCATATCATGAAAATATATGTAAAAGGATATTCATTGGAATGTTGTTGGTAAGAACAACAACAAAAAAATACAGTTTAGATGTTCATCAAGAGGCATATAGTGAAATGAATTATGGCGTATCCATGCCATGTAATTCTTTTTTTAAAATTTTTTTTTTCAACGTTTATTTATTTTTGGGACAGAGAGAGACAGAGCATGAACGGGGAAGGGGCAGAGAGAGAGGGAGACACAGAATCGGAAACAGGCCCCAGGCTCTGAGCCATCAGCCCAGAGCCCGACGCGGGGCTCGAACTCACGGACCGCGAGACTGTGACCTGGCTGAAGTCGGACACTTAACCGACTGCGCCACCCAGGCGCCCCAAATGCCATGTAATTCTTAAATAAACGAGAAAGATCTCTGTGCAGATAGGGAAAGATTTCTAAGATACATTATTGGGTCTAAAAAAAGCCAATTGAAAAACAGTGTGTACAGGATGAACCTATTTGTGTAAGAATTGAGAGAATATATATTTAAATATGTATCCTTTATATGTAGACATAAATGTGTGTTTCTATAAAGAAAATTCCTGGAAGGATAATACTGACACTGATAAAAGGAATTAGCTATGAGAAGTGGAAATGGTAGATAGGAAATAGGAAATAAGGACTTAGTTCATATCCTCAGGACTGTGAGTGTATCCATCATGAGCATGTATTATTACTTCAGTAGTAATATAATTATTGATGATGCTTCTGAAGATTACTTTTTTTTTTTAAATTTTTTTTTTCAACGTTTATTTATTTTTGGGACAGAGAGAGACAGAGCATGAACGGGCGAGGGGCAGAGAGAGAGGGAGACACAGAATCGGAAACAGGCTCCAGGCTCTGAGCCATCAGCCCAGAGCCCGACGCGGGGCTCGAACTCACGGACTGCAAGATCGTGACCTGGCTGAAGTCGGACGCTTAACCGACTGCGCTACCCAGGCGCCCCTGAAGATTACTTTTAATGAAATAGCAAAATGTTTGCTGCTGAAACGAAACCCCAGGATCTAAAATTCTATATAGGATGATCCAAATAATGTTGAAAAAGAGCATGTGTACGTTTTTGTATGTATGAATGTGTGTATATGTAGGGGGGTAGGGATGGATGGACAGATAGACTCTTTGCTGTTAGCTGTTTTGGAAAGTGCTACAGTATAAGTAGATTATTTTTTAATATATATTTAAAAAACCTGTAATACCTTCATAAACTGATAAGCAATAAAGAGTTATTTTTTAAGCTAATCCATTTACTTTCTGCATCCTGGCTTAATACTTGATTTGACCTTGTTTCCTTGGATGCTCTCTCGCTCATAGAGAGCCCCATGGATTTCAGCCCCATGGATTTTGGTGTCCATATTTGTCTGTGGGGGCATAAGGAAAGTGCTGGACCCTGTTGTGTTATTTATTTCCTATTTTGTCTGCTAATTTTTTTTCTTTTTTGGTCTGTTTTCTTTTTTATCTTTCAGTTCTTTTTCTCTTCTTTTTCCCACTGCCTACATTTTAGTTTCCCTTTTTTTGTACTACATGGCTTCACTCTTGATCTATCATTTGAGACCATTACTGTTTTTGACGTTTATACCCTCTGAATCGTTCATTATTCTTTCTGTATGTTCAGGCCGATCTTAGAACGACAGAGAATTACTTTGCCAGCCATTCCCCTGTTTCATTATTCAGTTACATTTTCTGACTAAGGGCATATTATCGTGGACAGCAATTTCTCAGCTCAGTTTGACTTAACAAACTTTTACGAACCCTTGCTCTTTGCCGGGTACTGTGCCAGGCGTTGGGGTTATAGAGGCAAACCTAGTCGTTACTAGATTTACAACTTAAAGTTCGGCTCACCTCTGTCAAGTTGTAGTTTGACACTAAAATCAGCCATAGGAGCCGCCCCTGTGAAGTTCGGCCGTAGTTGGACACACTGTTAAGTGAAGGAGTGGAAGGAAGTTCTAATTAAAAAGCAAATGTTTAATAAGTTTTTGGGTCTTCTAATCCTTAAAAAAAAAAAAAAAAAAAAGCCACAAAACCCAAACTTTTCATGGTGTATTAAAGTCAAGCACATATAAGTAGGTCCTTACTAGATGGATGGATGATTAACGGCCAGAAAGTCCTTAGGGTTACGGTGGTAGGGAATGTTTTTGGTGTAGTTTGCTTTATAGTTTTCCTGTTTGCCACCAGGTGGTTAGTCACTGGCAAACCCCATTCAATCACAACATGCAGTTAGTAATTGTGGGGGTATTGTCTTATGCCGGAAAGGATTTTGTGTATGCCAGCTGTCTTTGACAGCTCAGCCATGAGTGATTCTAAATATATTTAAAATAAAAATTTGTAGGGGACGCCTGGGTGACTCAGTCTGTTGAGCGTCCGACTTCGGCTCAGGTCATGATCTCACAGTTGGTGAGTTCGAGCTCCACGTCGGCCTCTGTGCTGACAGAGCCTGCTTCGGATTCTGTGTCTCCCTCTCAGTGCCCCACACCCGCTCTCTGTCTGTCTGTCTGTCTGTCTCTCTCTCTCTGTGTCTCTGTCTCTCTGTCTGAAAGGTAAACATAAAAAAATTTGTAATCATGTATGTATAAAAAGAAAAATAGCTTCTGATGTTTCTTTCAAAATAAAGCAGTTCAGAACATTCATATGAATTACAAAATTGATAAGAACAATCTAATTTTGATTTTAGTGTTTGTTTTCAAAAATACTTCCTTAGAGATATTCAGAACTCTTTGGAGGTACTAACACTTGCTCAACTTTATTTCTTCTGAAATGGAAACAGAGGCCGTGTTCTATAATAGCACCTCCTTTCTGTGGTGCTTCATGTCTCTAGTTACTTGAATGAGTGGGTGTACTTGTTTCTCTTGAACTCTTGAGACTAAGTCCTTTCATAAAGGAACAAGAGAAAAACCAAAAGTCATTTCCAGAGTTACTTGCCTTTGGGTTAGTGTTCACAAAGGAGAAAATTGAAGCCCAGGGGAAAATTTTAGAGAGACGGGTCTATGAAAATAGTTTTGCAGTCCATTGACTTTCTAAAAATGTATTGATGGAGTTTTGAGAGTCCTTTTGGCTTTCATAATAAAGTCAGTAGGTTATGTTTTCCAGAGTTAAAATGGCATGCCACTTATTACCCTGTTTTTAACTGAAAACATATTTTTGGGTTAAAATTGAGAAAATAATTGTAGGTTTTAGTCTGGAGTGAAGCTCGTGCCCATCTGTGTCTGTAGAAGGGTGTATTATACTCACATATAGACACATATCACTGCACACAAGTAGGTACTAACTTTACCGCCTCATGTATCCCAGGTATACACCTGAACTTTCCTGTTAATTGATACCTTCATTTATCAATGCTCTAAAAATAACTTGTCCATTTTTGTTATGGAAATATTCATGAAATGTATTATATATTTTTCCTATCATTTAGAATTGGAATGGACTTTTTCTTAACACCGGGTAGCAGCACTGTAAACATCGGCGATGTTTACACATCCTGTATCCAGGGGAGGGAGGCGTGTGGAGCTAGGTTTGCAATTGTGAGTAAATCCGGGCAAGAGGATGAGGTGACGTAATTGAGGGAGAAACGGAGACGAGAGCAGTAGTTGGTATGTAAAAGATGACTGGAGGGGCGCCTGGGTGGCGCAGTCGGTTAAGCATCCGACTTCAGCCAGGTCACGATCTCACGGTCCGTGAGTTCGAGCCCCGCGTCGGGCTCTGGGCTGATGGCTCAGAGCCTGGAGCCTGTTTCCGATTCTGTGTCTCCCTCTCTCTCTGCCCCTCCCCCGTTCATGCTCTGTCTCTCTCTGTCCCAAAAATAAATAAACGTTGAAAAAAAAAAATTAAAAAAAAAAAAAAAGATGACTGGATAAATCTATGCTCTAATTGATTTTATAAACAGACAAATTACTGTGACCAGTCACTAGGTTTGAAGGCTCTGTTTCTTAGGATAGTTGAGGTAAGCAGGAAATTAATAGCTTTATATTGGAGGAAAAGGTTTATAGGAACCATGTCCATTTACTTCCAGGTAAATGTTATCTTTGTTACTTTTATATCTTACATTTGAGGTTTGACGTTAGTGTGCAAGCAGTTCCAGCAGCTGGAAATGGGCTAAGTTTGGTTTCGCTCGTGTGGTGTTCGTACTTGCATCCTTGGCACTGAACCCTGTGCCCAGCACTTAGATGCGGAAGACTTGTTTGAGTCAATGGTTCCTTCCTCCCCTGTAGTCAGTGAGAAGGGAGAACTTAGTAACTGTCACTTATCCACAAGGCCTGGGACAACAGCTCACATGTTATTAGCACTTGATAAAAATAATACCTGAAATGATGATTTTGCCCTTTAATGTAAAGTTTGTTTTTCAGCGTTTTCTGAAAGAACGTGCATACATTTATTAGATTAAAAATACACACATACAAAAATACCTAGTACTTAGGACCCAAAAGGAGTGATGAGAGGGAGATAGGGATATGTCACTGTGGGGTGGGGGGTGGGGGGGCGTGCAGATGTTAAAAAAGCATGCGACTTTCTGTCCCATTTGGAGAAAGCTTTCCTTAAGGTGTGGTCTTGTCCCCACGCCCTGGCTCTGCCTGCCCTCTGTTTACAACCACTGTGAGGGTCACTTCCATGGTTAGCCAGGTTGCCACTGCTACTACTGATGTTGTTTGTGGGACTGGAGAGAGGTGAGAATTGTGGCTTTGACCTGTCTACCCTTGGAACTTGGAGAAGCTTTCCTGTTGTAGATGCAGAATGTTAGATGATTCAGTTTATTCCCCCCTTCCTTCCTTCCTCCCTTCCTCCCTTCCTCCCTCCCTCCCTCCCTCTTTTCAGTTTATTATTATTTCTTTAGTGATCTGCACACCCATTGTGGGACTTGAACTTACGACTCTGAGATCAAGAGTTGCGTGCTCGTCTGAATGAGCCATCCAGGTGCACCATAGATGGTTCAGTTTCTTGAGAGTAGAACACAGGTGTTACTTGCCTTGAAATTGCCTACTTCTTTCACTTCACAGATGGCTATAAGTGGGAATTAACTTGAAAATTTAATTGTTTTTTATAGTCTTTGTGTCATTTAAAATTAATGTGTTTATTTTGGAGATGCTTAAAGTTAATCATTAAGATGAGGTGCTAGGCCTTTTTGGAAAAGGTGAAATGGGTAATCAGATACTCAATTAAGCTGTTTGAGTTCCTTAAATCATCTTTTATTGTCGTGATTCTCAATTTGATGAAATTTATGAACCTCTTTTAAAGAAAGCTGAATGTAGTGAACTCCCAGAATATATCAAAAACTCCAGCTGGAAAACACAGGTTCAACAAAGCTTAACTACTTAAACCTTTGTTCAGTTATCATGAAAAGGTGACATTTGATCTTCCTTTGCTGATAAATTAATTTTAACACAGAAACAACAAAGGGTGCTGATATTGCATGGCATAATTTGGTTGTAAGGTATTCATCCAGATGATCCAGAATATATTTACACTAATGTTTTTAAACCTAGCGGTGAAGTAAGACAATAAAAAATTGAATACTTAGAACCCTTAGAATATATCTTTAACCCCCTTTCTATAGCAATCCCCACTGGAAATACTCTTGGGAGACCTTTGAAGTCACAGTGGAGATAGAGGGCTCATGACAAAAAGAAAGGGCTAAGAGATGGGCATGTAGTTGGTTTTGGAGAAAGTGGAAACTAACTACTCTACCTTTCCCTTTTAGCTCCCTTATAAAAGACGCTTCTCCCGTTCCTCTGATTGATGTTACCAACCTTCCTACTCCTCGAAAATTCCTCGATGCCTCTCAGTTTTCTACTCCTGGAAGCTCAAGTGGTAAGCTTTTAATTCTTTAGCCACTTAGCCTCTTTTCATAATACTACAATAAGGCAAAGACCTGGGGAAGTCTGGGGAGTCAGGGGTGGGAGGTCCTGGGGTGAGTGCCTTGGAGCCTCTGATGAGCTCTTTGCCACCCTCAGAGGGAATAAGGAAATGATTGGTTGGGCCTGTTGCATTATCAGCTTTGAAAACTGGCAGCTGAATCTGGCCTGACTCCTGAATCCAGATGTAGTTATGCTTTATTTGACGAGCACGGTTTGTTTTTCTGAAGTTGAATTTGAATGCTTTTTGATGCATTGTCTTTTTTTTTTTCTTCTTTTTTATAACCTCTATTGTTTCTGTTAGCTTTTACCCAGCTGCTGCACCTGTTACATTGCCTGTCTGGTTCTTGAGAGCTTCTGAGTGTGTGATCTATATCCTGTGTCCTCTGTACTGATTCCTTGTACCTTCCCGTGGCCTCTCCACTTCCATATGTGCTTGCATGTGGGTGTGCACACACACTCATACATATAATGCACTTCGAGGTCATAGCTGCAAACTAACCATGTTTCTTCTCGGGCTACCTACTGTTCTGTTGAGTAAGACAAAGGAGGGCCATTTTAGCCTATATTTAAAGTTCTTTGAATTTAATGCAGATTTAGGGGAATTCTCCTGGGATGGCTCAGACCTGCTCCGTTGGAGGGTTCAGCTTAGCTTGGCTCAGATTGCCTCTGGGTCTCTGCAAAGAGCTGTTCAACTATTGCATTTCTGGATCGAGGCGAAGGAGATGGGGTGTTTTTGAGAGATGTCCCACAGGTGCCTTCTTGTCACAGCTAAAGTCCTCAATACGTTTTAAGGAATGAGTAATGTTGGTTATCGTAGGCTTTGCAGGTATAAATCAGTTCTTAGTATTTCTATAGTCCTGTAGAGCTTGAAATAATGAAAAGATAGAAAGGTAGAAAAATAATTTGGATTCAGTCAATACATTTTGTGTAACTAATTGAAAGTGTTTCTTTTGAGAGCCTGACTATATATTGTTGTTGCTGGAACATATTTAATTACCTTTTAAAATATCATTTAATTAAGTTTTAGGGTTATTTAGGCTTGGAATCTTGAGGTTTATTGCTTTTACTGTAGGAAAAGTGTAGAAATTATTTTATAATAGATTTTACTGTTAGTCTACTTAATGATTTTTTTTTTTTTAAACCCCAACACTTATTTTTATTATGACACTTTACAAGGTTTGTGTTCAAGCCTCTTCCTGGAGCTAAGAAGTTTTGTTTTCTTCCTCTGTCTGTTGTAGTGTTGCTGTTCTCTGAGTTTTGACACTGCTTTGAGCTGTTGTAGAATGTGGAATTATGAAACACAATATATATTTATACTTTTGATTTGGATTTTTCCCTCTACCTGGAGGAGACATTATCAGTTGTTATATTTTCTTATGTTTATAATGTGAATTATCATTGCTTAGCCTGGTTATATCCATTTAAGTAAATGTTGCCGAGTCAAGGGTCATGTAAAAAAAAATTTAATTGTTTATGAAGAAATGATAGGGCAGGCATTTTGCAAATGAAAAGCACTGTGTAAATAGCAAGTAAGTTGAAAACATGCCAATTATGGCAAATTTAAGTAGAAACTAATTTTGCTCCATCTATTATTTTTAACAAGACAGCTCTTTGACGGGCACTTTTTCTGTCAGGTCCTGTAGTTAGCGTTTCTCACTTAGTGGAGTTTGTGGTGACACTTTGACTTCGGCGGTCTGTTCTTCATTATTGGGGACCACGCTTGAAGAGCCGGATGTTGTCTGAATGGAGCTGGGACCGTCATGGAGACTGCTTGTACATAAGCTACAAACCTTTCTTTTTGCAAGGGCTCGTTTCTTTGACCGGTTAGGACTTTTGATCTCATGATTTTTCTGTGGGTGACCGAAAGAGAAGGTGGTCGAAATATTACTGGTGGAGATGTATACTAGTAGTAGTTAAGACACGTTTAGGGCCTACTTGTATGCAAAATGGTATGTTGAGTGCTTCATGTGAATTAGCTCAGTCCTTTAACAGTCTTTCTAGGTAGGTACTGTTATAATGGCTCCATTTTACAGCTGAGAAGAACTGAGACATTGGGGGGGTTAATAACTGGCTTAAGTTGACATAGCTGACAAGTAGTAGAGCTGTGATTTCAAGTGAGGAGCTGGATTCCGGAATACGCTCTTCTAACCAGTGCGTTTTCCTGCCAGAGAGGTAGGTATGCTCTGGGCATTAATTTTCCCTTGATACGCCAACAGATGAACATGACCATCTTACGGTTTTGTAGCTTAGAAGCCCAGTATGGGTCTCCCTGGGCTGTGTTCCTTCTGGAGGCCCTCTGGGAGGCCCTCTTCCTCACCTTTCCCAGCTCCTAGAGGCGGCTGCTTTCCCAGACTTGTTGACCTCTTCCTCTCTCTTCCAAACCAGAGACAGTGTGTTCACCTACTTCTTGGGTCACATCTCTTTGACCTACCCTTCTGCCTCTTCCTCCCTCTTTTAAGGACTTGTGTGATAGATTGATTCCACCTGGATAATTCTGGCTGCTCTCCCTAGCTCAAGGTCCTTAGCCTTAGTCACATCTACGAAGTCACCTTTGCCATGTAATGCATTCACAGATTCTGGGAATTAGGGCATGGATAGCCTTTGGGAACAACTACTCTGCTTACCATACTCTGTACTGCTTGTTTTCACTTGAGTCGCCTTGAGGAGCCAATATGTAAAATTTTGACTTTCTTGAAATTATGTGTGAAGTCTTTTTTTAAATCACTGCAGTCCTAGTCTTTAGGACTATATTAATCTGGGTCACATTATTCAAGGGGGTTGTATAAATGAAGAAGATGTAAATTATGTAGAGAACTGCACAGAATGTTGCTAAGTACATATAAAAGTATGAGGCTGATGAAATACACTATAAATAAAGGGCAGGTATTTTCTTATTCTTAGTGAACAGTAAGTCCTGCGAGTCTATTTGCAAAGTGCCCTGCAAGTCAGTCCTGGAAGGAATAGTCATTTTCAGCAGGGAATTTAACATGGGATTTTAAAATTGCCTTCTCAGCTTGTGAAATAGTGGGATTGAGGGTGTGATCCACTAGAACTGACATCTTTATAGAGGAAGTTCCAGTAGGGAATCCCTGGATAGAACAGATCTCTTGTTGAGGTGCTATAAATCAGGGTTGGAGGTGATTCCTAAGGACTTTCAGATTATTATTGATTAAACAAGAATTTTGATTGTTTGCACATGAGTCATTTTTCAGGTGTCTTATTTAGAGGTAGAGATGTGAGTGACTTATGTGAGATTTTCTAATGGTTTACATGTCATGGTTTGCAAAACATGTTGCATCGTGCAACTGATGCAGCAGTCCCCTGAGGTAGTTAGGGCAGGTACTGTTGTCATTATCATGATGATTCTTTTCATATCTATCCTTTTTCAGTCTAGTAAATACTTAAGTTATAAGTAAATACTTAAGTTATCAATATAAACTAATATGGAGTGATTTCCAGGATATATTATAAAGTGAAAATAGCCAAGTATAAGAGAGTATCTGAAGTAAAATTTCTCTTCCTGGAAGAGAAGTATAAGAAACACAGGAGGGATAAACCAGAAACTAATGAAATCGATTAACTAACTACATGGGATGGATAGAAAAACAGAAAAATGATTAGCATCCATTTAACTCTCATACATAGTAATAGGGAAAAGAAATGGCCTAATAAAAACCAGGGAAACAATAGATGATTTACAAGAGACCCAAATGGTTCATATACCTGGAAATATTCTCAACACCACTAGAAACCTCAGAAATGCAAACTAAAATAACAAACTGAAAAAAAAAAAAAAAACAGAGCCTGTCAGATTTGTAAAAATCGAAATCCACTTGTAAGAATTAAAAGTCTAACAAAGCCAATTTTAAGGGCAAGAAAGAGAGAAACAAAAGCTCATGCACAGGTCAGAGAAATCGACATTGGCACAATCACTTTAAAAAGTTATTTGGCAGGCGCCTGGGTGGCTCAGGTGGTTGGGCGTCCAACTTCTGCTCAGGTCGTGATCTCACAGTTTGTGAATTCGATCCCCATGTCGGGCTCTGTGCTGATAGATCAGAGCCTGGAGCCTGCTTCAGATTCTGTGTCTCCCTTTCTCTCTGCCCCTTCCCTGCTCATGCTCTCTCTCTCTCTCTCAAAAATAAATAAACATTTAAAAAAATTAAAATAAAAAGCTATTTGGGAAATGAAGTTTAAAATGCACCAACATTCCTCTACATATATAACACACATGGCCCCCCAAGAGTTGGGCTTCCTCAGTTTTTAGGCATTATGGCGCATATGCAAAATAACTTATACAGCACAATGACTTATATAGTACAATTAGGGTAAAGGGAGGTGGCTGCACGTAGCTAAAGAGAACTTGTCTAGAGATTCTGATTGCCCCAAGACCCACGTAGTTACCCGCCCGAAGGCTGGAGGGCCCATTATCCCAGATATATCTACAACCCATTCCCAAGAGATCAGTGGTTGGAGAAATTCTGTCCTACAGAAATATGTACAAACAATCTCATTCCTGTAAGGTTTCTAATAATGACACATTGCAAACTTATAACTTGCCTATCTATAGAAGAATGGATAAATTGTGATTATATAATGAAATACTATACAGTAGTTAAAACTAATAAACTAGAGCTATACTGTAACATAAGAAAACCCAAAAGATACAAAGTTGAGTTTAAAACCCAAGCAGTAAAATGATACATATCATATTATACAATTATAAGCAAATTAATTAAATTATACAAATTCGAATCAAGTAAACATGTAAATCAAGTTATACAATTTATTTAAGCCCTACTCAAAATAATATACTTCGTATATATAAACATGCACAATATATAACATTTATATACAAATATATGTGTATATATATATATAAACCACATGTATTGTTTCTGTATTTACAAATATACAACATACACATTTACATACAAACAGTAAAAGTGTGCAAACATACAGGACAAAGATACAGAACAATTTCAAAACAGTAGTTACCTCTAGGGTAGAAGAGAGAAGAAAAGAATTGAGAAAGAATTCATGTATTCACAGGGGCCTTCAATTATACCTGTAATTTTTCTTTAAAGAATCTGAATCAAATACAGAAAAATATTAAGATTTATTAATCTAATGGGAAGTACCTGAAGATGGTTACATTAATCTCTAATATATGATATAATACTCATGTGTAATAAATGTATTTTCATTAACAAACCCTGTCCTTGCTTTATTTTTACATTTATAAATATCTGAACTAATAATTCTATTTTGGCCCCTTTGTATATAGTCCTTAGCTCTAGGGGCTGGCTAGAGCTCTGGGTGCCGCAGTCAGTTGACCATCCTACTCCAGATTTCTGCTCAAGTCATGATCCCAGGGTCATGGGATGAAGCCCTGCATTAAGATTCTCTCTCTCCCTCCGCCTCCTCTCCCATTTTCTCTCTCTCTCCCTAAAATAAAGTAAAAATAAAATAAAATAAAAATATAGTCCTCAGTTCTATTTATGATTAATCATAGAAATCAACCAAGATATTTAGTAGCAAATGAAGGATTCTTTAGGAACAACTGATTTAAAATGCCTAGGCAGGCCCCAACCTTAGGACAGAAGTAACTCAAAAAGTGTCTATTGTTTTGGAGAACCTTCATTATTCTAGATAAGTGAGTTGCAGGGAGAAAAAATTCATCTCCTTTTATGTTAGGATTCATAGCTCCCACTCCATGTAGAGAGAATTTAAATATCAAATCCTAAATTTTTAAGAAAAATATCAAGTCCCAGAACAAGACTTTACGGAATAGAATGCACGTAAGAAAACAGCAGCGAAAGAAAAAAAATGATTTAATTTGTGCTCTCTTTGGGTTTTATTGCTTAACCTATGCTGGTACCAAAAAGAAAGAAAGTAAGAAGTCCAGTTTCATTACGGTTATATTCACAGCAATCCCAGCAGGAGCATGCATAAAATGAATAAAGAAGCCACAAATGAAATGCCTGTGTACCCCGGGAGTAATTGCTCAGTCAAAACGTTCCAAAGGCAGTTTGCCAAATGAAAGGACATACTGAGAATCCAAAAGCTTAAACCAACATTTTACTACAATTATTGGCTTTTCTCCACATTTCTCCCATCCTTTTACCTAAGTTATAGTTGAATTACTACATCTAAATTAGACATTAGTTTCCTGTACATTACAAAATACTGTGACTGGTGAGAAATAGGAGAAAGGCTTGCAAAATACATCTCTTACTTCTTTAGAGTGGGAACAGCAAGGGGCTAGCTTCCAATAATTACCATCTGGTGAACCTGGACCAATCACTCAACCTCTGTGGATGGAATAGGTTTATAAAATGAGTTTTGAAAAATAATACCTGATGGGGGCACCTGGGTGACTCAGTCAACTGGGCGTCTGACTTTGGTTCAGGTCATGATCTCACGGCTTGTGGGTTCAAGCCCCACATCGGGCTCTGTACAGACAGTTCGGAGCCTGGAGCCTGCTTCCGATTCTGTGTCTCCCTCTCTCTGGCCCTCCCCCGCTCACACTCTGTCTCAGTCTCTCTCTCTAAAATAAATAAACAAAGGGGCACCTGGGTGGCGCAGTCGGTTAAGCGTCCGACTTCAGCCAGGTAACGATCTCGCGGTCCGTGAGTTCGAGCCCCGCGTCGGGCTCTGGGCTGATGGCTCAGAGCCTGGAGCCTGTTTCCGATTCTGTGTCTCCCTCTCTCTCTGCCCCTCCCCTGTTCATGCTGTGTCTCTCTCTGTCCCAAAAATGAATAAACGTTGAAAAAAAAAATTAAAAAAAAAATAAAATAAATAAACAACAACAAAAAGATACAATTTTGAAGCTATTCTGCAGTCTTTTCTCTCAAAAATGAATAAACACTAAAAAAAATAAAATAATAACTCATTAACTAGAGTGTATAAGGAATTTTTCATATATTTACTACAAACTGTTCATGTGGTTTGCCTATTTTTTTTATAATTTTACATTTGCATATTTTTGCTAATTAGCTTCTTTTATTGGTTCATAGGGGTTCTTTATATATTCTGGATACTTAGCCTCCGTTGGACAAATGCCAATCTTTCCATGTATAAGGACTCTGGTAAAATGCCCATCATGTGCAGAGGCCTTTAAGATGTCATTTCTTTTCTTCACTAACATACAGGAAAGCTAAATGGACACTAACCATTTTTCTCTCAGTGGGTTTCTTGCTTCTGCCAAAATGTGCCTTGATTTTACATTTTGCAATTAATATTTTTTAATTAATGATGTATACACATATACAGTTCTATGCTTTTATTTTGGTATTTCCAAATACCAAAGTCCTATGCTTTTATTTTGCTATTTCTGGTATTCTCCAGAAGAGTTGTACTAGTTCACATTGTGCCACGAGTGTGTGAGAGTGCTCGTTTGCCTCACAGCCTCACCAAATAACGAGTTATTAGACTTTAAAAAAAAGAAAAAAAAATTTTAATGTTTATTTACTTTTGGGAGAGAGAGAGAGAGCGAGCGAGAGAGAGAGCGTGAGCAGGGGAGGGGCAGAGAGAGAGGAAGACACAGAATCCAAAGCAGGCTCCAGGCCCTGAGCTGTCAGCATGGAGCCCAATGTGGGGCTTGAACTCACGAACTGTGAGATCATGACCTGAGCCAAAGTTGGATGCTTAACCATCTGAGCCACCCAGGCACCCCTGTGTTGTTAGAGTTTTTCAGTTTTGCTCATTTGATAGGTGAAAATGGTGTCACAGTGGTGTTTAATTTGCATTTCTCTGGGGTGCCTGGGTGGCTCAGTCAGTAAAGCATTTGACTCTTGATTTTGGCTCAGGTCATGATCTCATGGTTCATGAGTTTGAGCTCCGCATTGGGCTCTGCGCTGGCAGTGTGGAGCCTGCTTGGGATTTTCCCTCTCTCCCCTTTCCCTGCTTGTGCACGTGTTCTCTCCCTCTCAAAATAATAAAGCTTAAAAATATTTAAAAAGTTTGCATTTCCACAATTAGGAGTCAGTTCAGACAATTTTCCTTAATGTTTAAAGTCCATTTTAACTTTTGTGAATTGTTATTATGTCTTTTATCCACTTTGTTCTATTTTATCTTTAAGTCTCTTATTGTGCAAGACTTCCTATTATTGAACCAATTTTTCATTACCTAGAAAAAAATGCCTCTTGATCATGGTGTGTTATTTTCTCAATGTGGTGGTGAATTCTATTTGTGAATATGTTAGTTAGAATTTTTGCATCAATGTTTATAAATGATACCACCACCATATTGGAGTTTGGTTTCAGTGGAATAATTTGCTTCCTAGAAGGAGTTAGGAAGCTTTTCTTTACTCTCCATGCTCTAGAACAATTTCTGGAGCGTTGGAGTTCTCTGGTGTTTGAAGGTTTAGGGAATTTTCCTGTGAAAACATTTGGATCTGATACATTTTCCATGTTTGTGCTTTTTATTTTCTCTGTTTTTTCCTGTGTAAATTGCTCTCCTTAAGTACTCTGTCTCTTTTGGGATCAATTTTAATCTGTATTTTTCTAGGAAATTATTGATTTCATTTAGTTTTTCAAATTTATTTATGCAGAGGTCTCTAAAGTATTTTCTTATGGTTTTGAAATTTTCTTTTTTCCTTTTGTTTATTTTATTTGCACTAGCCCCCTTTTCTTGATCAAAGTAGCTGGTGGTTTGTCTATTGTGTTAGGGTGGTTTTTTTTTTTTTTTTAATTTTCAAGAAATCAGTGTTTTGATTATTGGGTAGGTCTATTTTTCTTTTCTCTACCTCATTATTTTCTGCTTTTATCTTTATTTCCTTTTTTGTGCTTTCTTTTGGCTTATATTTTCTTCTGATCTAGACATTGAAATCTTGTATTTTAATTTTTACTGATAAATGTGTTCAATGACAGGAATTTTTCTCAACACTTTAAATTTGTCCCATAGACATTGGTATTTAATGTTTCCATTATCATGGGCATTGAAGAGGGCATCTTTTGGGATGAGCACTGGCTGTTGTATGGAAACCAATTTGACAATAAATTTCATATATTTAAAAAAAATGATCTCATTTCAATTTGTATTTGGCTGGAAACAATGTTTTTAGTAGAAGGATTTTACATTCATAAATAAAAGGGTCTTTTGTGTGTGTTTTGTTTCTAGTAATACTTTCTACCTTTATTGCATTGAATTCAGAGAGTATTGTTGGTAATATTTTTACTTCAGGGAACTTTCATTTTCTTTGTGACTTATTACATGATCAGTGTTTATGAGTGTCCCATGGATACTTGAGTGAAAGATGCATTCTTTATTACCAGGTGGATGGTTTGATATATATCCATAGGATCCACCTTATTTAATTATGTTGTTTAGGTCTTCTATCTCATTTTTTTTTTTTTTTTGTGATGTATTCAAGTTTTCTCTTGGATTTTTCCTCTGTCTCAGCATCACTTGAAGCTTTTGTTTTAAAATGGTGGCTGCTGTTTAATTTGGTATATAAATATTCATAAATGTTATAGCCTTATTGTGAATTGTGGCATGTGGTATTAGAGGGCATGTGCCTTTTGTCATTATGGTTAATGCCTTTTGACTGGCATACCTTTGTTCATTTTTTATTTCTAGCTGTTCTAAATTTCTAGTTTTGGGATCAACAATATTGTTGAGCTTTGCTTTCTGATTCAGATTGAAAAACCCTTTTCTTATAAGAGGGGAGCTGAATCTATTAATATATGTTGATAAGACTAATATGTTTGGTCTCAACTCTATCGTAGTATTTTATAAATATGTATATTTGCTATATTTCTTTATCTCTGGGATATTAGTTCTTTGCTCTTTAAACAAATTTTTTTTTTGGCTTAGGAGGTGATTTTTTCCCCCCCAGTGATGGTCTATTTAATGTATTTAAAAACTTGGATAAAATGCTCTTAGTCCCTTTTTAATGCTTTAATCTTTCTCTCTCATTTCTGTTTTTGTTGGTATCCTTTAATCCCCATCTTTTGTTTAAGTAGCAGCATGACTTTATTTTCCTTTCTTTTCTGCCAATTGTTAGTTGTGTTATTTTTACTTTTTCACAACATACCCGTCTTAGTTGTCTTCCATCCACACCGGCCCGTTTTGCTTTTGTCATAAATCTGTACTTAAATATTTTAAATGCTTACCATCAATCTTTTTTGCTGAAGTTTTCCCACTTACCTCTTGGTTGCATAAAGCTTATCAAAAGATTCCTTAAGGCTAACTGCTTTTTCCCCCTTTTTTGTTTTCTTTTCATTGGTACTTAAAGGACAGCTTAGATGGGCATAAATGCCTTAGTTTACAATTTTACTTACTGATTTTTTGCCCTTGTAAGCTGTGATCCTGTAGACCTTGAGGATTTTTAACTTAGGAACTTAATAGTTTTAGTAGGATATGCCCTGGAGGTTTTTTTTTTCTTTTTTTGGGGGGTGGGGTGGTTAATTTTTCCAGATACCCAGTAGGCTCTTTTATTTTGCAGATTCAAGATTTTTTTTTTTTTTTTTTTTTTTTTTTGCTTTATAATTTCAAGTATTCTATTGTTTGTTTTTTCTAATGTGTACTTTTTTCTTTGCCTGTCTTCCATTTCTACTGCTTTCTCTTTGGTCTCTTTATTGCTGTCTTTATATCCCTTTTATTCCCTATTTTGGTTCCCTGAATTTCCACAATGCCCTTTATAAAATATTCATTTGAGTCTGTTTCCCCTTGGGTATTTTATAATTTATTCTTCCTATCTGAAATAATCGTCTTTTTCTTCCGTATTTCTTCTGAGTTTAGTCTGTTTTCTTTCCATACCTTTCTTTTATTTGTCCATGTCTGTTCCTAGTTTTGGAGTTTTTGACTCAGAGTGACTTTTCTTATCCCCAGATTCTTGTTTGAGTATATTACTTCCATCTGGAGTGTTGTCATCTAGTTTTCTTGTGCTTCATGATAGTTTTATTGTAGGAAAATTTATTGAATTTTCCTGTTAATGTGTGTTGGATTTTCTGATCGCCCTCCCCCCATATACCTTTATAGGAATCTGTTCATTTTTTATGTTTTTTTTTTTTTTTTTAAATGGGTATGGGGTGTTTTATAGAATTCCTAGCTCATTGGCTCCCTCTTCTGTCAACATAGCAAAATCCAAATACTTGAGTGTATTATTTGTTTTGATGGTAGGAGAAGATTGTTCTCAGAATTTCGACTCTCTTGTGGGGTCCTGAATGTTCTCTTTATGCTTCTTTCTCCCTTCACTTTCCAGTAGTCACAGGGCATTTCTCTCTTCCTTTTGTCTTATTTCTCCCATAGAAGCTATAGGTCTCAAATACTCTTGCAAATTGTCTGTTTTTAAACTCTCTCTCTCTCCTGTAGTCCATGTTCTCATCTACTTGGATACTTTTTGGGTATTTTCAAACTTAGGGTGGACATTGTCTCTTTTAGTGATAGTTTTAGATCAAACTTAGGATCATCAGTAAGTCCCTTGTCTCTTCATCATGGTTCTTCACCTGCCTGCTTTTGCTTGCTTGCGACAAAGCCTTGTGGCAGAGCAGGGGTGGGGCAAAAGTTTGAGAGATTGCTTGCTGGGATTAGGTGTTTCTTATTACAGTTGTGAATTTTGGGCAATTTCTATCTTCCAGGTTATCCTGAGAGTATTATTTGTACAAATTTTATTTGTTCTTCTAGTTGTTCTTTGTTGTTTTGGAGGAAATAAGGAGAAATGGGGACCTAAGCAACTACCATTGTCTCCAGCAATCCAGGAGTTGCTAAAGCTGGAAATTTTAAAAGTACATTTTTTTTTTTTTACTTCCTTAGGGGATTGTTTTTGTGTTTTGATATCACATCTCATTTAATAGACACAGCGGTGTCGATGTTGTCTCCATTTTACAGATGGAAAAATTGGGGTTCCTCAAGATTTAATGACTTGAGAGAGATTTACACAGTTAGAACATGGTAAAGTTGATAATCAAATCTAAAGTTCTATGATGCCCAGCTCTTGCTCTTTTTACTACATCATGCTATCTCTTTGGGCAATTGAACTTATAAAGCCTTAGATATTATTGAATATTAATATAAAGTATGAATTTGTTCGTCTCCTCCTTGTCTCTTCTCTTCTCCTGTATCCCTGTTATATTTTTAGTAGCCACTTTTCCATTGGTGGCTACTCCTTGACTTTCAAAGATGCATCCTCCTTGCTCTAAAAAGAGATAATGTACATTCAGTGCTGTCCCAAGGGAAACTGAACAGGTGTCGGTTTTGTTGGTTTTTATCCTAATAATCCTCCCTCCACTCTACCTTCCCCTTCAAACGTACCATCATTTCCTCCTTAGCCCACTTTCAGTTGTGGAGGGACCAGTGTTCATTCATTGTGCTTTCCAACCTCACTGCAGTGTGGGGTTCATCTCCACCTCTGAATTGAAACTATTCCTACACTGCAGCTGTAAAAACCCCTAGCTCCATGTCAATGACAGCCCAAGTAGCAGTTGGCAATATTTTTTGTCAGTCTCCTTTCTGGAGTGGGGTGTTATACTGTCTGTAGTTTCCTTCGGAATAATTTAATCTGCACCTTAGGGGTGCTTAGTTAACATTTTTGAAGTACCTTAATCAGGAATTCACACTTCAGAGATAGTTAGTTAACATTTGAAAGACCCTAATCAAGATTCTATACTCCAGAGGCGGCCAGTGCATCGTATACTGCGCTCTCGATCTGTACCAGTGGGTGCGTTAAATAAAAGATGTTAGAAGTAATTTTTTATTGGTGAAACAAATGGTATTTAAGGTATAGGGTTGACCAAGTATCTCCACTGGGACATGAATGGAAGATAAGGATTTGAAGAGGCCAAAAGCGTACCCAGGTCTAGAGCTGGATTTGGTCCTGTTCCTGCAGTCTTAATGGAGGATTTTGTCAGCTCATATGGCTAGTGGTGCGTGTTAAGTCTCTGTAACACCCCTGGGCTAAAACCTGCCTGCCTCTGCCTGCTTGTCCACACACAGGTCACTGGATACATACTTTGGCTCCACTCCTCATTTCCATTTCTTGTCCACAGAGGTGTTACTCTCAATTTTGAACCAGACTATTTTTTAAATTTCTTAATCTATACTTTATGTATACCTGTGTTTTGAGATTGGATGTCTCAAGTACGACTCTACAGTGCCATTTTGACCAGAAGCACAGAATTATTTTTAGGTGGTAACTTTCTTATTTTCTACCTGAGAGTATTGTTACTCTTCTGAGGCCAGATTCCCATCTCTGGGGGCAGCATTTTGGATGTGTAATTCTCTTGATACTTTGTTGGTCAAATTAGGCTTGGTAATTTTTTTGAAGTCCCCTTTTTATATTGAATTCCGTTCAACAGTGACACAGTTCTCCTGTTATATAATGTTCTTAATATGCAACAGGTAAATGAAGTTACGTATGTAGGCCAAAATCATATATATCAAATTTATATACTTTAGGTACCGTGCATAGTATGAGGAATGACATCTACCAGGAGTTTCTGTGGTAAACACCACCACTATTTTACAACTCCATCAACATGTATAAATGCTAAGTCAAATAATAAAGCTTATTCAATACAAAGTTAAAGTGTATTACCAGGTTTCTTGTGCAAATTTGATAACATTCGTATATAGCCGTGGCATGTGTTACTGATATTTTCCTACCAAACATACTGAGAAGAGAAAGCAGTTATATACTGGTCTACATTGCTTCCTGTACTCACTCACTGGGAAACAAAAGGTGGTTTTCTTTTATAGAACACTTACGAGCTTAAATGGATTATTCACTTTATCTGTTATTTTTTTAAATGGGCTATCTATAATCTAGGTGCACATAATTAGCTATGGGCCATGTAACTGGAGATGTAGAGATTTAGACTAAGTTGATAGAATCATGGAATTGTGGAGCTTGAAAGGACTTGAGGTATCATTTAGTTAATTGTTCCATGAGTCCCAGCGTGTCTTACTTAAACCGTCCATGAATCCCTGCTTAGCCTCAAACCACAGACACGGTTTCTATGCACTTAGGCATGTATATCTACACATCCATATCTCTTTCCTTCCTTCCCCATCTATGTGTGTAATAGAGACCAATTGGGACCAGTAGGATTTTGGTAGAAATAATGGGTTCAATTATGTGAAAGTCTTAATATTTAACACTGTCCTGCCAGCAAGGGTCTTTAAAACCGGGTTCAAGAAATACTCACTTGGTAAGTATCCTCAGAGCAAAAAATCAAACAGAACTAGGTAAGAGAGTCAAGTGTTTCTAATTATAAAGTGTTTTCAAACCTACATGGTGAGTACATATTCCATCACTGTAGATACAAGGGAGGAGTTTGGTAGCGTTTGGTAGTTTAGAAATATGTACATTTTGTTCTAATTGTGGTGTGAGGCCCTTGCTGAATTTCAGCTACTTTATTTTTGTACAAGCCTTTTTCCACAAAGCACCAATAATTCTCTCTGACCTCACAGGGCTTTTGTGATTATTGGACTAGTCTTCACGGTTGATTATATTATCCTTTTAAATTGCCTTTTAATTTTCAGCTGATGTAAGTGAAATAGATCATATAAATTAATTAATATTGGATCCATTTAGTGTTTATGCTCTAGGAGATTTCAGGAGACAAACAGAAAGGTAAGGTTCTACACAAATGTGTCATTTGGGGCTGTGGCATTTTATTATTCAGACCTTGCTTATTTGTTATTTTTTAATAGGCCATCTATCATATTAGCGCACATATAAGTAGCTATCTGCCACATAATCTAGGGGCTTATTGATTTAAACTACATTTATCTCCTTGCCAATCGCTTTTGCCGCAGGTGGTTGCCACATTCAGATGGCCCTTTGCTTGTGTCTTTTGTGACTCATAGGTGCCCTTTTGTGAAGATCATTTTCTCCCAGCTAAATTTCTATTACTTTTGTCCCCTCGCCTGAAGCCCCGCTTATAGTTGTGTTTCATTTTCCCTCTCTAACATGCTGAATTTAGATGGCTGCTTGGCTGCTAAGTATTTCTCTCTTCTTGCTGCTGGGATTGGTTTTGCAGGATGCAGTGATTCTGTGGCCTGAGGTGTCTAGTTCTTAATGTATAAAGCAAAACCAGTAACTAAAATGTCTATTCTTGGGATGTCACACTTGGAAATATCAATGCCCCCCCCCCTTTGTTGTTGTTGTTGTTGTTTTTGATTTGCCATTAGAATTGTCATCTTCAGAGGTTTAAGCCACTTTGGTTCTACTCCTGCTTTAACTAGTATTAAAATTATTTAAATTAAATACCATATCATCAGATGTCCTCTATGTTGCAGAGAAAATCATAGGAATTTGGTCTTTCCTTATGTGGTTCTCTTTCTCCACATGGTTTCAGCATCATGGATAAATATTGAGAGGATGTCTTCAGTGAAGAGGAAGCTTGTTCAAGTAATTATATCATGCACATCATTAAATGCTTCTGGTTCATGTTTAAGTGCATTTTATGAGTTGGGAACAAAAAGAAAAAGGATTGAGGAGAAGAGACTGCATTCATCTGAAGCAGGGATTTTTGGGGACTTTGGGCAGTGGGTACAAGGATTTACTCCGTAGGCTGGGATATTTTTATTCTTCCCCAATAAATAGATTCCAGTATATTCCAGCGGTGCTGAACAACTTGGAGTGGGACCCGTAGTGTAGTTGAGATTGAATCTACTGGAGAAGAATGTATGCATTCTTTCAGGATATCCCATGTTTTAAAAACCTGCCACTCGTTTTGAAGAATAAAGGAGAGGGAAGGATGGGGAAAACTTTCACTATTGGGGTCCAGCTTCAGGCTTGCACTCACTTTTGCTTTATTCTCTCTTAACCCAACCATTTTTAATAGGAGAGAATTATTTTTGGGCGAGGGGTTTTTTAACCTGTGGTTCTTTGGTAGTTGTGAACCCCCTGGCATCCTGTGAGAAGTTTCGTGTGTATCTGTGTTAGTTTGAAGGGAAGGCCTGTGGTTCTCAGTGGCTAGCAGAGGTCTCAGAGCCTCATCCCTTGTTCCTGCCAGCTCCTCCCTGGGGGTAAGAAGCACTGCGCTGGGCTGTCCTCTTCCAATCCCAAACCACGTGGTTTCCATGAAAGCTGTCCTCTGCCGATCTACAGAGACTTTGGATGTAGACTTCTGAAAACTAGCACGGATTAGCAAGAACTGTTTACAGCAGAGAGTGTTATGGTAGACCCATGTTTAAAGAGAAATAGAAGGTGGTTCTTTTGTATTTATGAAAACTCCTTACTTAGTACTCTTTTCCTCAGAGTCTTGTGTCACTGATACGTATTGTTCTTCCCTTATTTTTTTCATCTTATTTAACTTCTTTACCTTTCTACATTAACTTGTAATCTCTTCTTATCAAGTTACTTATCTTTTCTAACTATTAAGTGAGAGCTTTGAGACTATGGTCTGCTTCTTTAGAATTCTCCTGCAGCACCCAGCATGGTGTTTTATTTAATTAATTTATTAAATTTTTCTTTTTTTAACATTTATTTATTTTTGAGAGAGAGAGAGGGAGGGAGGGAGGGAGTGTGATCAAGGGAGGAGCAGAGAGAGGGAGACACAGAATTCGAAGCAGGCTCCAGGTTCTGAGCTGTCAGCACCCAGCCCTATGCGGGGCTCGAACTCACGAAGTGCAAGATCGTGACCTGAGTCGAAGTCGGATGCTTAACCAACTGAGCCACCCATGCGCCCCAGAGTATGGCGTTTTATAAACAGTGAATGCTTCATCAGTGTCATGAACTGACTGACTGTGGATGGGGCCGTCTGTGGAAAACTTTCTGTGGAGATTTGCTTGTTTTTAATGGTTTCTACCTCTTATTTTAACTGATGGGTATGATTTGAGGAATATAACTTATTTTGTGATCCTTAGTTACTATGTAAAAATGATTTAATTATTAATTTAGTTGAAGAAATCTTCTCTGATTCTGTTAAGGGAGTAATCAAAGCAGTGATCCCATTTAGTCAGCCCATTCTGTTTTTGAATCTTGTAATGGATTTTTTTTTTTTTTTTTTTTTTTTACAGTCAAGGAGATAAACCTGCAGGACATCAAGGAGGATTTGGAGTTGGATCCAGAGGAGAACAGCACCCTTTTTATGGGCATCCTTATCAAGGGGCTGGCCAAACTGAAGAAGATCCCAGAGACCGTTAAGGCCATCAAAGAACGCTTGGAGCAGGAGCTACAGCAAATTATGAAGCGGTCTACGACCCAGGTCGCAGACAGTAGCTATCAGAGAGGAGAGAACCTCACTGTGGAGAACCAGCCAAGGTAAATAGTGTTTTTGAGAACTCTGTGTATTGTACGTTTACTAGGATGGGGGATTGGTGACTAACTCCTGTTAGTGTTATTTCTTGAACTTGGGCTGCTAGAGCCCATGCAAACTCAGATTGGTGAGAGAGCTTGAGTAGGCATGATTCAGCTGGTTTTGATGTAATTAAGAAGGGTTTTTTTGTCTAGTTTTTAAAAGCAAGAATGCATACGTGGCAGCTGGGGAGGGACAGAGAGGGAGACAGAGAGAGAGAGACAGAGACAGAGAGACAGAGAATCTTAAGCAGGTTCCACACCCAGCTTGGAGCCTGACACAGGGCTCGATCTCACAACCATGAGATCATGACTTGAGCTGAAAGCAAGAGTTGGATGCTTACCCGACTACCACCTAGGTGCTCCTGAATAATATGCTTTAAAACTTCTTAACTACAGGGGTACCAAGAGCCGACTCTTGGTTTTGTCTCAGGTCATGATCTCATGGTTCGTGAGTTTGAGCCCCACGTCGGACTCCACTCTGACATCTTGGGGCCAGCTTGGGAGTCTCTCTGTCTGTCTCTCTCTCTGCCCCTCCCCTGCTTAAGTAAATAAGCTTAAAAAAACGTATATTGGGGTACCTGAGTGGCTCAGTCAGTTAAGCATCTGAATTCAGCTCAGGTCATGATCTTGTTTGTGAGTTCAAGCCCCGCGTCTGACTCTGTGCCGACAGCTCGGATCCTGGAGCCTGCTTCGAAATCTGTGTCTCCTTCTCTCTCTGCCCCTCCCCTTCTCTCTTTCTCTCTCTCTCTCTCAGAAATAAACATTAAAAAAAAGCATATTGTTGGGGTGCCTGGGTGGCGCAGTCGGTTAAGTGTCCGACTTCAGCCAGGTCACGATCTCGTGGTCCGTGAGTTCGAGCCCCACGTCAGGCTCTGGGCTGATGGCTCGGAGCCTGGAGCCTGTTTCCGATTCTGTGTCTCCCTCTCTCTCTGCCCCTCCCCCGTTCGTGCTCTGTCTCTCTCTGTCCCAAAAATAAATAAAAACGTTGAAAAGAAAAAAAAAAAGCATATTGTTAATATTCAAATGAAAAAAAATGTACCAATTATTGAATATTAAGTACTAAGCAGTATTCAAGCCAATTTATATCATCTCATTTAATTCTCACGACAACTTCATATAGCCAGGGAAACTGGGGCTCAGAAACTAGTTATAAGCTCAAGGTCACAGAACAAGTGGCTGGCTTTGGAATTGAAGGCAGGTCTATGGTCTTTCCTCTGTCCTATGCTTTCTTCTTTAATGTGTGGTGCTATTTGCCAATAGGCACGTCAGTTTCAAAAAAAAATAGAAACTATGATTTCCGGTGAGAGCAGAGGGCAGAGTGAAGCGTGTCCTCTCAGTTTCTCCAATAACGTCAGTCCCTGGGAGGTGCCAGACTGTGTCGTAGAAGGGCTCATAATATTGTGGACCTGTTGTTAAGGAAATTCTACTGTGTGTACTTAGGGCTTTAATATTTTTTTTTTTAAAAAGCAGATAACAAATGTAAGGAGAAATAATAGCTTACTTAGTATGGAATAATCCAGACTTTAAGTTTTGGGGAAGAATTAATGTTACCTATTTACATTTTCTATATTCTTTTATACCTAAATCACATTGATTTTGATTATGCCTTAAATGTCTTCAAAAATTAGTTGCCTTTTAAACTTCATTTGGAAGTGCAATTGGTGAAGAAACCATCCTTAACTCATCTCCTGCCATAGAGCCTTTCCCAGCATCTGTTTTGATGAGCATGCGCTTTGGAGTCAGGCAGACCTGACTTTGAATGCCAGCTCTGTAATCTGAAGGAAAGAATCCCTGTCTTAGAGGGTTGCTTGGTCTAGGTGAGATCTTATGATTAGAGTTTAGTCAAGTAGCGCCAGCAAGACCTATCACATGCATACATATATGTGAATGCATGCGTTTGTTTATTCTTGCCTCCTTCCTCGACTTCCATGTTCTTTGATTCACCCTGTGATCCAGAGAGGCTGGGCAATGGTTCTCAATTGAACTTTGCTTTTCTTCTTTCTTTGCCCTGTGCCTGGATTTCCGTGAAGACCTTTTGCCTCCTTACTAATGAACACTCCAGAATTCTGGTCTGGCTTGCTATTTGCCCTGTTGCTGCAAGTCCCTAGATGAATACCCTGAACTTTCATAGGGAAATAACATGACTATTGGGTATATTGAAAATGAAACGAAAGGGCACGGATCAATAACTTTTCTGCAAATCTCATTACAGTACCCTTAAAAGCAATGTGTCTTTCATAGGATTTTGACCTCTTCCTCTTCCATTCCTAAGCCCGTTCCAGAATTCACAAGTAGAAATTACAGCTATGGAAGTGGAAATTCAGCATACGGCCCCAGGAAATAAAAACTGTTTCCCTGTGAGGAATGAGTCAGCAGCAGGGTCTCCTCCCCACCCTCTTTTGTTGTTGTCCGTATTTAGAGGCTGTTGTGGGTAGGGTATCTTTGACACTGGAAAGTAAACCAGCTGCTTGCCCTGGTTTCTGGTGTATCACATGATCCCATTTTATAAATGACCAGATCTGAAAAACTGGGCCGAAACTATGGTGAGATCGAATACTACAGAGAAAGCAAACATTTGGGGTGAAGCACTCCTCTTGGAGACGAAAGATGAAAGTCTTGGGCTGGGATTCCAAACGACTGATAGTTTCATGCTAGTCTGTGAGGGCTCTGTGCTTTCAAATGCTTTAAAACTCACCAATTAGTGACCTTGGGAACGTCATTCAAAAGTGGCACTATTACTTCCAGAGGCTGAAAATTTTAGAAGGGATGTTGTCAGATTATCCCTTGCAGCCTGTATGGTACTTTGTGTTCATTAAACTGTACTGGGATGTGTTAGTGGCATTTATCTTAGAAAGAAGTCAAGTCGCAAAGCTTCATATTATTTACCATCCAGGGCATCTTACGCTAAATTACCAGAATCTGTTTTTCTTAAAGTTGGGGTGTAGGCAAAAAGAGCCACAAATCCTTTTTCCCCACTATGCACGTTCTTTCCCTCACCCCCCCCAGTGAAATAACCTCTTTCAGATCATAAGCATATAAATGCTGCCATGAGGCAAGACACCATTACTATAACTTTTCTTAAAAGTCTCATTGTTCAGCATCATCTTACTAAATATATTCTGGTTGTGATGCATTGCAGGCCTGTTTTCATTTATATGGAAAGAGAATTTATATGGTGTGCTATTCTTCTGGAAAAGTAGAAGGAACCAGGCTACTGAATGGTCATGTTTCACTTCCTGCAGAGAGAGCCAGGATACTTCCTCAGCCAGTTTGTAAAAATCACTTCGGTGACCCACTTGTTTCCCGACCCCCCCCCACTCCTGACGATCTGTTGTCTGTGTGTAGGAGAGATACTCCTTTCATTCATTCGTAATCTGTCTGGTGTCCATAAACCTCTACTTACTTTTGAAGAAAAATATTCAGATGGTCTTGTTGCCAACTCGATATAAACATTAGGGCAACATGTGCTTTTTGCTAATCTCCCGGAAGCTCTCGCTACCCATAATTTCCTCAGAAAGGCAGCCGGGGTCTTCAGTTTCAGATGCTGAATGTGGTCTCCAGTCTGCGCAGCACCTTACCGATTTCTTCCATCTCCTGCTGCCTAATTGTTGATTCTTTCCTCAAATCTAGCTCATGAGCCTTTCATACCATTTTTGAGCCCAAGAAGCTGGAAGAAGTTCTTTAATAATTAACAAATAGGAAAAGCATGAGGAAGAGCTAAAAGAAATAAAATCCTCTCAGAGGTGCAATGTTAAGACGATGGAGGAAAGAGGGGCGCCTGGGTGGCTCAGTCGCTTGAGCATCTGACTTCGGCTCAGGTCATGAGCTCACAGTTTGTGGGTTCGGGCCCCGCCATCGGGCTCTGTGCTGACGGCTTGCTCAGAGCCTGCAGCCTGCTTCAGATTCTGTGTCTCCTTCTCTCTCTCTGCCCCTCCCCCGCTCATGCTCTGTCTCTCTCTGTCTCTCAAAAACAAATAAATGTTAAAAAATAAAAAAATAAAAAAAGATGACGGAGGAAAGAAAGATGTGGGAAAAGACAGTGATTGGCGTGCGTGAGGCAGCTCTTCCATCTATTTGAAAATGGTCCTTTTTCAATGTGGAGGCAGCCGATCGTGCAAGAGGCGATGGAGGGCTGCTCACTTTGGTAAACCTGCTGGTCTTGGAGAGGGCAGGAGGGATTGAGTCCGTGGAAGCCGTGGCGGGTTATGGAGACCTTTTTTCCTTTTGGAAGGTCCTTTTGCCGTGTTCCTCCATCTTGGTTACGAATGAAGGGAGCTTCAGTGTCTGATCTAAAGAGAGCTAAAGAGAACATTGCATATTCTGTGCTCACTGTGATAGGAAAGAAAGGCTTGTGGAAGACACGGGAAAGAAATCTGCTTTAACGCTAAAAGTAGTTGTGTTTGGATAATAAGGTTGTAGATCTCCCCCCCCTCTATTTAGTAACTGTTAGGAAGTCTAGTAAGAAATAAATTCATTATCTAAGAATTAAAGTACTAAAGTTATTTTCATCAGAAAAAAATCATTAAAAATGAAAATGCCTACTGGGGGTATCAGTATGGAAAAATGTAATACCTGTCGGCAGGCCGACTGGATCGTGACTGTTAGATTACCTTTTATGATGTATGTGTGCGGCTGTGTGTGTTTGGTTATTTTCTGACTGCTTCTAGAATGGAAGCCTTGAGGGAGAACGGATTTGCCTTGCTCAGAGCCCTATCACCTTATTTCCAGAAAGTATCACAGTACCCACTTGACCCATAGTGAATATTTGTTGAACGAAAGCGTGAATTCCACGTGTACTGAATATGTACCATGGACCAGACACTGGGATAAAATGCCAAACAAATAAGACATAGTCCCTGTCCTTATAGAATTTAAAGTCTAGAGGGAAGTAAAGGCATTAATCAAAGAACTGTTCAGTAAGTATATTATTACAAACTGTGTGAAGTGCTGTAGAGGAAGAACAGAGTGTGCCGTGAGAGTGTATAACCACGGACACCTGACCTGGTCTGGCTAAGTGGGCACTGAGGTGGTTTTAGATGTGTGGTTTTAGATGAAGTGAGGCAGCTCCTGTGTTTTATAATAGTTGTTTTCAAGCTCTTTTCACTGATAGCACCTATCAGTTGTGCTTCCAGTGGTGCAGTTAGCTTGGCATCCATATAGAAGATGGGAGAAGGAAAGCAGCTAGATTCTCCATAGAGCATTTTCAAAGTTTGTGCTGACCTCTGTGGTTGATACGATTTTGATAATTATTGCCAGTGTGCTTTTCTTAATACCAAGTTTTCATGTCGTGCAATGTTTGAGAGTTTCTGTAGTCCCTTGCCAACAGATTGTATTATCAAACATTTAAAAAAAAAATTTTTTTTTTAACGTTTATTTATTTTTGAGACAGAGAGAGACAGAGCATGAACGGGGGAGGGTCAGAGAGAGGGAGACACAGAATCTGAAACAGGCTCCAGGCTCTGAGCTGTCAGCACAGAGCCCGACGCGGGGCTCGAACTCACGGACCGTGAGATCGTGACCTGAGCTGAAGTCGGACGCTTAACCGACCGAGCCACCCAGGCGCCCCTCAAACATTTTTTTTATCTTTGCCAAGCTGATAGGTGAAATGGTATTTCCAAGGTGGTTTTGATTTGCATTTTTTTTGTTGTTGTTGTTAATATGAGTGAGGTTGAACTTGACATTTGTGTAAAGAAATTTTTTGTTATGATACCTGGGTTGTATCTGAATATATTACTTCAAAATCTGAATTGAGAGCGGGTGGAGATAACAGATAATATATTATTAACTGTAAATGATATTTCCTGAAGTAGTGTTCTAGATACAGGGTGGTTTATTTTCCTGTTCTTTTTCCTTTTTAAAATTTGTAATTTTCAATAATACAGAGTTCAAATAATGTTTATTCCTTTTCAGCGAACTGTCTACTTTTCTGGTATTTATTATTATTATTTTTACTGACTTGTGGGAACTCTTTATTTATTAAGAGAACTAGTTCCTTGAGATTTATTTTATAATTTCCCCTCACTTTTTCTCCTTTGACTTTGTTTATGATATCTGGCCATGTAGGCATTATATATTACAGTTTTTGTTTCAATGAGGCTGTATTTATCAGTGTTTTCTTTCAAACCTTCTGAGTTTTGTGTTAAACTTAGATATTCCCCACTCTTAGAGTATAAGTAAAATTTCTCAACTTTTTTCTGGTATTTATGTAGTCTCATTTTTAATATTTATGTCTTTGATACATCTGGAATCTGAAGGAGTGGCCACACCACTTTTAAGCGGATATAACACTAATGAACTGTATTATAATGGGCTGTATGCCCCCTTTCATTTGTGTCTTCTATGTATCTGCCATGTAATTGATTGTGTGTGTGAGCTGAATGCTTGCAGAATAATTCTAACACTGAATCATTTACTTTATGGTCATGTTTTTTTTTTTTCAAGGTTGGTATTTGCCTCATTTCCTAAAACTATTTTTTCTCCCCTGGTTTGTCAGTCAGTGAAGCCTGGGAGGTTTGCATAAATCATTGAATTACTGCTCTAAAAGCTAAAAAAAAAAAATAAGCTTTAAGAATATTTTTAAAACTCAGAGGTCAGAACTTGGAATGAGGGTATACTGATACAATAGGGCATCCTTACACGGTAATTCTGTCTATAAGGAAGTCTAAAGGCTCAGTCCCCAAGATTAGTTTTGTCGTTCAAATGCAGTGTTTATGAAAAGACAAATGTAACACTTCTCATGGTTCATTCAGATCTGTGGCTAGAGTCAGGCATAGGTTTCTTTTTTTAAAGAAGTAGCATTGCCTTTCATTTTTTATTTCTCTATTAGTAGTTCTTCTCCTAAGTATCTGAAATGTAGGATTATGTGGGATTGGTCATTGTATTCGACCGAAAAGTCATTTGGAGCAGCTTTGCAGCAAGGTCAGGCATTTGTCCTTGTGGCTGCTTGAGGCCATTCCCGGGCACCACACGTAGCACCTGGACATGCTTGGAATCAGGGAGGGCCTTGATGTAATTTAGATGAGTAGTTAATTCGAATCAAAGCAAGCGGGAAGCAAGTAAATTTAACTTCAGTGATTATGGTATCATTTGATTAAATCTCTCCTTTTGATTACACATATCAGTGAGAACATGCTTTAAATATACTCAACTGTTAAACACTGAAGGATGGATAGATAGGATGAACTAGCGACATACAGAAGAAATCCCACTATTCTTCGACTAGAATATATCCCCTGCAGCTTTATTGCAATATTTTTAGAACAGATGAAAGGAGTTAATTCTTTACATGTGGGACTTAATATACCAATTGTTAACTAAAACATAAACTTTATTACCACGGATCATGGTACTGGTTCCAAACCTCTGTAGGTTCTAGTAAGACTTAATAAATAAATTGGTAATAGCTTCATAACATATCAGGTGAGTTAGTAATGTTCATTACTCTCTTGTAAACATGTTTGGCTAAATGGGACAGGGCTTAATGTCACCTCATTTAAATCTTTATATTTGTCAGGGTAATAAAAACAAAAGCTGCTTTTGATTTCTCTTGTTTTGCAGGGTTTGCAGGGTCAAATTAGGGATCATGCCAGTTGTAGGGATGACAGGTAAAATCTGTTTCATAGGATATTGATAACATTTAGGTGATAGCCATCACGCTGCGTCAGGACCACACCTCTATGTGGCAGATAGTGGGAGCTGCCTTAGGTCTTATTTTCTGTGCACTTGGTGTTCGATGGAAGGTATTCCACATTCAAACTGACATTAGGTCTTTCGTTGAAGAAACACACGGACAAAAAACTTGTGTCAACCTCGCTGATGTTGACGGTGGTATCCCTTGGGATGTCACACCTTATGGGCTCTTCTAACTCCTGGCCCATTCCATTATTATGGTCTCTAATCACATCAGATTGTGATTTTTGTAAAAGGGGGCTTAACTTTGTGTTTGCAGCCTGATATAGGGCTGAGCACATATTAAATGCCCAAGAAGTTTAATGAATAAGAAAAAGTTGCCAAAAAGGTGATTTTTTAATAAGAGGCTGTGAATTATTTAAAAAAAATCCCCACACTGCATACCGAAAGATCAGCATCACCAATGCCATTTGAAAGTTAGAAAGGGAGGGGTGATTAAATTGGAATCTCTGGGTGCAGGGCCCACAGGAGTCTTGCCTTAGGTAATTCTCATGCATGCCAAAGTTTGAGAACACTATAACATTACAGATATCACACCGGTTGGTAGTTTGGTGGCATTTATGCTTTGCAAAGCAGTTTGTCATCCGGTATCTCACCTGAGTGAGCCTCACTATTGGCGTCGTCACAGGTAGGGACGTTATTATTAATCCCAGATTTGCCCAAGGAAATGGGAACGCTCAAATAACTCAGCAGTTGGTGGTGGTAGAAAGAGGAGTGGAAGCACTGTCTTTTCATCGTGCAAGTTTGCCTTCTGTCTTACATAAAGATGATGCTCCTGACCCCTTCCTGGGCTGATTTTGTTTTTCCACAGGAGAAAGGCGGTATTTGCACTGATGTATCCATTCTCTCCCCCCACCCCCCCAACCCCCCGTGGTGATCAATGACAGGCCTCTCAGAGATAGCTGGACATGTTAGGAAGTATGATCAGCAGCCACAGAGTAAATGGGTCTTAATTAGCTCGTGTGAGAATTAAACAGATGACTTAGATACCTGAGTAACTCCCCTAGAGACCTTGCACATTCTTGTACTAAAAATACACACCTAACATCTTCAGGTATCGCTGAGAAGTGGATTTATGGATAATTTTTCTATTGTTCCACTCTGATGAATATTATTTTGGAATGGGGGAGAGGTGTTTTCCCCTAGCTTTAGTGAGGTGTAGTTGACTTACAACATGGCATAAATTTAAGATGTAGAACAATATATAAGGACACCCTCATATGTTGCAAAATGACTACCATTGTAGCATTAGCTAACAGCTGTATCACATCAATTAAATACCATTTTCCTTTTTGTGGTCAGAGCTTAAGATCCACCCTTGGCTATTTTCATGTGTATAATATGGCATTAACTACAGTCACCTTCTATACATTAGCTACCCAGAACTTAACTCATCTTGGAGCTGGAAGTTTATACTATTTGACCGTCACCCCATTTTCTCTACCCCTAGCCCCTGGCAGATACCATTCCAGTCTGTTTCTTTGAGTTTGGCTTTTTTAGATTCCACATATGTGAGAATGTACAGTATTTGTGTTTGTTGGACTTATTTCACTTATCATAGTACCCTCAAGTATTATGAGGGTTGTCACAAATGACAGGATGTCCCTCCTTCTCATCACAAAAACATATTCTGTTGAATGTGCGCGCGCGCGCACACACACACACACACACACACACACACTGCATCTTCTTTATCCGTTCATCCATTGATGGACACTGAAGTTGTCCTGTCTTAGCTGTTGTGAGCAGCACTGCAGTGAGGATGAGAGCTCAGACATCTTTTTGAGATCCTGTTTTCATTTCCTTTGGGATAGATACTCGGATGTGGAATTGCTCGATCATGTGGTAGTTGTATTTTTAAATTGTTGAGAAGCCCTCATACTATTTCTCATACTATTTTTCATATTTTTTTGTTTTTGTTTTCTTGTTGTCATTTGTTAAAGGCCATTCTGACAGGTGTGAGGTGTGGTATCTCATTGTGGTTTTGATTTGCGTTTCCCTGGTGATGAGTAATGTTGAGCACCATTTTATGTACCTTTTAGTCATTTATATGTCTTCTTTGGAAAAATGTCTTAATATTTAGCTCTCTGCTTATTTTTATTTATTTATTTGAATTTTTATTTATTTATTTAAAAAAATTTTTTTAACGTTTTTATTTTTGAGACAGAGAGAGACAGAGCATGAACGGGGGAGGGGCAGAGAGAGAGGGAGACACAGAATCGGAAGCAGGCTCCAGGCTCTGAGCCATCAGCCCAGAGCCCAATGCGGGGCTCGAACCCACGGACCGCGAGATCGTGACCTGAGCTGAAGTCGGACGCTCAACCGACTGAGCCACCCAGGCGCCCCTTATTTGAATTTTTTTTATCTTACAGAGGGAGAGTAAGCAGGGGAGAGGAGGCAGAAGCAGAGGGAGGGAAGGAGAGAGAGAGAATGAGTGGGGGAAGGGCTGAGAGAGAGAGGGAGAGAGAATCCCAGGAAGCCTGACTGCAGAGCCCAACATAGGGCTTGATCTCATGACCGCGAGGTGAGATCACAACCTGAGCTGATATCAAGGGTCAAATGCTCAACTGACTAAGCCACCCAGGCGCCCCAAAATCTTAGATATTAACTCTTTATCAGATGTGTCATTTACACATATTTTGTTCCATCCTGTAGGCAGCTTCTCATTTTGCTGGGGGTTTCCTTTGCCGTGCTGAAACTTTTTAATTTGATGTAGTCCCACTTGTATGTTTTCACTTTTGCTGCCTTTGCTTGTGGTGTCAGATCCAAAAAATCGTTGCCAAGGCTGATTGATGTCAAAGCGCTTACCTCTGTTTTTTCCTAAGAGTTTTATGGTTTCAGGTCTACGTTCAGGTCTTTAACCCATTTAGAGTTGATGTTTGTGTACGGTGTGAGATCGTGATCTAGTTTCACTCTTGTGCAAGTGGCTTCCAGCATTCCCAGCACCTGCAACCGAGGAGGTTATCTTGGGAAAGGCTGTGGAAAAAATGACCCTGATACTTTAATTAAAAGGAAGAAGGCCTGGGTCTGTTTTCTAATTTTAGTCATTAGTTTGCCCTCTGTTAGAATTAAAAATTCATTTGCGCTTGTGTACTGAGAGTTCAGAAACCGAGCACAAGGGGCCTAACTTGATAGGGAAGTGACACAGGAGGAGAGTCGCCAGAGCTGGGGCCCAGCTCAGTGTTCTTACTTTTGCTCCGTGTCTTTCTATGTTGCTAATGGTTTTTCCCATTCTTTTCATTGCACAGATGGAGAATTAGTCAGCACTCCTCAAATAGTAACTTCTTTTTACATGGAGATTGTTATTAATAAGTGGCAAAACTTATCTCTGCCTTTAAAAGTAGGCATTAGATAACCCTGAAGATTAAATAGGGGTCTCTGTCCTGTTTGGAAAGAAAACTGCTAGTTCAGCCAAGCCTATTATGAAACTGTGTATGTGAGGTAGAGACATGTAAAACTGAGACCGTTTTGATAGGAAATAATTGATGATCAATTTCTTTTCCTTTTTCATGTAAGACCTAAAAGCTCCGACTTCAGTCTCTTCTTATCTTTTAGAGCATAGTGGTAGGAAAATAAATACTCTGTGGTGTTTGCCTTGGTCTGTCAGTGGGAAAATGCAGAACCCTGATATTAAAGTCTCTGCAGATAAGGAGTAGAACGGAACCGATTTTCTACCTCGTGTGTGTGTCTGCTTCGTGACCGAGTAAGGCAGCTTCTTGGCTGCAGGCATGGGTTTTCCAGCCAAATGACTAATTCAAGGTTCCCTGGATGTTAAGTTTAGATTCAGATAGTCGTATCTCACCTTAAATGTTGAGCATTTTTCACAGCTTGATGATCCAGCTCTAGACCATAGACACTTCTTGCCCCTTGCAACTATACCTGTTCCTCCACATTTTCTCCTTCTGTTTCTTGGAGATGACACAGATTGGGGTGGCTGCAGGTGGGAGGTTAGTGCAAGATCGGGAAATAAGTAACATGTTACTTATAAGAGGGCTGTTTTAAAAACCTGCCAGGTACATCGCATGTATGTTTGAAGAACAAGTGCTTTCTTCAACTTGACACTTATGTGTTTCTTTTTTCTTTTTTCTTTTTTAACACAAAATGGATTTTATTACAGTATTATTAATGTTAGCTCTGAGTGCGTGTATCTTTCAGCTTGAACTATACTTCTTTTGATTCTCATGTTAAGGTTGGTAAGGTTATCTTTTTGAGAGGATAGTTACATGTGGAATATTTTTTTTTTTATCGTGGGCTTCCAAAACTAGGAGGCTATAAAACATAAAAAATAAAACCAGGAGATTATAATTCGTAACACGTGTTTCCTCACCTTGTTATCTATAACCAGGCCTCTCTCCCTCTCTCCCCCGACCTGCTGGAGCTCATTTTTTTCATTCTTTCAACAAATACATACTGCCTATCATATGCTGAACATTATGGTAAATATTGGAATACAGTGATAAATTGGACACAGTTCTTACCCTCTATTAGTATACAGTCTAGTGAGGGGGAGGGAAGGACCGGAGGAAAGCAGACCAGTTTGAAGGCTGTTTTTGTGGATGGTATGGCCTGCATTAGTAGGGTAGCAGTGGCATTGGAGCACTGTGGTCCATCTGAGAGATAGCACAGGAGTAGAAGTAGAGGAACGTGGTCACTGATTGGATCTGGGGGAGGAAAGGAGGTAAGGGTGATTTGCTGGGGCAAGTGGTACCATTCACTGGTGTAGGGGCCGCGGAGGAGTAGGTTTGGGGAGCGATAGGATGAGTTCTGTTTGAGACCTGTGAGGTTTGAGGTCCAGAGCTCAGGAGAGTGAACCGGCCAGAAGATGGGTTTAGGCATCGTTAGTAGGTGGTAAATTGAAGGCCGTGCTGAGCGAGCTCACCCAGAGAGAGTGTGAGGATTGAGAGGAGTGCACAGCCATTCAGGAGAGGAAGAGGTTCCCGAGGAGGAGCAACCAGAGGGAGGAGGAGAGCCGAGGAGTATCGCGTTGTGGACCAGTGGGAGGCAGTGTTTACAGGAGGATTGAGAGTAGTCCGTAGAAACCAGTGCTGTACGTATTTAAAGAAAGGGTGTCTATGAGATGGAGCAAAATGAATGTGGGAGACTTCTGCAAGAGTTGTTTTAGTAGCGTGCCGGGGACAGAAACCAGTTTGCAGTGAGAAGGTAGAGGCAGGTATAGACTGTTCTACTGACACTCTTTCCAGCCCGGTTTCCTTGGCCTTGTACAGTACTGATACCTCTTTGGCCTCTTTTGAAAAATGACTTCCTTTTTTTTTTCTAATACCCCTGAAAAGGAACATCCTCTACAACCGAGGGCTTTGCTTGCACCTTATCTGTGTTGTAGTCTCCTGGTCCGTAATAAGCGGATAAAAGCGGCACCTTCCTCACGGGGTCATCCAAAGGTTTAAATGAGCTAATCCAAGCACAGCACTTTGCACAGTGCCCAGCATGGGATCAGTGTGTCTGTCTGTGGTGGGCGTAGTGGTCTTTGTCATGGCCCTCGTCCCCTGTGGTCATCATTCTCTTTCCCCTCCTATTCCAGCCCTGCTGTTTCAGAGCTTGCTTCCATTGTGACACCTTTAGCCACCAGCCCCATGCAGAGGACCCCTGGTCAGTGTCTCTGATCCTAGACTTCTCCTAATATTGCCACCTTCTAAACTGCTCATGCCTTTACCCCTGAGCCAGGGCACCCACAACATTCGACTGTTTCCATTCTGGGCATTGGGCCATGTGTTGGGGGAGGCGGGTGGTTATAAGGAAGCATTAACCAAGGACTCTGTCCTTACTTTCTAGTCTGGGAGGCCGTGCGTGTCACTATTTTGTCACTTCTCTCCATCCATTGGGAGCATCTCTTTTTGGAGGGATTATAGAATCCCAGAGGAATGAAGGAATTGGCTCTTATTCTGTGAGTTAGGCCTCCATTAGTTACCAGTGACAGACCCCAACTCCAACTAAATTAAAGAGGGAGTTTTATTGGGATCATGCTGGAACATGTCACGGAATACAAGCCGGGTTTTACTAACTGAGCTGTGGGAGGGACAGAGACGCAGCTGGGCCACGGACATCTGGAGCATCTCTTGTGTCTTCTGCACGTCCCACCCCCTCCAGATGGTGACTGTTAAAGGTACAGAAAATAGTGTATGTTGTTTTAGGTTTGTTTTTCTTTTTAAGTTTATTTATTTTGAGAGAGAGAGTGAGTGCAGGGGAGGGGCAGTGAGAGACAGAATGAGCAGGGGAGGGATAGAGAGAGATGGAGAGAGAGACAGGGGAGGGGCAGAGACAGAGAGAGAGGTAGAGAGAATCCCAAGCAGGCTCCGCTCTGTCAGCGCAGAGCCTGATGCAGGGCTCAGTCACACAAACTGTGAGATCATGACCTGAGCTGCAACCGAGAGCTGGACACTTAACTGACTGAGCCACCCAGGAGCCTCCGGGGTTGCTTTTTGAGTATACTTTTGCATAGTTTTTGCATGTAATTCTCACCATCTGTGATTAGGAAATGGTAATCGAAGAAGTTTGCGTTTGAGGAGCCTGCGATTGGGAAGGCCTGCATGACGTGTTGAAGGTCCCACGGACGTGCAGCAGAGAGCAGGCTTCAAGTCCACAGTTCTCAGTGGCATTTATACTGTCTTGCCATCCCGGGATTAACATTTTTCTTCACCCGCTGTGATGTCGTGTTGCTGTTAACAGCATCCTATTCTGTGGCTCCAGACATAACCTCTGTGGTGTGTGTGTGAGAGAGAATGTGTGTTCTTTTCTTCTGAAGGGTAGAAATTGCAATTAATTGAAATTTTAATCTCCGACATTCTTGGGTGTCTTCGTATAAGAGAACTTTCCTCGTTGAGTTCGGTGTAAGGGGTCTATAGTAGTTTATTGATTCTGTCTGTTCTTTTGTCTTTTAGATCAGTGGTGAAGCCTTGAGCCTGATACGATTTAAGCAGCTGAACTATCTGCAGTGTAATGTCTTATTTCTCTTATTTATTTAAATTTTGTGGTGGGAGTAGGGAATGATTTCAGCGGGGCTCTGTGTGTTTGGGTGACCCTGAGTATATATCTGCAGCGGAAGGCAAAAGACGTGTTTTCTCCATCTCGTGTTGTGTGGGCAGTTGGAGAGTGTCTGTGAATATTAACTTGTTTCAGTTGATTTCTGCCGGCTTTAAATTGAGCCAGATCAGTGTGGATTTATGTCCTGTTTATGTGAGTGATTCCCAATCTCTCTTGTTCTTCGGCGCATCGGGAGGGAGCGGTCTTTCTTTTTTAAGGAGTGCATATGTTGGTGAGGAATGGTGCGCCTTTCGCAAAGCGTGCGTTTTAACTTTGGTTACTTTTTCCTTATTAGCCATTCACTCCTCATCCCACTGCTGAGTTCAGAAATCCTTCTTGCCAAGGTCGCTGGGACCTGTGAGTCGTACAGTTCTCCGTCCTTGCCTTCTCTGACCTCCGTGTAGCTTGGCTGCTTCTCTTCTCCTTTGTCTTCTACAGTTTTCTCTCCTGGCTTCGTTCTTCCTCCCTAGCTCCTTCCTCACCATCTTTTCAATGCTGCTATTTTGGGAAGTGTTGGCTGTGGACCTCGCCTGCCTTACTTACTTTGCATATTATCCCTGAGTGATCTCATCCTCTCAAATGTTTATCATTTTAAAAATTTCCAATGTCATTCTCTCCCCTGAGCTCCAGACTTGCATATCCAAGTGCTTAAATACATAACACCTTAAACTGAACCAGATCTAAACCCACCATCTCTCCTTCCAAATTTCTGCCTTCGCTTGAATCATCTCTCACTCTCAGGAAAGGTAAAGCGTCATCTTCAGAGCTGCTCAGGCCAGAAACCCAGACAGAGAGGGTCTGAACGCCCTTTCCTCTACCGAGTTCTGTCCATTTTCTACTGTGCTGTTTCCAGCAGTTTGGTGAGAGCTCTAGAGAAGGTATCAATTAATACTTTGTTTTTACAGATGGGAACACTTGGAGACGTTGACTTTTTTTTTTTTCCATAAAGAAATGGAAGAATTATCAATGCTGGGAAGGAATTTGAATCTTTTGATTTCTTACAGGTTATTTACATTAGCAGGAAGAACAAACAAAAAACAAGTGAACCAAAAGAGAAAAGTTAATGTCCTCCTGTAACAAGACTCCAAAGGAATCCATTTTCTTAATATTTTACTTTTTAAGACAGCAGTTTCCTTTTTCACTGTTTTATATGTTTTGTCATTACAAGGGAGGTTTTGGGCCCTACTGTCCTCACTCAAATGTTATAGCTGATGGGTTTCTTTTTAAAATAGACATATTGAGGGGCGCCTGGGTGGCTCAGTCGGTTAAGCGGCCGACTTCGGCTCAGGTCATGATCTCACGGTCCATGAGTTCGAGCCCCGTGTCGGGCTCTGTGCTGACAGCTCAGAGCCTGGAGCCTGTTTCAGATTCTGTGTCTCCCTCTCTCTGACCCTCCCCTGTTCATGCTCTGTCTCTCTCTGTCTCAAAAATAAATAAACGTTAAAAAAAAATTTTTAAATAGACATATTGAGATATAATTCATATATTACACAGTGGTTTTTAGCATATTCACAGGGTTGTGCAACCAGCATCACTGTCTAGTTCCAGAACATTTTTGTCCCCTGCCAGACAACAACCAAAAAATCCTCATAGGGGCACCTGGATGGCTCAGTCAGTTAAGTGTCCGACTCCAGCTCAGGTCATGATCTCAGGGTTCATGGGTTCGAGCCCTGCATCGGCTCTGTGCTGACAGCTCAGAGCCCGGACGGAGCCTGCTTCGGATTCTGTGTCTCCCTCTTTCTGACCCTTGCCCACTCGTGCTTTGTCTGTCTCTCTCTCTCTCTCTCTCTCTCTCTCTCTTAAAAATAAATAAATGCTAAAAAAAAAATGTAATAAAAAAACCCCATATGCTTTAGTAGTCAGTTCCCACCCACCGAAGTAACCATGAATATATTTTCTTTTTCTGTCATTTGCCTGTTCTGGATATTTTTTATAAATATTCGTATCTTCCGTGACTTACCTACGTATGTTTTCAAGATTCTTCCATATTGTAGCATGCACCCACACTTCTTTCCTGTCGATAGCCAAATAAGAATCCATTGTATGAATATACCACCTTTTGTTTGTCTGTTCAGGAGTGGGTGGATATTTGGATGATTTCCATTTTTACAATTTTACTAGTATAATATTTTACTACTAGGAATCATGCTGCCATGAACATTTGTGTACAAGTTTTTGTGCACGTGTATTTTTTAATTTTTCTCAGGGCTATCCCTAGAAATGGAATTCCTGGGTTCGTAGGGTAATAGTATGTTTAATGTTTTGAGGAAGTGACAGACAGGTTTCCAGAGCAGCTGAACTGTTTTACACTCCTACCTGCGCTGTATGGAAAGTTCCAGTTTCTCTCTGCATCTTCACCAACACTTTTTATTGTTTGTCGTTTTGAAAATAGCCATCCTGGGGCGCCTGGGTGGCGCAGTCGGTTAAGCGTCCGACTTCAGCCAGGTCACGTTCTCGCGGTCCGGGAGTTCGAGCCCCGTGTCGGGCTCTGGGCTGATGGCTCAGAGCCTGGAGCCTGTTTCCGATTCTGTGTCTCCCTCTCTCTCTGCCCCTCTCCCGTTCATGCTCTGTCTCTCTCTGTCCCAAAAATAAATAAACGTTGAAAAAAAAAAAAACAACTTTTAAAAAAAAAAAAAAAAAAAAAAGAAAATAGCCATCCTGATGGGCTGAAATGGGATCTTATGGTTTTGACTTGCATTTCTCTGATAGCCAATGATGTTGAATGTCTTTTGTTTGCCTATTGGTCATTCGTAGATTTTCTTTTTTTTTTTTTAATTTTTTTTTTCAACGTTTATTTATTTTTGGGACAGAGAGAGACAGAGCATGAACAGGCGAGGGGCAGAGAGAGAGGGAGACACAGAATCGGAAACAGGCTCCAGGCTCTGAGCCATCAGCCCAGAGCCCGATGCGGGGCTCGAACTCACGGACCGCGAGATCGTGACCTGGCTGAAGTCGGACGCTTAACCGACTGCGCCACCCAGGCGCCCCCATTCGTAGATTTTCTTTGGAGAAATATATTCAAACTCTTTGTCTATGTTAAAATTGGTTATCTATCTTTTTATTATGAGTTGTATGAAGTCTTTAGGTATTCTAGATACAAGTCTTTGGTCAGATAAATGGTTTTCAGATATTTTCGCTCATTCTGTGGGTTGTCTTTTCACTTTACTGATGGTATCATTTGCAGCACAAACGTCTTTAGTTTTGCTGTAAGAACCGCGGGTTTTATTACTATTGCCATAGTCATGCTGTGGTAAGGCAGACGAGAGCATCCCTCTCCTTGACATGGGTCACTGTTTCAAATGTAGGTAGGGCTGGTAGAATGTTTCCACTTCCAGCCCTTCTCTTCTCCCTTCCTTCTTCCCTGTGTGGCCTGTGTTAAGGCTATGATGGTCATACTACAGCAGGTCTGTCTTGGCCTTGATTGTCCAGGAATGAGAGAAGCTGGCAATGAGTCTGCATTTTATCAAAGGGCTGCTGTTTCCACAATGTTCACAGATACCATGGATCTCATCTTACACTTCAGTTCCCTGCTGGGTCTCTTTTCTAAATAGAGCACTGTCCCAGGTTGCCGAACTGCTTGTGTCCTTGAGCGGCAGTCAAGATGTGCAGTCATGGAGCTTGGTGGCCCTGGAGATGATCAGACAGCAGCGCCCCTCCATGCAGAGGAGCCACTGCATTTCCATTTTCTGCTTCGTTGCTGGTGTGCAGGCTTTTACCTGGAGCTTTGTGCCGTTGGGAAATTGGACACCAGTGTGCTTCAGGCTTCTGGATGTCCTGGATCAATATGACTTCAAAACTGTTAGGGTATAATGCGAGGTTATTCAGTTTTAATTTTGTCAAGGACATTTTGGCAATGTAATTGCCATCATGACAGAAAGCAACGGGAGATTTTTCCTATCAGGAGAGTGCTCAAAATACCAAATTAATTTACTTTTGTGAAAAGTTAATATATGTTTCTGTTTTTCTTATTTTGCTGTCACTGAAAAGTACACTGTGGTCCGTGGATTGATATTTGGGAACCACAGACTTAGATACTTAGCTTAAATAATTGAAAAGTAGAATCTTCACTTCATCAGGAATTTACTCCGTACAATGCCAGGTATCTGTTTTATGCAGATCATTTCCTACGATGAATTAGCTATTTTGGCTCTTACGTTAGGCACGTCTTCCTGCACTTTGTACCCCTCTGCTGATATTTTAAAATTTCTTCAGTAACACAGATGAGAAAGAACTGTTTTAGGTGTATGTGAGCATAAATAGGACTTGACCTTTCAAAGATTAAAAAAAAAAAAAAATTCCAAAGGTAGAGTGGCTCCTATTTATAAATACAGTGTTTAATTTCTGGATTATTTGTGTTCTAAACTGGGAGTACTACATAAATTTTTATTGATTCCGTCTCATCTGAATTAAAACGTCAAACAGATATTAGGGTTTTATCATAAGATAGTTATTGGCTGTCATACTGGCACATTAATTATCGTAATTGGGCGGTAAAGTAGCCGTAGGAATGGATAATATGCTATACATTGTGATGAAATTGTAGTTATCACCTCTTATTTATGGCACTAAAATCTTGTTAATGGACACTGCTGACAAGCTCTTTTGCTTTTCCTTTTCTACTTTTCAGGCTGGTTTCTAAGTCCACTTAGGAAATCTCAAACCGAGAGCCCACAATATACAGTAAAGGTCACATTTCCAAATTTTCTCGACTCTTTCATGGTATACCCATTAAATTCAGCAAATATCTGCTGATCACTGTTTTAAATGCCCTTGAGTATACGGAGATGCATCAAGCAGTTCCTACACTGAAAGACTAATAATGAAGAAGGGAGTTAGAATGTCTCTATATAAATACCTGTGACCCGCATTTATCGAGTCACATCTATGAGGCACGTATAAGCACCTTACAAGTGGGATGAGATACAAGTTCAGAGGAGGAAAGGATGCTTTGAAGCCCGGGTGATCAGTGCAGCTGTAAGCCTCCGTGATAGAGGAATTACTTGGCATTCCTGACATAAAGCTTCGAACTATCTGTGAATACATATCTACATTCTAGAACTATAGTGAGAGGTACGTGGCTAAATGCACTGACATGGAAATCAACTTTTGTTCTAGGCTCAGCTGCCTCGCAACCTCATTTTGTGTCCTTGAGTATATAAAATTGATGTAATAATATGTGTCCAGCGTCTCTCACTATGAAAAATGAGATAATGCAGATGCCTAAGCTGCTCCCTGTGGTGAAAGTCAGATTGCTCGGCAGGTGTGTATCTTTTTTCAGGCGACTTTGGCCATACGTTTGAGTAGTAGGCACAGCTTTCCATGACTAAAAGGATTAGTATCCTTACAAAAGTGCCCAATTTATTGCTGGGGAAATAGCATATTCTGTGTAACATCTGAGCTGTTGTCTGAAAAATTGCCTGAATTTCTTAGAGAAACTGCCTGTATGAATACAGAGTAGCAGTGTGGTGATCACTGAAATGTGATAAAAAGGGAATGTGTTTATTGAGCTGCTCCAGCTGGTTTAGGGACGTTACAACTGGGTTTTAGATTCTTACGTCGCTTCCAGTTTGCAGCAGAGGAAACTGAGGCTTAGATTTCCAGAGCTGCTTAGATCCTACAACTGTTGGAAATCCGTCCGTGGAAATCTCATGTGCTCTATCCATGGTGGCTCGTTGCTTCCCCGCAGATTGATGGTTTTGGTGTGGGCCCTCATGAGCCATCCTCGTGTGAGTGGGCATGTGTATGTCAACGTTATCTCTTTTTTCCACCAGGCTACTTCTAGAACTGCTGGAGTTGCTATTTGACAAGTTCAACGCTGTAGCCACTGCGCACTCTGTGGTTCTGGGGTACCTGCAGGACACCGTTGTGACCCCGCTGGCCCAGCAGGAAGATGTCAAATTGTACGATATGGCGGACGTGTGGGTGAAGATCCAAGATGTTCTGCAGGTAAAAGGTCCTTTTACACGTGGTGCCATCTCGATTCAGAATAACAGGTTGGAACGAAATATCTACCACCTAAGATATTCCCTTGCTCATAAACAGTGAGAGAATAATGTTACTATTGAAAGGGGATGCTGCTGATGTCATCAACTTCTATCATCTTCAGAAGACCTCTTAACTTTTTTTGCCAGGCTTGAAAATGAGGAGATTCTCAATATGTAGCCATCAAGGAGGTACAGTATTTGGCCTTCTGTTGTAAAGTGCTTTACTGCACTGGAATTAGTCCTATATTAAGGTAATCACTGTTAAAATGTTCTCAGACAGTATTTTATAAACATATGTAGCTTAGTTTTATGGCCGTTTTCGTACAGTCATCTCTTGCATATATTGAGGTAAATGACCGGTCAAGAGCTTGTTTTGAGAGATGAAAATTACTGTAAGGAATAAATGCATCACTTTGATTTGCTGAAGATTGGAGCAATGATATTACTGTTTGGTATGATGCTGCAGAGATGGTATTTAGAAATTTTATTACATGCTGTCTCCAAGTGCCAGGCACATATATTTGATTTGGCCACAGGAGAATTGGAAATAGATTAAGAGGTAGCCGAAGCAAATTTGACATAGCTAAATAGAAGTGACTTGGTTAGATAGTCCCTACTAATGTGAAAAAAAAGTGTACATAGGAAATTGAAAAATATAACTGTGTGGGAATGAAATTTCTTGCATGGCAAATAGGAATATTTGCCGGAAAAAATAAATCACGAATTTAAATTGTAGTCATTTTTAAGAGTATAGGTATGCTCCTGATGGATTGAATGATGGATTCTTGCTTACTCATTCATTAGACTTTTTTTTTTTTTTTGGTGCAGTCTGGGTGCTTTATTGGTGGCTCAGTGGAAAGATTATAGGTTGCAACTACATCCCCCGAGTCCCTTTTGCTCCTTTGTCAATTACCACGTGTCCATAGTAGGTGCTTGAGGAACATTTGTGTATTGAATAAAATGTCTTCATTGCCTAGACACTGGTTTTACAGTGTTTTATATCTTGATTTGCTAATGTCATGGAAATAGGTGCTTTTCAGGTCACCTGTTTATTTTAAGGATGAAATAGGATCGTAGATTTTAAAGCCATTTCAGAAATAGTTAGAATGAGGGACTTCTGGTTCTAGCCATGATGAAATTGCCTCCTATTGTGAGCAGCTCTACAACTGGATGGACTCAGTCCGCACATCAGTTCAGAGCAGAGAACACGTGAGGTGGATCCCACGTTCATCCTGGCTTCCTCCTGGGGGACACCTGCCGTGCTATGGCCCAAGGAAGTGACAGCAGCGGAGCCTCTAAGCAAAGGGAACAGAGATGAGAGTTTGGAGGTGTAGAGGCAGCTGGAATTTGTCGCGTAGGGTAGTGGGGAAGAGAGGATCACACAGAGGAGGCACCCGGTCAGCCTGAAAAGAGTGCCTTTGAGCCTTTGGTCAAAAACCGACTGATGCAGACACCACAAAGCTTGGCAGGAAACTGTCACTGTGGGACCGTGAGATGAATGGAAATGCCGGACGTTGCCAGATGATTGGAAATTGGATGTTGGAGTTCAGTCAGTGTGGGGAGGACCTGCTGAACACCCCATGCTTTCAGATGTGGCCTCAGCAAGGTTGTGATTCAGGGATAGGGACTATTCCAGCTGTAGGGGAGGGGTTACTCTGGATCTTGCATAACCAAGTCTCTCCAGCATCAGCCCGATCCACCTGTACCTCAGCTGCTGGCCAGAACAAAACTCACTCTGAAGTAAGGCAATATAATCCACATTTTCACTAGTGAAGCATCTACAGTGTCCAGCGTACAATTATATTTGTGGGAAAGCAGAAAAATGTGACTCTAACTGGGAAATAAGAAAATTAATAAAAATTAATATCTGAAATGGACAAATCACAAGATGGGTTTAGCCGCAGATGCCTGCTATAGAAAAAAAGACCAGGGAACTCAAAGATGAATAAATCAGAGTGATCCAAAAGGAAGCACAGGAAGAAAGCCAACTGCAAGGAGAAGTGAACAAGGCCATATTGTCCATAATGGCACAATATCATGCAGCGTAGTAGTTGCAGGTACAGAGGAGAGGGAAGAGAGATACTGAGGCAGAAAATTATTGGAAGAAATCATGACCAAAAGTATTTAAATTTATTGAAAAGCATAAACCCACAGATTCAACAAGCCCAACAAATCCCAAGCATCTTTAACCTAGAGAAAACCAATGCCTAGACAGATCATCACCAGGTTGCTGAGAAGCAAAGAACAAAGGAGTCTTAAAGATAGCCAGAGGAGGGGCGCCTGGGTGGCGCAGTCGGTTAAGCGTCCGACTTCAGCCAGGTCACGATCTCGCGGTCCGTGAGTTCGAGCCCCACGTCAGGCTCTGGGCTGATGGCTGGGAGCCTGGAGCCTGGAGCCTGTTTCCGATTCTGTGTCTCCCTCTCTCTCTGCCCCTCCCCCGTTCATGCTCTGTCTCTCTCTGTCCCCAAAATAAATAAAAAACGTTGGAAAAAAAAAAAAAAAAAAAAGAAAAGATAGCCAGAGGAAAAAAAGACACAACGCTAAGAAGGAACCCATGATAAAAATGTCCACTAACTTCTCCCTGGCATTTTGAAGAACATGGCCCTGTCTTTTAATACGAGTTCCTCATTTTGGATTTTATAGATCCTCTTTAGGGGGCCCTGGCTGGCTCAGTTAGTTGGTTGATTGACGCTTGATCTCAGCTCAGGTCATGATCTCATGGTTTGTGGGAAGGAGGCCTGTGTCATGCTCTGTATTGACAGTGTGGAGCCTGCCTGGGATTGTTTCTCTCCCTCTCTCTCTGCCCCTCTGGTACACTCGTGTGTGCATGCACGCGTGGATTCTTTCCCACTCTCTCTCAAAATAAATAAACATTAAAAAAAAAAAGAGATCCTCTTTAGGGTTGCCTGGGTGGCCCCATCCGTTAAGCATCTGACTCTTGATTTCTGCTCAGGTCAAGATCTCACGATCACCTGGGGCTCCACGCTGGGCATGGCGCCTGCTTAAGATTCTCTGTCCAGGGCGCCTGGGTGGCTCAGTGGGTTGAGCATCCAACTTTGGCTCCAGTCACGATCTCGTGCTTCGTGAGTTTGAGCCCCACATCAGGCTTACTGCTGTCAGTGCAGAGCTGTCTTTAGATCCTCTGTTGCCCTCTCTCTCTGCCCCTCCTCTGTTGTGCTCTTTCTGTCAAAAATAAAGTAAAACATTAAAAACATAAAAAAGATTCTCTTTCCTTCTGCTCTCCTCTCTCTCTCTCTGTCTCAAAAAAAAAAAAAAAGGAAAAAGAATCCTCTTTAAATATAAAGATATAAATAGATTAAGGTGTATGAATGGAAAGAGACATACCGTGGAATGCTAGTAATTTGTATTATGCAAACATGTTGGACTCTATTAGAATATGTAATATTATCAGATGGAATTACATTGTGTCCTGGTACTTCTGGTGTTTAAAACTTGAATACATGAAGCCCTAGAAAGTATTTATCGACTATTAAAACCTACTCTTGCAAGGTTATGAAATACTTTATAAATTCTTATGCTCTCTGACCAACTTAGACTAGATGGATGTTCTAAGTTGAAAACAACTTTAAGCCTATTAGGATCCTATTTATAATGCTATCATGAAGAATTATGATTATGAACAAAGATATATATGCCTTAGCTCTACTTACTTTGGATATGTTAAATGTATACAATTCTCATACTTTTGAAAACAAAACACATAATTTTATGTTGAAAATGTTTATAATATACCAAGGAACTTTAAGTTTGCTCAGACATTAACAGCCAAAATGTAAACATGATTTAAAATATGTGTTTGTGTCTTATTAAATGACTTATACCTTTCACATATGTTGTTTCAGGAGAATGATTTGGGGATCCTACCTTCATATTATGAAATGAGTTACTTGTTTTGCCTATTTATTTATTTATTTATTTATTTTTTAATTTTTTTTTTTTCAACGTTTATTTATTTTTCTTTGGGACAGAGAGAGACAGAGCATGAACGGGGGAGGGGCAGAGAGAGAGGGAGACACAGAATCAGAAACAGGCTCCAGACTCTGAGCCATCAGCCCAGAGCCCGATGCGGGGCTCGAACTCATGGACCGCGAGATCGTGACCTGGCTGAAGTCGGACGCTTAACCGACTGCGCCACCCAGGCGCCCCTGTTTTGCCTATTTAAATAGCTTTATTGAAATAGAATTTACATGGCATAATATTCATGCATTTAAAATGTAGATTTCAGTGGTTTTTAGAGTATCTGTGGAGTTGTACAGCCATCACCATGATATAATTTTAGAATATTTTCAACACCTAAAAAGAAACTTGGTGTCCATTGGCAGTTTCTTCCCATTCCCCACTGCTTTTACCCCCAAGACACGTTTAAGTCAGGAAAGAGGGCTCCGTTGTGTGTTACAGCTCCCAGGAAACTGGTAGTGCCCAAGTCATACACTTGGAAAGACTGTTACTATTTAATGTTGATGTGTTCATGTATCACTGGCATAAGCTATTTGACAGATAAAGAACATAAAACTAAAACTGATCTAATAGCACAAGGTGAGGTGTCTAACATAGAAATACTGTTTCCTTTCACTTACTGCGTTTGATTGGTTTGAGATCGAGGTATAACCGTGTTCTTCTTTCCTTTTAGTCCATTTTTCCCTTCCTCTTACCTATCTACTTTGCTGCCCCCGTCTTTTGTTTTCTTAGACATATGGTGGAAGAATGATCTTGGTCATGACTTGAATTAATCTCTGGTTGTTCTCTTAATGGTCCATTCTGCTCTTTTTTATTAACCCGCAGACTTGAGAATGAAGCATTTTTGAATAAGAAGTTCATACTTTACATTGTTACTATACTATAAAAATCATTCTGCAACTTTTCAATTTGTTTTCAGTGTGCTGTATTCTCTAGTTCCTTCAGAAATTCAGGGTACAGGTTACTGAATAATATCAGGCTACACACCCGTCAGTGAATTGGGTACACAGTGGCAGACACACGGATGAACTGATGTTGCCAAATGTAAGAGGGTAGGTGGCGCCGTGTGTCATGCAGTTGTTCTAAAACATGTGGAATGGACCAGAAAAGTTTTGTTTTGTTTTGTTTTTCGATGTTGATGATACGCTGATCCTTGCAGGAGCCACAGGAACAGAGGAGAGATGGGAATGGCCGTCTAGGTAGCGGGAATGGCGAATGAAATGATGTTAAGTGGCTCAGAAAGAATGCAAAATGGTATTCAGAGATAGAAAAAGAATGGCTTAGCTGTAAGCGAGGGCTTATTTTGTGGACTAGATAAGTTTGTAGGTGGATTTGGGTACAGGTTGTGGAAGACCTCTAGTGTCATCCATAGGCTTTGTGATTAATTTTCAGACTGATGGTTTCTGAGGCTGGACGTGCGTTTGATATACCCAGGGTTTGATTCCTAGCCCCATCCTAGACCTTTTGAATGAGAATCACTATGGATAAAGGCTGGGTTCTGTAGGCTTATTTTATTTATTTATTTATTTATTTTCGTTCCTAAGGTGGTTTTGTTATATATGTTTAGGATCCTATAATTGGGAACCATTGCTTTGGGCCAGTGTTACCTGGGGGAACATATTAAAAATGTAGATTTTTAATTTCTTATTTAGAAAATTTTTTTAATCTGTATTTTTGAGAGCGACAGAGCACAATCAGGGGAGACCCAGAATCCAAAGCAGGCTCCAGGCTCTGAGGTGTCAGCACGGAGCGTGACGCGGGGCTCAAACTCACTGACCGCGAGATCATGACCTGAACTGAAGTGGGACGCTTAACCGACTGAGCCACTCAGGCTTCCCGAAAGTGCAGATTTTTATCCTTAACTTACACTTACCAGATCATAAACGCCAGGGATGTGGCCATATAATCTGTGTTTTAAGAAGCCTTTTGGGAGATGTGTGTGTGTGCTGAAGTTTGGGGACCTTTGTTTTCAGTACTATTGGCTCTCTGGGGATTTTGATTGGGGTGTGATAAGATAAAGTAGGATCAGTGCTGGCGTTGAAATGGACTGAGCGGAGAAGCTAGAGACTAATGCAGGGAAGCTGTTCTGTAGGCAAGTGGAGAGTCTGCGGATATTACTGGAGGTATTGTCTAATAGTGAAATAAACAAGACAGGCTCCAATGGTGTATGGAAAAGGAATACAAAGGAGAGCAGGATTTGTAAGCCGTTTGGGAGTCTTGGGAATTCTACAAAACTATGTCGTCGACTTAGGAATCTGGTTTCCAATGTGACAGAGACTTTTAATGATGGTTTAGTATTGTTATTGGGGCCAGGTACATGCTAGGAACGATGGTTTAGTATTGTTATTGGGGCCAGGTACATGCTAGGCATTAGGGAATAAAGGTGAACACGAGACAGCTCACTGGCAAAGTGAGGAGGGACCTGAAGCAGTGTATGTTTTTCCACTAAAGTCATTCTTAGGGATCTTGTGAGAGTGGTAACACGGCGGAATGTTTTTTTTCTAAACCAACACGGAGGCTTTCAAAAAGACTCTTGGCTTAAGTTCCTCATGGAGTTTTATGCTCCGGCTAATTTAGCTCTCACATACTTGGTGGTGGCATGCTCTTTGGGTTAAAGATCATTCCTGGAGAATGAAATAAGGGAGCGAACAATAGATACCTGCAGTTAAGCATGCGCCAGGCTTGAGTGGAGGTGATGGCATCACATGGCGAATGGAGTCACGTAAGTACAGTTTGAGTTTCTGCGTTTCTTTGAATGGAAAGTGTTTCTTGCTAAAAAGTGGGAACGCCCTTATGTTTATTAAATCTCGGAAAAGAAAATAATTTTTGATCTTTTAAAGACTTCAGCAGTTTTTCTCCACTGGAACCTGGGCTTTCCCCAGCAGGCAGAATCCATCCTGCAGTTGAAAGGCTCGTTTGTCTCGGCGTGTTTGTGTCTGGAGACAGCCTCGCGAGGAGACAAGGCTGTAGCTATCATAGTAACAGGGTGTCAGAGTTTTCTCCTGGTGTCAGCCCTGTGACCACACACCGCTGCACTCCTTTTTCAGTTTTACACTCTCTTTGAAACTGTGATAATAGAAATACATGTTTTTGCCCTTCTGAGCAGCGGCAGCACCTTCCAAAATGTCACCTACTTGGTGACATGCCTGTCATACTGTTGGCTGCACATTTTCAAGTGCATAAGACTAAGGTACACTGGAAACAAAATAGTCTGTTTCTTGTGGAATTCTGTGCAACAGGAAATAAGAGCATCACTTTGAACGGGCGTTAGGATTCTAAGAAAGAAATCTCCCTCTTTCATATCTCCTTGTAAAACAAAGTGTCTGTTTAGCCATTGCTGGCTGAAACGTGTAACCCTTTGGTGTGCTAAGCAGCGTTCTATAGGTGGAGGCAGTTCTAATTACTCTGTTTACCACTGACAGTGACGCCCAGAACAAGTCAATTCCCTTTTTAGGGCCTTGATCTCTTTTTCTGGAGATTAACACACACAGAATGTCAAATCATTTTCCTTTTGTTAACTGCCACATAAATGTTTAAATGGTGATAAAATTAACCTCACCCAGAGAGAACTTGAAGTTTGCTGTCAGGTAAGAAAATCGACAAATCTTATTGGTGGTGATCTGTGACCCGGAGGAGTTTTTCAAGGAGACACGCGCAATTTCTATTTTGAATCCAGGTCTGAAACTAGGTTATTCTTAGGTTTGGCTTCGTTTGATATTTTGTTGGCTGAGGATTCCAGACCTTAAAGTAAAACTAGCTTTTTTTTTTTTTAATATTCCAGGCCAGATAACCTGTGAGATTATCCTTGCAGAAAGAGCTTTTCTTCATTTCTCAGCCTTTAAAACTTTCTGATAGTCTCTATTTTGGGTGGCGTATTGAAGTCCTCCCGTGTGTCCAGAAAGGTGCTTGCTCCTAGAATTTTTGTTGTGTCTTGTCAGTGGATAGTATGCTGCCCAGTGAACAGGACTGAGTTAGCATTAGAACGTTAAATTAGAAATCTTCCTCCAAATTGGAGTCCGTTTCCAGAGCATCAGGACTCAACCTGTATTGTTTCAGGTTCACTACTACTACTACTGCTTAATGCAGGAACTGATGGCTGTCGCGGTGTCCCTCTAGCTCCTCGTGTACGTGTGGCAAGTGCTAAGGTGTCTGCCCAGTGAAACCGGAGGTACATGTCATGGGCATCTGAATACATTGGGCCAGACTCTCACACAGTAACTTGGTGGCAGAAACTGCAGAATAACTAGATCTGGTGGAAAGTCTGCTCTCCTTAAATTCCTTGTTACCCAGGCAGCGTCTGCTTGGCTCTGATTAGATCTTGGTCTAGAAAAACCAGTGGTAGAGATGGCAGGTTTTCCATCCACACGACCACTTCCAAGCCTTCTTCCTCCGTCCTGTTTTGTCTGAGATTTGAGAGAGTGGAGTGTTACAAGCCACGTGCCCATTAGGCTTCTGCCGCTACTGATGCTGTTAGGGTCCCTATGATGACGGTGTGCTTATCAAGCTGTAGTGCACCTGGGCTGAAGCAGGGGGCTTGTTAGGAACCAAGAGACCCTGGTGAGTGGTGAGGATTCCAACCAGAATTCCCTGTGCGGCCCACCCCTGGAGAGCCTGTTTCAGTAGGATTCCAGTGGATGCTACTGCATGTTCTCAGTTGAGAGCCAGCATTAGCAAATGTTAGAGGTTTGGTCATGTTAAAACCGGAGCTATGAAAGACAATCTTCAGGAGTAAGAGAAGTTCGCAAAAGGCGAATCTGGTTTAATTTTGAAAGAAATGTCACTGCCGCATGTTCAGGAATGTCAGTGGTCCATGACATAGAGCGAATGAGAAGATGTTGAAACTCCATCAAGATGTGAAAATGCTTGAGTATACACACTTTAAAGGGAAAAGAAAACTGAATGATAGTGCTGTCACTGATCTCCCTTCACAGCTTTTGGACAACTTATTTAGAGTAGCATCCCAAGCAGGTGATTCCTATTGACTTGAATAGTTGAGAATGTGGACAAATACATTATTTCATCTGAGACTTTGTTTGGATTGGAAGCAATTACATCAGAATGTCTGTCATTAAGAGTGGGGGTTTTCTATGTTGCCTTTCCCCACCTCCACTTACTACTTATTTGAGGGTTCTAAATTTATGTTAACCGAACTTCTTTTTTTTTAGTTTAGGGGGAAAAGAAATTTCTTCCTTTTTAAACACCTATTAAAAGGAATTTAAGAAAGTATAACCTTGCAGGGAGTTCAGATAAAAACATATATCAAGGACAATTACAGAAGAGTTTATGATTCGAAGGGATAATGTTCATTGTGAACACCATTGCTAGGGAAGACCAGCGAAGGAGGTCAGAATGGGTTAAAGCTGTTGAGTTCATGGTCAAGAGGATACTGGGCATGTTTCAATTTGGTTGGGGTTAAATGCAAAATGCAGGTGGTATGCTAGAGAGCTGCGGAGAATGGAGGTTTTTGGTTGGTTGGTTGGTTGGTTGGTTGGTTTTTTGGAAAGCATTACCAAAAAAAGATTGAATAATTTTGGGTGACAGGGATAAGAAATTGGGCAATTTGGAGATAAGAGATTGGGAAGTTTGGAGATAAGAGATTGAATAAGAGATTGGGCAGTTTGGACTTGCTCCTTTTGGCAGTGAGCTACCATTATGGATTTTTGTTATTGTGGGAAATTTCAAATGTGTTCAGAAATTAAAAAAAAAAGTATATAATGAGCCCCTATCATCCAGTCTCAGCAGTTTCAGGAGCTATCAGTTGATGGTAATACTGTTTTGTTTCTACCACTGCCCATTTCCCTTTCCTTTACTGTCTTGAAACAATCCTAGAGATGATATTGTTTCATCTGTATTGGAGTATGAATCTCTAAAAGATAAGGATTCCTTTAAAAAAAGAAAACATAGCCATACCTAAAAACATAATTTCCTTATCACCAAAATATCCAGTCAGTGTTCAAATTTCCGGTTGTCTCAAATGTTGTAATTGTATATATTTTTTTTACAGTTTGTTTGCATCAGAATCCAAATAAGGGTTAAATAGTGTGGTGTGATTGGTAAGTTTCTTAAAACTCCATCAATCTGTAAGTTAAATCTCTCATTTTGTTTTTACCACTTGCAGTTTATTTATTGAAGAAACCAGATCATTGCCCTGTAGAACTTTCCACATTCTGGATTTTGTTGATTGCTTTTCCACAGTGTCACTTGCTATTTATTATTGTCTTGTAACTTGGGTCTAGAGGCTTCATCAGATTGAGGCTGATTTGGGGAGGCATAATTACTTCGTAGCTGATGGTAGAAATTATGTTTTTCTGATAAAGTAAAATGGTGAAAATAATATTTTTAGGGTGATTTATCTGGAAGCGGTGTGCAAAATGGATTGGTGGAGAAGGAAATGGATGGAGAGATCCCAGTTAAACGTCAAGCTCGATCAGTGCAGGAGAGAAGAGGGAGACTAGGGCAGGGACAGTGACAAGCAAGAGGACAGAGGTTAAAGAGATTTTGAAAGAGGAGTGAATTTTCTAAAACCTTTTACCATCGACTCTAACAAAGAATCATAAGTCAGGATGGAGTTTTGGGAATGGGTGGTTGGCAGTTAGGATCAGGAAGATGGTATTTTTGTGTCTGTTGAATCGGCAGAGTATCTCCATCGAATTGGGTTACTCCAGGTGACTAGAGATGGAACGCGGGAGGCTAGGGGAGAGACTAGGGTGGGAGATAGAAATACAGGGATCATCTATCTGCTTGGGGATAATAGCCAAAGCAGTACAAATGGCCCAGCTCAGAAACTCGTGAGTGTAAAAGTGGAGCGAGGTCTTTCCTTGAGCAGTTCATCAGCTCAGCTAGCTCTCCACACTTGCAATGAGCAGCCTGTTACACAGTCCCTCGAGGATAGAGTTTCTCTCCGTGAGGCCACATCTTGCCTTTCTTTCGCTTCTGTATTTTTTCAGGATGTGCGGGTGGTAGGACGGCAGCTCGTTGAGCGGGACCCACATGCTGTTCCAGCCAGGGGTGGTAGCTTTCCGACGCAGCCGATTCCTTCGGGGATGTGGACAGACAGCTTGGAGAGCGAATAAAAGCTTGTGTGAGCAGGTCCAGAAGTGAGCCTGGAAGGATGTGAATGAAGCAGAGGGAGCAGGGCCAAAAGTATATTTTGGCCAGCGGTAGGGAGAAGACATTGGAGTTGAGGTGACTTGATACTTCTTTCCCTCATGATCCTTGCATTTGCCAGCCTGGCCTACGCCATGACTGAGAAGCAGGTAGTGAGGGTGGTTGGTTACCAAGAGTTTCCTGATACCCTCTCCTGTTTCTTCTGTCTTCTAACCCTCAGAACTCCAGGGAACGTGGTTAATGGGAAGCCACGAATTTATATGCTGTCATAAGAAGTTCCTCCTCACTTAAAGTATCTTAAGAAAATGTGTTATTCAGAGATCTGTTTAAAACTTTTTAATAGCATCATATTCACCCAGCTATGTTTTATGTATGTATTGCCTAGTTGTCGAAGGATGGACAGAATAAGTTTTTGCTGTCAAATCTCTGTTGGTAATACAGCGAGGCATTGCAAAAAGATGATGGGCCCTTCACAGGGGAATTTTCTCACAAATCACTTAAAAGTTTTAATCCTGGATAAGATTACATTATCATAGCATTCAAAGCTGCAATTTTTTTTTTAGTAGTTCTGGGCTTTCCGGGAGTATTTGTTGGTATTGTCAAAGAGTTGTCACACTAGTGAGGGGTGTGGACCTTTTTTTGTTCAGCTACTTAAAAGTTTTGAAGGCTTTTGAAAATATAAAGTGAACAATGACACACAAAATTCACCGCTTGGGATATGATTCCATCTAAGGAAAACAAGGGCCGCCAGGCACACTATAGCAGATGACGAAAGCTCAGCATGAAGTAGCCAGTCTCACGGGGGTGATAAATGACAGCACATTAGATATGTGTTAGCAACGTGATATGGCAATGAAAAAGGCCAGCGCTATTTTTGGCTATGCTGCACAAAACCGCATCTCATCTCGGAGGCGGGGCCGATCATCCCTGTTTACCCAGTTCTGGAGAGGCAGAATCCCAGATGCTGTGTGGAACTCGAGTGCACCACAACAGTAGACAAATGGATGGAAGTCCCAAGCAGAGCATCTGCAGTGATTAAGGACTTCAGATGAGGCAAGTTCAGCGGTTTTTAGAACTGGCATATTTAGGAAGGAGCACGGAAGCAAAGAGATGTTAACCTTTTTGGAGATAGGACGATACTGAAGAAACATCGTCATTCTAATGTTAGTCACTCACAACAGAGTTATGAGTCCTCAGTAGTTGGCATTGGTTTAGTACAGAGCACGTTGGTGTAGTTACTCAAGCTATTTCCCAGATAGCTCCAAGTAAAATTAAGCAGTTGCTTATAGCCAACTGTGATTTTTTTAATGTTTATTTATTTTGAGAGAGTGAGCAAGTGCACACGCATGGGAGCAAAGAGGGTGAAAGAGAGAGAATCCCAAGCAGGCTTCATGCTCAGTGCAGAGCCCAACACGGGGCTTGATCCCATGACCCTGGAATCAGGAATCAGATGGTTAACCAACTGAACCACCCAGGTGCCCCTCAACTGTGTGTGTGTGTGTGTGTGTGTGTGTGTGTGTGTGTGTGTGTGTTTAAATGTTTATTTATTTTGAGAGAGAGAGAGAGTGAGAGAGAGCACGAGCATGCACGTGCATGAACTGGGGAGGAGCAGAGAGAGACAGAGGGACAGAGAAGAGAGAATCCCAAGCAGGCTCTGCATTGTCATCTGCAGAACCTGATGTGGGGCCCAATCCCACGACTATGAGATCATGACCTGAGCTGAAATCAAGAGTTGGACACTAAACTAACTGAGCCACCCAGGCGCCCCTCAACTGTGTGTGTGTGTGTGTGTGTGTGTGTGTGTGTGTGTGTGTGTGTTAAATGTTTATTTATTTTGAGAGAGTGAGAGAGAGCACGAGCACGCACATGCACAAGCTGGGGAGGGGCAGAGAGAGACAGAGGGACAGAGAAGAGAGAATTCCCAAGCAGGCTCTGCATTGTCATCTGCAGAACCTGATGTGGGGCTCAATCCCACGACTATGAGATCATGACCTGAGCTGAAATCAAGAGTTGGACACTAAACTAACTGAGCCACCCAGGCGCCCCTCAACTGCGTGTGTGTGTGTGTGTGTGTGTGTGTTTTAAATGTTTATTTATTTTGAGAGAGTGAGAGAGAGCATGAGCATGCACATGCACAAGCTGGGGAGGGGCAGAGAGAGAGGGACAGAGAAGAGAGAATCCCAAGCAGGCTCTGCATTGTCATCTGCAGAACCTGACGCGGGGCTCTATCCCATGAACTATGAGATCATGACCTGAGCCGAAATCAAGAGATGGATGCTCAACTAACTGAGCCACCCAGGAGCTCCTCGGCTGTGTTTTTATCAAGGGATCGATAAACGTGGCAGTGCCTGCTGTTCTCAGAAAAGGAATACGAAATAATAATTGACCAAGTAGCTTAGGTAGCTTGTGATTGGAAATACAAATGTGAAAGGTAAACTTGGGAACAATGAAGTTGAGGTTCTACAAGAATTTTTAAAAATTCAGATAAGAAATGCAGGAATTACTTTTCACAACAGTAGAGGTGAGCACGGCAGAAAGAAATAAGCGCATGCTGTATACTGAGTGTCAGGAAATAACTTCCACAGTGAGAATTATTGGGCTACCGGATAGTCCCCTAGGAAAATGGGGTTGAATTTCCTTGGGCATTTGATCCTGACAGGATTGAATGTGTATCACTAGGGAAATAGGCTGAATATCCCTGCAGGCTTTCTCATTTCTTCTCTGATCCTGCGTCCTTGCTGATGATCTGCTCACCTGCTGTGAGTAGAAATACCATCTCTTGTTTTTCCACACCCGGGCACATTTTAGATGCTCTGCTGATTGATAATAGGGCACAGTGGAGAGTCATTGCCCTGGGATTGACCTGGAACCACCCCCCCCCCCGCCCCGGCCCCGCTGATTTTATAGAACTGCCCCTCTGTCTGGGATGTAGCACAGGTGGGGGCACTAGGGTCCCTCACTGAATGCACATAAACTTGGTAGAGTGGGCTGGTGTGAGGGGTCAGGGTCTTCTTCAGAGATCCCTAAGAATCCCAAAGGGTTGCAAGCTGGCCTCCCCGGGGTGCTTTGGGAATAGGAGAGTGGTAGGCATGAATGCCAGTCCTATCCCCACTGTTCCCCTAGGATTTTACTTACTGTAAAGAGAAAGGATATTCCGCAGGCTAAATGACCACAGACCCTTCCTGTGTCCCGTAGAAATGTGCTAATTTTAAATTCTTGCATGGGAAAGGGCTCTTGAAGAATAGCTTGACTCCCTATGCTGTGGTGATGATGGATATGCCAGGCTTTGTAGCAGCATCATTGCTTAATCAAAGAAAGAAATTGCAAATGCAAACTACATATTAGGTTCATTACAAATGCTCTGCTTCCCTGTAATAAGTTAGTTTGTTGGATAATATTATTTTCCTAGCTTGGCATTCAAATGCCTCCACGATTTGGACAAGCCTACTCTTCCATGCTTAGTTTTATTCTTTTCCTATAGAAATGGTCCTAGTAAGTTAGTCTGTCCTTGAAGTAGGACTCTGCCCTTCCTTTATACTGCACATCTTCTCCCCGTCTTTGCCCCTGTGCCTGAATCCCCTCTCTGCTGTGCTCCAGTCAGTTCTGTCTTATCCGTGAAGCAGCCATGATTTCCTCTCCAGAACTCATTGCACTGCTTGTTTTTACTATTCATTTGACATCTTTCATGGTCATTTCTTTTCCTGTACTGAATCCACATCTTTCCTTCTCAGGCAGGTAACCGTCCCCTGGAGGACCATTTCTCACATGTCTTTAAATTTCTCACAGTGCTTTCACGCTTGTAGTTTTTAACTCCTTTTTCAATTCCTCTTTGAGCCTTTTAAGAGAAGGGACTATTGTTTATTAATCGTGGTTCCCACCCCCCGGCCCCTGCCCTGCTGCCCCAGAATTTGGCACAGCTTCTTAGGTGCAGGATGTACCTAATATTTCTTGAATGAATGAGTACTTGATACCCAACAGATACCTATTGATTGGTTGATTTAAGATTGAATTTTAAATGCCTTGTAAATGGGATGAACTTTGTAGATTTAAAACTCATGTAGCAGAGGAATCCTAAAACTCAAGATTTGCTGTGTTCCCAGGAGACCATTTCTTCCTCTTTCTCTTAAACTGGATGGTAGTTAAATCATTTCCAGGGTTTCTGTTGGCCAGGCAGATTAGCTCAGGCTTCCAGATAAGGGGCGTGAGTAACGTTGGCAAGAGAAACCGTTAATGACAGAGATGATCCCAGTATGGTTACCAGCTAACCCAGCCTCACTCTTTGGCATCATTTTTAGTGCGGGTGTGACAACCCATTTGGAAGAACTGTGACACATTTGATAACAGGTTAAGTCAAAACGAAAGCACCCCAAATTGTCCTTAGTTCTTTCGGGAAAAAAAGGGAGAGATTTTACATTTTGATTTTTCATTTTGATTTTCTTATCCTTATTAAAGTTTTCCTGCATATCTTGCGGTATATTAAATCCACTTCCTTCAGTGGTATCTTTTGTGTGTAATTCCCTTCTTTAAGTGTTACGTCTCTCTTTCGAATCATCAGAGCTCGTGTGACGTGATTCTTTTGAATAAATGCCATTTAGTCAGAGCATGCCTTTCACCTGAGGGCCAGCTGGGAGTGCGTGGTGTGGAGATGTTCCTTCTGGGTATAGTTTTTGGAAGCGTTTTGTGATCTTCTGGGGGTTGTGGTGCTATAGAAATGGAAGGTTTTTGTTACAACTCCCTACTATGCAGAAAGAACCGTGCTTAACATCACTGATGATTCTTTTGCGTAATCAAAGAATTAAGCAAAAAAGTCACATTAATTTTCAGCTCCATTAGAGACGCAAGAATCAAAAAAGATGTTTGCCAAATGGGAACGGACTAAATTGGTAAGAAAGAGAAATTTCAATTTCAGGCTTCAAGAGAACGTTACAAGTCTAGCATAAAAAAAAGATCCTACCGAAAGTGCCTAACAGTGGCCTTTTTAGAGACCAGCAAAGTTTTACAAGGGGGAAAAAAGAAACTATAAGAATATGAAATTAAAATTGCTGTAATTCAGTCAGTTTAGTAAATTACTTGAGCGAGCCTCAATTTGAGGATGTCCAGCCAGTCTGTGGTAATTAGTATAATTTTCCCATGGTGACCAAGTCTTTATATTGTTTCTGGTCAAACAGCAGTACTTTTGCCTTTTTTTTTTTTTTTTTTTTAAACCTGGTAGCAATTGGAGATGATGAAAATCCATTTACCTGTGGAATGGCAAAGGTGAAATTCCTGAAGTGAAACAGGGACATTTAAAGTGTTCACTTTAGGGGCACCTGGGTGGCTCGGTCAGTTGAGCGTCCGACTTTTTTACTCACGTCATTATCTTGTGGTTTGGTTCGTGAGTTCGAGCCCCACACTGGGCTCACCACTGTCAGTGCAGAGCCCGCTTCTGATCCTCTGTCCCCCTTTCTCTCTGCCCCTCTCCTGCCTGCGCCTTCTCAAAAAATAATAAAACATTAAAAAAAATAAAGTGTTCACCTTAAAGTTTGCATTTTTAATATAAAATAGTCTTCTAATTTTCCTTGACCTGCACAGAAACTCCATTTCAGTGTGTGTGAGCAGCTGTTCATTAGTCAGAGGACTAGCGGGGTGGGAAGGGGTATGCCATGAAGAGCAGAGCCCTTTTCTTGAAAATAAAAACCTGGAGGCAACCAGAAGAGTGTGGAAAAACCCTCATCTTCCATCTCTCTAAGGCTCTTGACTTTGTATCTACTTTATTTCCATTCACGGCCAACGGGGGTCTGATAGGGTATGAGCAGTTCACAGCATTAAAAGAGCAAGTGAACAGGACCCCAGCACTGTGGTGGTTGTGAATGCACGGAGATTACTCATACTTAGGCCCTGTGTGACTCTGGAGGCAGTGAGTTTTACTGCTCAAGTAAAAAAAAAAAAAAAAAAAAAATTACACACAGTATTCAGAAAGGAAGAAGCCATCTGTTCATTCTGCCTATGTTTCTGTGGGGATTTAATCTGACATGAATCACTTGGGATTTGTACAAAATAAGCCTGTGCTAATATTTTATGAAAAAGGGCACCAAAAGGTATGCATGGGGCAACCCAGACTTTCTCTTTAAGGACTGTTTAGCTCCTTTTTTTTTTTTTTTCCAAATGTTTATTTTTATTTATTTTGAGAGAGAAAGGCAATCCCAAGCAGGCTCTGCACTGTCAGCACGGAGCCCAACGTGGGACTTGAACCCACAAACGGTGAGATCATGACCTGAGCCAAAATCAAGAGTCAGATGCTCAACCGACTGAGCGACCCAGGTGCCCCCAGGACTGTTTAGCTTTTCATTCAGCTGATGCTGTCTTCTTTTCTTTATTGCATATGTACATGGCCAACAAATTTTTTTTTTTTTTTTTTTTTAATGTTAGCCCCTTTTCTGACTCCTTCTGAAAGAGGTTCGTTCCTTTGTCTTAGCATGAAAAGTTCTCGGGCTGGACAGGGGCATCAGGAATGACTTCAGACAGACCAGTGGTTACAGGTGTGGTTCCCAGACCAGCATCATCAGCATCACTTGTGAACTAGTTAGAAGTACAAATTCCAGGGCTCCGTCTCAAATGCACTGAGAAATTCCGGGAGGATGGAGTTCTGTGATCTGTGTTTTAACAAGCCCTCCTGGTTATCCTGATGTGCAAGAGAACCATGGAATTAGACACTAGGGTGTAAAAAGACGTTACTGATGTCACTTCAGGAAACTTCAGCACTCGTACTCACTTAAGCTAATGGCTGTGACCCAGGCCAAGCCTTAAATATAGTCTGTTTTTGAACCCTCACAACATTTCAGAGAGCTTGGAGGTATTCTTCCCATGCTCGGATGACAACTGTGTCCTCATAAGTGGTGAGCAGTAGAGCCAGGCTTTGAATCCTGGTCTGATATCAACGGTTATTGTCTTAACTACTATCAAATAGGGAGATTTACAAAAGAATGATTTAAGTGACCACTGTAGTGACTTTTTACAACTAGTGTTAGGATGGCACCCGGGAAGTTAGTTGCATAGCAAGTTGGGTGCCCAGAGCAACCCAGGCTGTAAACCTAGAGCTCCATTCTAGCCCATCTCTGCCTTTATTTTCTCGTATTCATTGAGTTAGTCTAATGTCTTACTCAATCGGCTTCTTCCTGGGGGTCCTGGTTCCTTGGATGTCAGTCACTTCCCTGGATAGTGCATTAACATCTCTTACTGCAAGGCTCTCACTTCAAACTGGAAAAATCAGCATCGTGGAGTGACTTTTTCAAGGTCATTATCCCTGTTCAGTGGAAGAACTGTAGTTTGTTTCCATTCATATTAGTGTTGCAGGATTAAAAGTTGCTGTGACTTTCACTTTTACCTGCATTTTATTGAGGAGTCTTTTTGCAAACCCAGAGTATTTGTTTGACTCCAACCTGGGTGTTTGTCACAACTATCATGGTTTTATCCATCTTGAGCCTTGGTTCCTCACAGCCTGTGAACCGGTCAGGATCTACCACAAACAGAGCTGGTCTTGCCACCCATCTTGTCTAAGCCTGAACATATCCTCTGCTGCTGCCGTTCCCCCCCCCTCCCCCCCAACCTGTCACCTAAAGTCGCAGGCTCTGCAGCTGAATTAATAGCTCTTGAGCTGGTAGCACTGAAGACGACCCCTTCGTTTTTTTGTCTATAAACTATGTCATCTCATGGAAGGTGCTTGATAATTTCATAAAAAATTAATATTTTTGATCCTTATCTTGCTATCTTTTCCTATTATTATGAAGCCTGCCCTCTATTATTCTATTTATCTTTCAGTTTTCATAATTCACCCTGTGTTACCTCTGAGCATTTGTGCTTGCCATTTGCCTAGTACAGGTACACCGTTCTCTCTACATTTAGTCTCTCCATGATAACTAAAACATTTAAAAAAAATTACAGCTAATGTTTCCTGAGCATTCACTACATGCCGCTGTGCATAGTACTTCACGTACATTATTCCACTTAATCTCCACATTGATAATGCCATTATTCTTCGTTTTCAGTACCAAAAACAGGGTTTAAAGAAGTTTAGTGACTTCCCCCACTCCTAAGTGGTGAGGCCAAGATTCACACTCTGTTTTGTCTAATTCCAGTTAGACACTTAACCACTGTGACATATTGTCTCCATTGTTTTTCGAAATGTATATAAACCTTTATGGCTTTGTCTGTTTCCCTTTATTTTGGTATCTTGCTCGGATATTAAGCTTCATATGCTTGTTGCAATTGGAAAAAGATCAAAATGTGTAGAGATTACTAGGCAGGCCCTCCAGGCCAGAACTTCTGCATCTAAAATCTCGAGAATTTTCTAGTAAAGGGCCCTGAATATCGCCGGAGGCCATGATGGGCTACAGCCTTCCGGGTTAGGATTTATTTGATGTAGGTCAAACTGTCTCCTCACTGTAGTTCTTACTTAAGCTTGGGTACCATTTTTTGGTAGGTTTAGGGTCCGGGTGAGAAGGATGCATGTGTGGCTGTTAAGAAATAGGGCTGTGTCAGCATTTTCCTAGTTGAAGCAGTTCCTTTCAATCCAGGACCTTAGTGACTCTGTCCCCTTGCATGTAAACCCTTTCTTTATTTCACACTTGCTCTCCACATTTGCTTTATTTGATTATGTTGAGCTTCTGGTGTAGCGTATAGCATAGTGGGGTCTGATCTTCATTTTACTTAAATTCCCGCCCCAGGCATTCCCAGTAACCCCATCTTTTTTTTTTTTTTTTTAATTTTTTCAATGTTTATTCATTTTTGAGAGAGCGAGCGAGAGCAAGAGCGAGAGCACAAGCCACAAGCAGAGGAAGGGCAGAGAGGGAGACACAGAATGTGAAGCAGGCTCCAGGCTCTGAGCTGTCAGCACAGAGCCCGACGCGAGGCTTGAACCCACAAACAGTGAGATCATGACCTGAGCTGAAGTCGGATGTTCAGCCGACTGAGCCACCCAGGCACCGCACCCCGTCTTTCTTTAAGCAAAGTTTACAGGACGTTGAGTTTTTCTTGTCCTCCTTTGTTTATTTCAGTGTGTTCCCCATTCTCAGTTGACATTCTGAGCACCAGAGAGAACTGGATTATCTCTGGTTCTTTCAATATGAGCCCGACTGAGTGACCGGACTTCCATTTTCTCTAAATGGAATTATTTACATGTATTTCTGAGGATGACCTGTGGCTTAATTAGTATCTCTAAACTGATTAGAGAATGTAAAGCGGTATTTAAGTGCTTATTTTTTAATTACATTTGTAAAGGTTAAACTATTGATAACTCAACCATCATTATCATCATCACTTAGAATTTGTATACCATTTGCATTTCCAGAGTGCTTTATTCGTGTAAATTAGCTGGTCCTCCTGGCATTTCTGTAAATTATGTCGGTATTATCCTCTGAAATGTTGACATTTTTAGTTTATAGTTATTATTTTTATTTCAGCCAAACTACACCTTGTTCAAAGGGTGAGAGTAATTAATAGCATTTGAACCTCAAAAGTAAACATTGAGATGGCCGCCAGGCTAATATCTGCGAATGAATCCTTTGTACAGATGGTGGATCTTAGGTTTTCCTCTTCCCCTTCTCTTTCTCCCTCTCCATTTCTCTTCCACCTGCTTATTTGCCTTGCCCACACACCCAAGAATGTGTACACATCCTAAGAGTGTATTCTTTTTTATGTATTTTCACAAACCAAACCTACCCATGGCATCAACACCCAGGTCAAGAAGTACCACGGCGGCAGGATCTCCGCGGCTCCCCATTTACTTGTTCATTAAGTTCATTTGAGGGCAAGATTCTGACTTACGGACAAGAGATCGGTTGGTAGAGTTGGAATCAGGGGCAGGGTGAGTTTCATGCTGAGATGTTGTTTCCGTGATGACACTCATCAATTATGTCTTCCAGGAATTTTATCTCGCCCATTGGAAGTAGTACCTGACGGTCACAGAAAGAGGTTTACGCTGCATGAGTGACGTGGCCAAAATGCAGTTTGGACCTCACAGGAGCGATGTCAGGCCCTCTTAGGAAAGCATCATGAGGAAGTGGGAGTAGAGCCGGATGGCCCTGGTGGTGGAGAGCATGGACAGAAGAGTAGCATCGAGTTAAGAGAAGGAAAAAAAGGGAGGGTAAGAGCGGTATATATTCCCAGCAGGGAAAATAGAGAGATTTAGCATGTGGGGTGTTGTGGTGACAGGTAGTATCCCACTTTGTCTGGAGGAGAGGAGCCCTACAAAGGCCTCATCACCATTCACATTTGTGAGGGAAGTAGGGGCCAGATTTTTGAGGCTCTTGAATGCCGGCTACGGTTTCATAGTAAACTGACATTTACCGAATACAATCTATGTTAGGCATAAGGCTCAGTGCTTTTATATGCATTTTGAGTTTCTACACGAGTCATTCGGGGCTGTGGGATGCAGAGGTTAGTGGCACTAGAGACATCGCAGCAGCCTGGAGAAAAATGGCGAGGCTGGAAGTGGGGAAAAACAATTGGAAGGCCTCTGTGGTTGATGTGACAGGAGATGATGACACCTCAGAATAGGCTTGGTTTTGAAATGTGTAAATTTAGCTACTTGAAGACCCTGGACCTAGACAGCAGAAATTTAAGATTTTCTGAATTATTTTACATACAATACATATGATACGTATAATTACATATGTAATTATATACATATGTATATATAAAATGTGTATAAAAATACATATTTTACATTTAATACATATAATCTAATGTAACAGTGATAAAGTGATAAACAGTGATAAAGTGAGTATTATTTAGGTGGCAGATAATTATCAGTTACCTCCTCTAGGTACATCTCTATACGAGCTTTGAGGTGTTGCTTGGCCCCGGTTAATTTGGGGGCAACCATTTAATAAGTCACTTCTTAATATTTGTAGACAACCGGTTACTGAGGAGTCGCCCTGCCCCTGGAGATTGTGTGTTACAGTGCTCTCTCCTCTGCTTTCTTCTTAGGGATTGTTGCTTTTCTCTTTTATGGCAGCATGTTAACGTTAGGTCATTGAATCTAGTATAGGGCTTATCATTTTTTCTTTCTCATTTCATCATTTTGGGAACCAAAGTCAGATTTCTGTGAGGAATTACTTTTGACCTCTTTCTCCTAGGTTTAGAACTTGTTGTCCATAGCAGCTACCTACAGTTGGTCTTGGGCTGTCCTTCCCTCACCCCTCCGAGAGGTCTTGTTCCCCTGTTTTGTGTTACATGGCAGGTTAATAAACTAGATGATGGGAGGATGAATATCAAGATGGGTGGTGTCTATAGATTGGTAGACGAGTGGGTATGACGGAAATTGAATTGTAATGGAGAAATAAGGAAGAAAGAACAGATGCAGGGAGTGAAGCAGTGAAATCAGGACAGAGAAAAGGTGAGGGTATGAGACTTCGGAGTGGCGACATGAGGAGCCGTTGGTAGCCGTGAGGGTCCTAGTTGACGTCAGGTTCCGAAACTCATAACCAAGTTGTGCAGCCAGCAATGAGAGTGGCAAAATGCCTTTTGAGTGTTCTCTTAACCTCCTGGCAGAGTTGCCATGATTTTTTTTTTTTTTTAAGTTTATTTGAGAGGGGGAGAGCGATGGCACGTGCATGTGTGTCGGGGAAAGGTAGAGAGAGAAGGCGAGAGAGGGAATCCCGAGCAAGGTCTGCACTGTCAGCGCAGAGCCAGATGCAGGGTTCGACCTCGTGACCTGTGAGACCATGACCTGAGCCGAAACCGAGAGTCAGATGCTTAACCAGTTGAGCCGCCCAGGCGCCCTGCCATGATTTTTAATACTGTTCTGGGTGTGCCTAAGAACCTTAGTTATCAGCACCATTTTTTTCACAGCATTGTTCCTTGAGGCCATAGTGCACACGTCTTTTTATTGGGCGTTCTGAAAAGATTGAGCTTCGTTGTAGTGGCTTTTGTACTAATTCTGATCCCTAAATTAGGGAACTGTCTTATCTGCTTCTCTCATACTCATTCTGTTAACTTCCCAGTGACCTTAGTTGTCCTAAAATTTGGTCTTTTGTAACATGGAGTTTTATATTCTTTAATAATTAGAGGCTAAATTATGAGTCTTTTTACTGAAGATTTAAAAAAATAACTAAACATATTAAATAATGTATACAGTGACATTTGCATGACTTCTTTTGTTTTTTTTGTCTAAATTTTGACATAACTTTAGCTTCTTCAACTTTTAAATTTGTTCCTAAATGCAGTACTTTTAATAGATGTAGTGTTTATTTTCAAACTAGAATATTAATTACCCCTTTTAAGGCAAATCACTATCCAAAACACATTAACTGTGCCTTCACTGAGAAATGTGGTAACACATTTTCATCTGACAAAAGGGGTGGGCAGAAAATTAGCTAATGAAATAGTTGTTCCAGACTAGTATATAATTAAGGTCTTTGCAAAGCCCTTTGGGAAACTAGAAAATCCGGGATGAGTTATAGGTATGTAAGTTATCTATTGCTCTACTAAATAAAGTGGAAATGAATTTTTCCTCTGGAAGGTATTTAAAACAAGAACAAGTCATAATTATATTAGTTTTGCCTAAGCATTCTGGTGCACTGAATACACGAAATACTTGAGTTGCTTTTTGACTCCTGCTAATTGCCATTAACTACCAGTGTGTACTTCTGCCTGTGTTGCCTGATTTGAAAGCTGTTGTTGAATTACTCCTTCAAACAGGTGGGGGGGGGGCGCAGGCTCCTGGATGGCTCAGTTGGATGATTGTCCAACTCTTGATTTTGGCTGGGGTCATGAACGCGTGGTCCGTGAGTTCAAGCCCCGTGTCTGGCTCTGTGCTGGCAGCATCGGGCCTGCCTGGGATTCTCTCTCTTCCTCTCTCTCTGCCCCTCCCCAGCTCTCTCGTGCACATGTGCACAAGCTCTCTCTCTCTCAAAATATATAAATATTACAAAAACCACAACAGGTGTGGGGGCATCAGTGCTGACATGCTCACTTGAGCTTTGGGAGGTGAGTTTTGGACAGGTCCCCTAATTCAGTGCTTCTCAAACTTTAACATGGATATGAATCACTTGTTGATCTTAAAATGCAGACTTTTCTTCAGTAGTTGTGGGTGGGGCTGCATAGTTTGCATTTGCAGCAAGCTCTCAGGTGATGCCAAAATCACGTGGACCACAATTTTAATAGCAGGACTCTGATATTTACTGGAATGAGTGGAGAAATGTCTTTACTTGTAAAATACCTCCCTCCCCTCCCTCGTTGAGCATTTCTTATCTTGAGAGTTTGGGAGCTCCTTAGGGTTTTTAAAGGGCTGTGATCTCGACTCTTGTCTCTTCAGTATCCTTTTCCCCTAATTACTGCAAGCCTACTGTATTTGTGGAAAGACTCCTGGCTGGGCATCACATTAGACCCAGAATGCAAGTTGTGAACTTTTCTGTCAATGTTAGCAGAAATGAATTTGGCCTGTTCCAGTGATTGACCACGAGAGTGATGCCAGTTATTTATCAGATCCTCCCTTTTTTGCTTCACTCAGTGCTGGGTGTTAAGCCAGCTGTGTTTTCTACCCTAGTGACTTTGGAATATTACAAGTCCAGATGCTCCAAGTTAAAACTGTCCCATATCACCTTCTAGAGTCTGACAAGTCCACCTCTTATGTCCCTAAAATACTCTTTTAAAAAAATGTTTTTAATTTTTTTTTTTTTTTTTTTTTTGAGACAGAGAGCAAGTGGGGGAGGGGGAGAGAGAGACTCCCAAGTAATTCTGTGCTGTCAGCACAGAGCCAGATGCGGGGCTCGATCTCATGAACCATGATATCATGACTTGAGATGAAATCAAGACTTGGACACTTAACTGACTAAGCCACCCAGCTGCCCCTGCTAAGGTCTAAGTAAGAGCTTTAAGCCCAGATCATAAGAGCTCCATCTCACGGACCATGAGACCATGATCTCAGCTGAAATCAAGGGTCGAGTGCTTACCTGACTGAACCACGGAGGCGCCCCACTCTAAAACTCTCTTATTCCCGTCACCTCTACCCCCAAGGCTACAGCTTTAGTTCGGGGCAACATTCTCTCCCCCCAGGTCACTGCACCAACTATTAATGGAACTTCTTACCCTATTCTTACTTACTCTCCACATTGCAGTGGATTATCTTTCTAAATGATAAATCTCTCCTTAACATCTAAACTCTGGTTTAAGTCTAAACTCCTTGGCATGGCATATAGGGCCTTTCTTGAGTCTGGCCTTGGCAATTTTACATCTCACTTTACAGGTGGCCCTTGAATGATGTGGGGGTGAGAGGGGCCGACATGTGGTTGAAAGGCTGTGTGTAACTTTTGATTCCCTAAACACGTAACTACTAATAGCCTGCTGTTGACCAGAAGCCTTACTGACAGCATAAACATCCGGTTAATGCATACTTTGTACGTTATATGTATTGTATACTGTATTCTTACAATAAAGATAGTTAGAGAAAAGAAAATGTTAAGAGAATCATAAGGAAAATACACTTACACTAAATGCTGTGCTGTATTCAGCAGGGAAAAAAATACCCACACAGTTTAACGCCGTGTTGAAGGGTCAATTGTAGTTCCTTGATGTGATCCTATTCTTTCTTGGCTCCAAACTTTCACACTTACTGGACCCTTTGCCTAAGATACTTGTTCTCCCCCCCCCCCCCCCCGCCCTTTCCCTGGGTAGCTCTCATTTATCACTCACTTCTCAACGTTGATGTCAAGCTTCCTGGAAGGCAGTTCCTGAACCTCCGAGGGAGGATTACGTAACTCCGCGTGGACTTCCCTAATGGCCTCTGTGCTTTGCTTCCCTAGCAGTTTGTGTCCAGTACGCTTGTTCTTGGCTCATCTGGGAACTTTCTCGGGGCCACGACAGAGGCCTGTGCACAACTATGTGTTTTTTGTTTTTGTTTTTTTTTCTTTTGGCCTCAGTTTTGACAATTGTGGTAAAATGTACCTATTAAAATATTATATAATGTTGGGGCCCCTGGTTGGCTCAGTCAGTTGTGTCTGTTGATCTAGGCTCAGGTCGTGGTCTCACGGTTCTTGAGTTTGAGCCTCTCATCGGGATTCTGTCTCCCCCTCTCCCTCTCCCCCTCTCCTGTGCTCGTGCTCTCTCTCTCTCTTTCTCTTTCTCATTCGCGCTTTCAAAATAAATAAACTTTATATAATATGCCATCGTATGTGTATGCCACATTTTGCTTGCATTGTGATTTGTCAGTGGACACTCAGATTGCTTCCATGTTTTAGCTGTTGTGAATAATACTGCTGTGAACACAAGTGCACAAATACTTCTTCAGGACCCTGCTTTCATTTCTTTTGCATAAATACCCGGGAGGGGAATTGTTGGATCATATGGTAATTTTATTTTTAGCTTTTTGGTAGTGGCTGTGCCATTTTACATTCTTACCAACAGTGCACAGGGTCCCAGTGACTCCACATCATTACTAACACTTGTTATTTGTTTGGCTTTTGTTTTGTTTTGTTTTGTTTTGGTTTTTTTTTTTTTTTTGAATAGTAGTTATCTTAATGATTATGAGATGGCATCTCATAGTTTTGACTTGCATTTTCCCAATGATTAGTGATGTTGAACATCTTCTCATGTGCCTCTTGGCTATTTGTGTATAATTTTTGGAGAAATCTCTGTTAAGTCCTTTGGCTCTTTTTGAATCAGATAGTTTTTTGGGTTAAGTTTTAGGACTTCTCTATCTATTCAGGATATTAATCCCTTATCTGATGTATGATTTGCAAATATTTTCTCCCATTCTGTGGGTTGTTTGATGCACATATAAAAATTTCAAGCAGTCCTACTTATTCTTTTTGCTGCCTGTGCCTTTGGTATCATATTCAGGAAATTATTGCTAAATTCAGTGGCATGGAACTTTTGCCCTGTTTTCTTCTAAGATTTTATATATTTATGTCATACGTTTAGGGCTTTAATCTATTTTTACTTTTATTTTTGTTTAAATGGTGTTAGGTAAAGTTCCAACTTCAGTTTTTTGCAAGTGGATATCCAGTTTCTCTAGCACCATTTGTGAAAAAGAGTCACAGCTGTATTCTTAGTGCCTGGTACATACAAGTATTTATTGAATAAATACTCAATGAAAAAAAAAGTTACAGGTTAAGTATTGTCTTTATTTTGTCAAAGGCAGAATTTACAATGCTTTTGTGGCTATGGAAACTTTCTATTAAAATCATACCACATTGATTTAGTAGTAAAATTTTAATGTATATGGAGCAAATTTCAATAAGACAAAATTTATCATTTTATGTTAATATGTAGGCAGTGATCCTTATTAAATATGAAGGAGGAAGGAAGAGTTCTGGAATAATCATCATAAGACCAATAATAAATATCTGAATAGAGATAGGTTGTGGGAATTATAAAAAATAAGATTATTTTTCCTTTTTGTGGTTTCTCTATTCAGATTATTGCCAAATAATGTAAATATTACCAACAAATATTGATCTGATAACTTCTTGTTTTCTGAATGTGATTTTTGTTTGCCCTACAGGGCAAATGAGCCACCATAAGATGGTAATGGGATCATGATTTAGAGCTAGAAAGAGAAAGAAATTCTATCCACCCATCTACTCATCCATCTGCCTCACGTGGCAAATATTGGAGTCTACTGTGGGCAAGATGCTGGGGTTGCCAGCACAATATATATGATCTTAAAATATGTACATAATTTTCAAAGGCATCTCAAGCATGAGTGTGCTTTGGTATTCTCCATGTTGTTGGTACTTAGTGATTTACTGCCTGCAAAGCTCTTTCGTGAGCCTCATCTCCTTTTATTCCTACATCACAGATGAAGAGACTAAGGCTGAGAGTGATTTACACAAAGTCACATGGCTACCCATGGAGAAAGTAAACTGAAATTCAGGATAGGCTCTGATCCCAAATCCCACGCTATTTTCTTAAACCATTCTTTGTTCACGAGCTACTGTGGAGTACTTCACAGAACCCCAACAAGTTTTCAAGATCATGGTTTGAAAAACACTTTAAAAAAATTACCACACGTGTTCCAATGTTTAGCGGTTCTTGAGCATCGTGGATTAATACAATCTGACTTGTGTCCGTTGTTCTATCTATTGAGTCTCTGTTGCTTTAAAGCATTAAAATAATATTTTTACCCTTAATGGTTTTCTAAGATGGTGTTTTTAATTTAAATGTAAACAATTGCACTTTTTGAAAGTTCTTTGGACTCTTTGTCTTTGCCTCTTGTAATTTGCTGTATTGATAAAATGTAAAAGATGCAATCCTCACAGCTAAAAGGGACTTGAGAGAGTGATTATATGATTGGAATTCTAGCATGTAAGTAAAATGTAGTTCTTACAGTTTACTTTAGTTTATTTTTCTGTCTGCTTATGCAGAAAGCATTTCGGCAATAATCATTTTTATTGATAGTATCAGTTGATGAAAATGAATGTAACTGTGGTTTATTAAGTACATGATGCTTAGTGAATGTGAAGTGGTATTATAACCCTGAACTTAGACAGTGACCGGAAATAGTCTATTGCTGATAGTGTAAATGTCCCACAGTGTGTGCAGTGAAGCTCATTTTCTTTATTAGGATGGCTGCTCTTTTTCCTCATTCACGGATTGATTACTCTTGGATTTGACAAAGATCCTATCTGTGAGTAAACTTTAATAAGAGTCCTCTAGCCATCTTCGTGACTGGGCCTCGACCTTGAGTTTCTGTGTTCGTTCTCACTGGGTTCAGTTTTAGCAATGATCCTAAGTCAGTTTAGGGAGGATCTCCTCATCCTTGGTTTTTTTTTTTGTTTTTTTGTTTTAATTTTTTTTTCAACGTTTATTTATTTTTGGGACAGAGAGAGACAGAGCATGAACGGGGGAGGGCAGAGAGAGAGGGAGACACAGAATCGGAAACAGGCTCCAGGCTCCGAGCCATCAGCCCAGAGCCTGACGCGGGGCTCGAACCCACGGACCGCGAGATCGTGACCTGGCTGAAGTCGGACGCTTAACCGACTGCGCCACCCAGGCGCCCCTCATCCTTGGTTTTTGGTCACTCTTAATAACTCATCCAAATTCCTCACCCCCCACCTTTGATATATAAGTCCTTGACCTGGGTTTAGCAAGAACTCCCCTACCCTTGGTGTTTCCTTTTAGTACTTTTTGATCCACTGACCTCCTCACTCTGCCTATCATCTATAAATCCCCAACGGTCTCTGCTGTATTCAGAGTTGAGCCCTCTCTCTCTCCCCTGTTGCAGAAATGCTTTTGCATTCGTCTTGAATAGTCTTTCTTACCCTTGTAACAGGCATCGGAATGATTTTCTCTTTAATGGATTCACAACAGCAAAAGCAATTCAAGTAATCAAGTCTGTGACTGGACGTAAAGGTTAAAGTCACTGTGTCTTAATGTTAAAGGAAAGGGATATCAGCTATATGAAAATACAAAGTATTTGAAAATTAAGCTATGAAAGAATACCGGCCTGCAGCAAGATGAGATGTTTGTAACATGACGTCTCCAGCTAACTGAAAAGGATTGCTGTCAATTGCTGGACTTAGATCAGTTTAAACAGAATGTTGATAGTACCAGAATTACCAAAGTATGGAGCATTTTTCCGTGGTTGATGCAGAGATACTTAAAATGAACAAGCCCAGAACGTAGAATTTAGGTCAGAAGGGGTCCATGTTGAGTACGTGGGTTTGTGAGGTGAACGTGATAACCACTACACTACGGAAACAAGACCTGGAGTTTTAAGTGTGTACTTGGTCTCATTTAATTTTTTTTTGTCCTCTCAATGCTTATGTTAAACCAAGACCATTGTTCATTTTCATTTGCTCAGCTGAGAAACCTGAGGCTACGAATGGTCAAGTAACTTGAGGTCAGCCAGAAGTTAAACCCAAACCTGACTCCAAAACCAGTAAAACGATGATGATGAAGATGGCAGGGGGTGGTGGTATTGGTGATGCCGGTGAAGGTGACGTAGGTGACAGTGCTGGTGGTGTTGGTGGTGATGACGGAGGCGGTGTGATGACATAGCTGTTGGGAGTCGTGATGGTGGTGGACGTGGGGGTGGCAGCTACTCCTTACTTAGGATTTTGTTGTTGTTCTGAGCTCTGCCATAATCTTGTTTCCCCTGCGTTGCAATGTTCTGTCCGTGTTTCACTGTGTTATTGCCAAATGACAATGCTTGGATTTGAATCTAAATTAGTCTGACACCAACGTCTATGGATTCCACTGGAGTATTAGATTGCTGCCCACATTCTTTCCCGTCCATCATATGTAAATTCTACGGATTTTCATCGAGTAGCGACACTAGCCATGGACTGTGGGCTGTGGGCCTAGGAGAAGATGATTGAACAGGAATCGATGATTTTTTTTCATGTTTTAATATTTAATACTTTATAAGACCAAAAGACCTTTCTGGAGCACCTTCAGTGGTCTGTGTTCCAACCATCTTACATAAGCTTTTCTCTTGCTGGAGCTGTCTGGAGTGATTGCATAAATAGAGAAGTGTCATCAAAATCAGATAAGCCTCCCAGTAGGTTAGTTTATAGATAAATCATCATCCTTTTTACCCATAGGCTGTGCCTTTGCATTGCTCATGAGGGACTGTACAATAAACCAGCAGATTTATAAATGTTTAGCTCAAATACAATAACAGAATGATCGGGCTTTATTGCCACTTTATTGAGGTTTTGTTTTCCTACTACAAAGCTACCATTTTGATAGTCTGAACATACTAGAATTTTGGCTGTGTTAGGTTTGCTCTCTCAGTGCATTCCTCTTACAAAGGCTGCATACTGCCTCAGTGAGAGGAGAGTCGCATGTGTAATGTCTGTGCTACTACACGTTGAGGTTAAGCATAGTGCTTCCCCGCCCGCCCCCCCCCCCCCCAATTTTCTCAAAGCAGTCGTGTGGAGTATCACCAGCTATGAGAGACAGAATGTGCTGGAGGCTAAATTTCTCTGTTGATGTTCCAAATATTTCCAGAAAAGGCCAGAGGAGTTGATTTGCTTTTGTTTCTCTGAGCGTTTTCTGATATTACCTTCAGAGCTCACTAGCTCAGAGCAGCGGGCATGACTTTCTTCTATCCTCATCCTGACCCCTGCTCAACTTTTCTTACTGTGGAACATATTAACAGCTAGCCTTATTCAGACATTTGGCAGGCTGTGATCGTTTAATTAATTCCTTCTTTCTTTTCTATATATTTTAATTACCCCAGGGATCTGGTATTCTGCAGAATGTTACATTTGGCCTGTTGGAAATACTTAGCTCTTTGTAACTCTGGGTTAGTTAACCTTACCAGGGAGGAGCCAAGGGAAGAGAGTTGCTTGAAAACTAGAAGTCATTGGACCTTACTTGCAGAGAAACCTGCTGTCAGTTAACATTTTTAAAGAATTTTGCATTTTCCTTGTTCTTTTTTTTTTTTTAACTTTTTAAAAAAAGTTTATTTAGAAGGAGACAGTGCAAGTGGGGAGGGGCTGAGAGAGAAGGAGACAGAGCCCCAAGCAGGGTCTTCACTGTTAGTGCAGAGCCTGCTGTGGGGCTTGAACTCATGAAACTGTGAGATCATGACCTGAGCCGAAATCAAGAGTCAGACACTTAACCAACTGAGCCTATCCAGGCGCCCCTGTTCTTAATCATTATTGATTCGTTTATGTACATTTTACTCTTAACAGCGTATTCAGAATTATTAGCCTTGTTTAGAAAATAAAGACATGAAGACAAGGCATACAGATTTGCAGGGAGTCTCTTTTTCCAGGCTAAGAAATGCAGTTGTATTTTACCTGGGTCTTTCTGCCTTTTCATTTTTCCCCAAGCTCCAGAGAGCCCATCCTCCTGAGCCACTGCACAGTGAGTGCACTTCTGAAATGGTTTTATGCCCCTGAGCACCACACAGTTAACTTGTGGGGATCATAATAATGTGTTGGGCATGTGTTTCCAGGTAGTCCAGCGTCTCCTTATCAGGGCTTATCCATCTTACAGGATATCAGAGGAGGGAGAAAAGAAACATTGTATTTGAGAAAAAAGCATTCATTTAGAGAAATTAGAGTTTTGTGCAAGATTATCAAAAGAAAGTTAAGATGGAGGAATGTCTTTGTGTGATATTCTTCTCTGTATGGCTATACATGCCTTCACAATGTTCATATGTGGGCCTCTGTCTACTGTCTTTATTTTGTATTCGTTTGAATAAATACAATTAAGGTCCCCAAAAGATGGCAGTAAAATTGTTTTGAAATCTACATTAGCATCAATAGATTTTGACCATTTAAATTGTGCTAGGTCACCATCTATCATCTTAGTAAAGTTTACGACCGGCATGCTAGTGGATACAACTATGATCTTAAAAGTTACAGACCCCGTTTTTTTTTTTTTTAATATAATGTATTGTCAAGTTAGCTAAAATACAGTGTATACTGTATGCTCTTGGCTTCAGGAGTGGATTCCCGTGACTCATCACTTGCGTATAACACCCAGTGCTCATCCCAACAGGTGCCCTCCTCAATGCTTATCACCGATTTCCCCTCCCCGCCAGCAACAACCCTCAGTTTGTTCTCTGTATTTAAGAGTCTCATATGGTTTGCCTCCCTCTCTGTTTGTAACTATTTTTTTCCCTTCCCTTCCCCCATGGTCTTCTTTTAAGTTTCTCAAATTCCACATATGAGTGAAAATACTGACTTATTTCACTTAGCATAATACCCTCCAGTTCCATCTATGTAGTTACAAATGGCCAGATTTCATTCTTTTTGGTTGCCGAGTAATACTCCCATTCTATTTATATACCACATCTTCTTTATCCATTCATCCATCGATGGACATTTGGGCTCTTTCCATACTTTGGCTGTTGATAGCACTGCTATAAACATTGAGGTACATGTGCCCCGTCGAATCAGCACTCCTGTATCCTTTGGATAAATTCCTAGCAATGCTGTTGTTGGGTCATAGAGTTACTCTAGTTTTGTTTTTTTTGAGGAACCTTCACACTGTTTTCCAGAGCGGCTGTACCAGTTTGCCTTCCCACCAACAGTGCAAGAGGGTTCCCCTTTCTCCACATCCTCACCAACATCTGTTGTTTCCTGCATTGTTAATTTTAACCATTGTGACCAGAAAAGTTAGAGATACTTTGTCATTTACCTATTTTTTGGCTACATATGATAAATTATAAAATAAACAAAAATAACTGTTACGGTCAACCATCTTAAAGGTGTCCATTTTCTCTATCAAAAGGAACTTGACAAAAGCATGTGTCAACTCATTCACTTTTGTAAGAAAAAAACCCCAGTTAAACTTCATCATATCTCATATCTGTAGAGTCATTTTTGGATACAAATGAAAGGGCCTTAAATAGTTGATTAAAAGTGTTAACTAAAATAGAAGGAAGTTGAAACATCTTTCAACCATCTGTAGATCTTAGAGCCTCGCTGAATCACTTTACTCACTACAGTGTTGTCTCTAGTAGTCTCTGAAATGTCATTAGAAGTAAACTCAAGAATTCTTATTATCTAGAAATATTCTTAGTCATTTATGCATTATAAAGACATTTCCCTTTTCCGGTGCTGTACCTGACCTCTGCCAGTACATTTAGCACATTCTTACACTTGCCGAATTCTAACTAGATCTTATCACAGATTTTTAAATCTGTAGATTTAATATTTTTGAGACTCAGCATCAGCAAAAGTAGAACAATTTCTTGGTCTTTACATTCCGTCTGAACATGTATTGACATTCTCAAGAAAGGTGTTTAAACAAAAATCCCGACACCAAATAGCCCGATGAAGGTATCTCTGGGTACAAATTATGATCAGATTATGAGAGACTTATCTTCAAGGTCACAAAAATATGCCAGCTTAGGGAAAGCTGTGCCCCAGTGTCAAGTGGAGCATGAACTAGTTTATTTGGAACTCATGCAGTGTCGTGTTTACTGAAATACTTGAACGTATGTTCTCGTCTGCTATCTGTCTTTTTAAAAGTCATGGAGTAAATCATTGTAACAAAGCAGTTTTTTCCCCTTGATGTTGACTTGCAAGTGTTTTGTTCCTTTCTAGTGCAGTTTACTTCTAAGTGTGGCCTTTGAAAGGAGGAGGTAGGACCCCTAACTGTTAAAGTGGATCATGAACTAATAATAACCTGTCCTTCAGTGAGCTAGTTGATAAGAGTATATTGCTTTGGGAGAGTTGTTACTTGATTGTCGGGCCAGGGTTAGTCCTGCTCCTCAGTGGACAGTCTAACTTTAAGCCTTGTAAGGGTTTCTAGAGTATGCAGAATTCCTGATTTATACCTGCTAAGTACTTGAGAATTCACCTTTTTAAAAAAATCCTTAAAATATTTATTTATTTATTTATTTATTTATTTATTTATTTATTTATTTATTTATTTATTTATTTATTATGTTAAATATAATTTATTTTCAAATTAGTTTCCATACAACACCCAGTGCTCATCCCAGCAGGTGCCCTCAATGCCCATCACCCACTTTCCCCTCTCCCCCACCCCCCATCAAGTTAACATACAGTGTTGTATTAATTTCAGGTGTATCATATAGTAATTCATCAATTCTCTGCATTACTCAGTGCCCATTAAGATAAGTGTAGTCTTAATCCCCTTCACCTATTTTACCCTTTGCCTCCCCAGCCCCCCAGCATGGTAGCCATCTGTTTGTTTTTTATAGTTAAGAGTCCATTGTTTGGTTCATGTATCTTTTTTTTTTCTCCTTTGTTCATTTGTTTCTTAAATTCTACATATGAGTGAAATCACACCGTATTTGTCTTTCTGTGACTGGATTATTTCACTTAGCATTATACTCTCTAGATCCACCCATGTTGTTGCAGATGGCAAGATTTCATTCATTTTTGTGGCTCAGTAATATTCCATTGTGTATATACCACATGTTCTTTATCCATTCATCTATCAGTGGACACGGGCTGCTTCCATAGAGAATTCAGCTTTTTTTGGGTCAGTGTGTGGTGGGCGGGAATTAGTTAGCTGAAAAAAGTAGTATGTTATGGTGGTGGCATTTGGAGGATTAGATACACTTCTGTTTGAATGTATTTGGATATTTTAATATTTTCATCTTTATTGGTGGTAACGTCTAATCTTTTTTCCACATCCAGGTGTAGAGTGTTTTAGCGTTGATTCTGAAACCTCACAATTGTATGTTAATCCCAAGCCAGCATGTAGAATCAAATATCCTTGAGTTAATTAAAACAGAGCCTGGTCGGGGCGCCTGGGTGGCGCAGTCGGTTAAGCGTCCGACTTCAACCAGGTCACGATCTCACGGTCCGTGAGTTCGAGCCCCACGTCGGGCTCTGGGCTGATGGCTCAGAGCCTGGAGCCTGTTTCCGATTCTGTGTCTCCCTCTCTCTCTGCCCCTCGCCCGTTCATGCTCTGTCTCTCTCTGTCCCAAAAATAAATAAACGTTGAAAAAAAAAATAAAAAAAAATAAAAATAAAAAAAAAAAAACAGAGCCTGGTCATAAGCCTAATTCATATGACAGCAGCAAGCATGAGAAAAAAGTAGTATTCATAAAGAACATTTTTTCCATAAATAAATCCTTAAATCATACTAAAATTTAAAAGGAGAGATAAACTCTTTTTCTTTCTTTTCCCATGAAAATAAAATCCAAGAGTGATTTATAGTCATTGTGCTGACTTTGTCGAAACACTGGTTGATGGCAAACTACCAGGCAAGTGCTCCGTCTCTTTCTTACAGGTGCTGAAGGCATTGTTGGTGCTCAGTTCATGTTTAATAATAACATTATTCAGAGTTGAAATGTGGCTGGTACACCAGGGTTAATGCCAGTGCTCTTAGGAGAGGGTGATTGGCATTTTAATCAGCACAAATGTTCAGAACCTTTGTCTAAATGACTATATTTCTAGCTCTTCAGATTTCCCTGCTCTGTGTGGTTCAGCACCAATTCAGAGGGGAGAGCTCCATCTACCGAAGGCCCATATCAGAATGATTCCTTCTGTTGAGTTCAGTGATTTTCCTTTTGCACAGCTCGTTGAATTTTCTTCCGATATATAGGCTCCGATGGAGGTAATGCTGAAACTGGTAATTTTGTTGTTTCAAAACCAAATTTCTTATCATTTTGCTTAGTGCTTAAATCTAAAGGAGTTATTAGGGAGCATTCTTAATTCATTTAATAATTGTGTTTTGTTGGGACTTAGTAAAATGGTAAAAACTGCCCTTAAGAAAATGTTGCCATAGGTGGTTTTTCTTTACTTATCCCTTCCTTGAATCCCCTTCAATACCCTCACATTGGCATTGTATTGGTGATGTCTGAGGTATTAAAAGTGACTTGGGTGTCAGATTGCCACTTGATTTTCAGTCTAACCGTCTTGGCTGGCTCTGGGATATTGTGAAAGTGACTTAAGTTTTTTATAAACCTCAGGGATCTTGTGGGCCATGCTTAATGCATTTGGATTTTGTTGGAGAGGCAATAGAGTCTTTCAAGAGTTTTAAATAGGGGACCATTCACATTTGCATTGTGGATCTGATCAGAGATCTTGGTGGCCATGACTCTGGACGTCAGCCTCTTCAGAGACTGCCCAAGATGCCTATTCTTGCATTCGCTCACATTGATCAATGGAGGAGTGTGAAGGTGAGGCCATCTTTGCTCTGAAGGGCCCTTCTAGCTCCAAAGCTCCCCATGGTGTCAGCTCATGCTCTTCTTGGGCCTTTATTGGGCCTTGACATTTCCCTCCATCCTGCTTCTCTTCTCTGAAGGGAAACTGTGGGTGTTGATCCCAAGAGTACTCCTAAATAAACATCCGGCATGCAAAACTCTGTCCTGGTCTGTTTTCTGAGGACTCCAGTTTGGGACTTTGGATGATAGAGACCGAATTATGGAATGTGGACGTTTACCCGTAGGTAATAGGGGGCCCATTGGGGATTATTTGAGCAGAGAAGTAACTCGCTAAAGCAGTGTATTAGGATGTGTAATCTGGCATCCACGTGGATCCCACAGAGGGGAGGCGGGAGTAATCATTATGAGAGGGTGAATGGAGCAAGAGTCCGTAGGTACTATTGAAATAGGGAGAAATGGCACATTGCCACCCACCAGCTGTGTGGCCTTGGGAAAATCTTAACCTCTTTATGCCCTATATTCCTGGTCTGTGAAATGAAGGAATTAATATATTTATCATAAGGCTGTTGAGAGGATTAAATGAGATAATGTCACATACATATTTAGGGTTTAGTAAGTGCTGTTTCCTTTAAATAGATTTATTAATCACAGTGTCATTACTGACACACATGTGCACACACGCACGCGCCCACACACCTTCTACACCCGTAGTAGTGTGCTATTCTGCCTCTTGCTTCAAACCTTTCAGCTTTGCCTTTTCCACACTTCTTAAGTGTCGCAGCCAAGGGCTTTTCCTCCGTCGCGGTGCTCGCCTGTCATCTCCTCACCTTTATGTTCCCACAGTGCATGCAGCAGGCCAGAAAATTTCATGTTCTTCGTGCCTCTTTGCTTGTGGGCATGCTGTTTACTCTTGTTTCTGTGCCCTGGCTCTGTGGTCTCCCTGGTGAATTTCTATTCCAGCTTCTACGTTCCCATTCAGATAACCTGTTTTTTAAAAAGAATTACTAACTTCCTGGTCTGTATGTTGTATACATTTGTTCCTCAGACTTAACGCACCGCGATACTTTTGTGTATACTTAACCGCTTTCATCGTGACCTTTCCCAGGTTGTATTCATGGTTGATTTCTCCGCACATGGAATGGTGTTGATGGCACATCATGGGCACTCGATAAATGTTTATTAATTTTTTTAAAGTTTCTTTATTTGTTGTGAGAGAGACAGAGACAGCATGAGTGGGGAAGGGGGCAGAGACAGAAGGAGAGAGAGAGAATCCCAAGCAGGCTCCCTGCTGGCAGCACAGAGCCGATGTGGGGCTTGAACCAATGAAGCCGTGAGATCATGACCTGAGCCGAAACCAAGAGTCGGACGCTTAGCCGACTGAGCTGCCCAGGCGCCCCTCAATAAATGCTTATTAAAAGTAGGTTGACAAGGGATTCTGCACGGTGCCAGCAGCGGTCAGCTTTGCACAGAGTAAAGGCAACTTGCGTATCGCCCCGAGGATTCACAGAATCTGGGAACGCCGTACAGTGCCGGGGCGCGTGCACCAAGGGTTCCCTGGATCTGGGGAGGCCGCACAGGGCGCGTGCACCGAGGGTTCCCAGAATCTGGGGAGGCTGCACCGGGCCGGGGCGCGTGCACAGAGGCTGTGTTGCGTCAGTGCATCCTTTGGTAGGTTGGAAGTCTGCTTTGCCTATTGAGGACATGCGTTCTAGAACCCTGGCCTAATAGAAGATCCTGATACCTTGCCAGCTACACCTGGTGGCTCCAAGACGTCTTGTCAGTTGGTGGCTTCTTGTTCTGGGAGGTCTGGTATTGGAACAAGCCTGTATGCCATCTCTCTGATGGAGAATGTCATTGGATCTGCTTTCTTTGAAATTCTTTCTTGGACTCCCCTTGTCTGTCACAGATTTATCAGTTTAGTTCTTCAGAGTTATACATTCTTTCTCCACTCACTGGTCTATTTAGGTAAAGTAATTTTTATTTTTGTTTTTTTTTAAGTTTATTCACTTATTTTGAGAGACAGCGAACAAGCACGGGAGGGGCAGAGAAAGAGGGAGAGAGAAGATCCCAAGCAGGCTCTCTGCCATCAGCACAGAGCCTGACGCAGGGCTTGAACTCATGAACTGCAAGAAAATGACCTGAGCCAAAATCAAGAGTCAGATGTTTAACTGACTGAGCCACCCAGGCACCCCTAGATAAAATAATTTTTAAATTGTAATTGTCAAAATCAGTAAAATTGGTCTTAATAACCTCATAGTACCCTACAAGTTGAGTACAGGATCTTGAGTCTAATAGGATAAGTCATGCTAAAACAACTTGATAGAAATTAGAAAATTAGAAAGGGAGGCTACATTGGGGAAAACATATTTATTTTAGGTTGATGTCAAAATGATAGTGGGTGTCAAAGATGAAATTTAAAAAGCAGTAGTTCAAGATAGAAGTTAGGAGAGGCACTGTAACTTTTACCCGTAGGGTTTTTTTTTAAAACTTAAACTGTAAGAAATATTGAAAGATAGTACGATAAACATTATAGACTTGTCACCTAGATTTGCCAGTTCTTAAAATTTGCCAGATTTATGTAGTTTCTCTCTGTGTGTACATATTCTATATTGTATGTATATATGCACACACACAAGTATAAAAATATGTGTGTATTTGTAACACACATCAAGACACTTTATCCTTAAATCCTTTAGCTTATATCTTCTCACAAAAAGAGCATTCTTTTACGTGGCTGAATTCAGTACTGTTATTACACGCGATATTGTTTCAATAGTACTTAACATGCATTCCACGTTCACATTTCTCCAATTAGTCAAAAATATCTTTTACAATTGGACCTTTAAAATAACCTAGGATCTCTGCAAGGATTGCATTTACATTTTTGTTTGTCCTGCCTATTTAATTTTCTTTAGAATAGTCCTTTCACCTTTTTGGTTTTGATAATTTTGAAGAGGTCAGACGAGTTGTGTTGTAAGAATGTCCTCCATCTGGATTTGTCCAATTCATTCCTCCTTCTTAGGTCAGTTTGGCAAAGTTGGGCACTAATGCTGCGTGGGAGGTGTTGTGTCCTTTCCATGGTCGCGTCAGGAATTACATATCACTTTGTTTGGCTATTGGCGATGCTGGGTTTGATTGCTTGCTTAAAATGTTTCCTCCAATTCTTTCCATTTTAGGGAGACAGATCTCCTTTACAATAGGCAGTCTATAGAGTGATAGAGACCATTTGTTGATCCTCTTTCTTAACCTTTCACCAGGTAGTTCTTGCATCCAGTTGCGATTCTAGCCCAAATCAATGATTATATTGGTGATTATAAAATAGTTAATACAGATTTGAAAGTAATGCATGAATTAATGATTAGTGAGATAAGAATGGATTTGGTAAATAATAATGAATGGATATAGAGTTATCTATATAGAAAAAATAAAATTAAATCTCCACTTAACAGCACACAGAAAACTAAATTCCACATGAGTTATAGGCCTAACTATGGAAAGCAAAACTCTTAACATTTTCATAAGAGAACACACAATGCAGATTTCCATGACATTGTGATAGGGAAGAATTCCTTAAGACATAAAAATTATAAGCCCTAGAAGAAAAGACTGACATTTTGGAATATATTAACATAAAAATATTCAATATAACAAAAGGCATTAAAAAGAAAATGAAAAGACAGACCACAGACTGGGAGTATGTACTTGTAACTCTTCTAAATGATTAAAGGTAAGTATCCAGAGTTTGGAAAAAGTTACACAAATCGGTAAGAAAAAAACCCAGTAGAAGCAGGCAGTAGAAAACAGGCAAAGGATGTGACTAGGCACTTCACGGAGGAAGAAGATTGAATGGCCAATTATGAAAGATGCTCAGCATCACTAATAATCAGGGAAATGAAAAGTAAAACCCTGGTGAGATTCTGTTTTACACCTATTGATTGGCGCAATCTAATCGGTTTGCTAACACCAAGTGTTGGCATGGATGAGAAGGAACAGGAACTCTAGCATATAACTGATGGGAGCACATTCTCTAATATATTTAGCAAGCAATGTGGAAATATCTGGTACAGTTGAAGATGCACATATTCTGCAACTCAGCCGTTCTGCTTTTAGGTGTTAGCCTAGAAAACAGTCACACACTTACAGGAATATGTACAAGGAAGTTCTTGCTAGCACCACTTCTGATAGACAAAAAAGTACGGGTCCTAATAAATGCAGTGTGATTTCCCCCCATGCACTGGAGCCGTTAAAATAAACTGGTTTTATCCACATGGATGAATCTCAGGAATATAGTACTGAATTAAACTGTAAAAGAGTATGTAATACATATGTAATGTAATGCTATGTATGTATACCATGTTTTGTATGTATAGAAAAGCCAGCTTTATTGAGATATAATTCCCATATCACACAATTCACCTGTTTGAAGTATACAGTTCAGTGGATTGCAGGATATTCAGTGTTGTGTGTCTGTCAATTTTAGAACCTTTACATTATCCCTAAAAGAAACCCTTAGCTGCCCTACCCCCTTCCCGAGTCTTCTGTCCTCTCCAGTCCTAGGCAACCACTGATCTACTTTGTGTCTCCCTATATTTGGCTATTCTGGACATTTTGTGTAAAAGAAATTACACCCTATGTGCTCCTTTGTGACTGGTTTCTTTCAGATAGATCGTATTTTCAGTGTTGATACATGATGTAGCCTCTAACAGTCCTTCATATTTTATTGCCGGGCAGTATTCCATTATGTGGATACACCACGTTTGTTTACCCATTCATCAGCTGGTGGACCTTTGGGTTGTTTCCGCTTTCTGGCTAAAATGAATAACGCTGCTAGAACATTTGTGTACAAGTTTTTGTGTGGACGTGTGTGTTCGTTTTTCTTGGGTGTATGCATTGGAGTGGAATCGCTGGGTTATATGGTAACTGTGTTAGAACCACCAGACTATCTTCCCAAGTGGCTGTATCCTTTTACATTCTCACCAGCAGCCTATGATGGTGTTTGTCCTCTCTGTCCTTGCTGGCACTTGTTAATGGCCATCTGTTTTATTTTAACATTGTAGTGGGTGTGAGGCAGTATCTTATTGTGGTTTTTATTTGAGTTTCCCTGATGGCTAATGATGTTGATAATTTTTTCATATGTTTGTGTATGGATCTACGAACATTAGTATGTACTGTTTCTCATATATGTATAATCAAATGTATCAAAATGGGAAGAGATGGGAGAGTGGGTCTTTAGCTATATTTGTATCATTTTGCTTCTTAGAACAATGAAGTCGTGAGGCAAGTAAGGCAGAATATTAGCATTTATTAAATCATGATGACAGATACATAGTTCTCTGTTACATTATTGTCTAGTTGTGTGTGTATGTATGTAAAAAAATCCATATTCATATATATATATATATATATATATATATATATATATATGGAGAGAGAGTGGGGGAGAAAGACAGCTCCCCAGAAATGATGATGTGGTGAGAGTAGAAAATTTTTTCTGTGGAAGAATAAAAAATAAATAAATCTCAGAAATACTTTAGTGCGTGCTTCCAGTTTGGCGAGGTATGAGAAATGGGAAATAAAGTTTGGTGAAAAGGCGTAAGTTGAAGAATTGTTTGTTAGTACAAATACAAGTTACGGTTGTCAGCATTGTCATGTGCTGCAGAGAAGGAGAGAGTGTGGTCTCGCTAAGTAAAAAAAATTGGGCCGCCTGGGTGGCTCATTTGGTGGAGTGTCTGACTCTTGATCTTGGTTCAGGTCATGTTCTCACTGAGATCGAGCCTCCCATCGGGCTCTGTGCTGGGTGTGGGGCCTGCTTAAGATGCTCTCCCCCCCCCCCCCCGCCCCTCCCATTCTCTCTCTCTCTCTGTCTCTCTCAAAATTAATAAACTTAAACACAAAACTTTTAATTTGGTGATCAGCTCATTAACACCCTCCAAGGACAGAGTTTTGAGTTTTAGAAATAAGGCTCAGATTTACATTGTAGGAGGTAAGCAGGATATGGTGTGTGAGAAAATCAGAGTAAAACACATTCAAAAGGTCGGTGAATTGAAGGAGAGAAATAGGGCAGTAGCTCAAAAGGAGAGGTGGATCAAAGTACGTTACATATCAGACTTGGTGCAGTACTTGACCATCATCCATGTGAGCCGGTTGGAATTTCTAAGTGGCACCCCAGCAACAGTGTTCTGATTTAGAAACACGAGAGTGACTACTTCCTTATTCATATCTTCTCTCCTTCCTCCCTTGTTAAAAGCATGATAGTATTTGCATATATGGCTTCTTCTCTTTCTAGCTCTTAAGATCCTTTGAGTGAAGGAATAATGGGTGATTTATTCATCTTTGTACCACTGCCAGCTACAGTACTTTGCATATAGTAGATGCATAAATGATATATCTTAATTTTAAAAGGAACAACTTTATTCAGCACAGAGAGACCTTATGGGAAAGCCATCCAAAAGTTGGAACGACCGAACGGTAACAGTGTGTACAAAGTGTGTGCACAGTACATGACTCAGGGTCGATAAACATTAGTATTCCCTCATAGCTCCTTCCTTCCCAGTTATTTGAGAGGATACAATTGAGGAAACAATTCCAGAAGACACAGAAAGGATGGCAGGATTAGACTTTTTAAAGGCGGGATGGAGGGAGGCAGGATAAGCCAGTGTTGGAGCAGAGAAGGATGATGGGACTTGTGATCATGGCTCTGTGTGTAGTGAAGTGAGGGCCTGTGGAGTTGGAGGTGGCAATGTAAGGTTATCACAGAGAATGAAGAACATTTACAGTATCTTCCTCAGAGCAAAGAAATAAAAGCGGATGACTGACTGCATTGTCTGGCAACATTGAGAGTTCACTTGAATTTAGATAGTGTGAATGATGAGGTCTATGTGAATATGTGATTTTTATGCTTTGGAAGCTGGGATTGACGAAAAGCACCTGGAATATGCAATATAAACGAAGGGATCCACAGGGCTGCAAGGGAAAGATTTGGTGGAGGTATGGTAGTTTCCTTTTAAATGTTTGAACAGTTCCCAGATGGATAAGTAATTCTTTTAATTCTGTTTTATGAGAGGACAGGGCTCAGGCTAAGTAACTGGAGGTAAGACAGATTTCTGCTCGGTAAGAGAACTTACAAATAATAGAGCTATCCAATATTAGAATACAGTATTCCAAGAGCTAGGGAGTCATCTGTCAGGGGAAGGATTCCAAGAGGGGCTAGGATGTGAAAATGGAAGGTCTGACTGCATGTCAACTAAAAACCTTTTTTAACACTTAGGGTGTTAAAAGGTTTTATGATCGCAAGGTTGATGGGGTAAGAAAATGTAGTTTCTAGTTGAGAGCCGAAAAAAAATGTAATGACTGTGAGTCCACACTAGATTGGGACATCATTTATAGACAGAAAAGAGCCAGAGATCGAAGGCAAGTGGGAATACCCAGGCCATAGTTACCTCCTTTTTGCTGCCTCTTCACAGTTGACATTAACAACGTGATCTCATCCGTCCTCATCTGCCGTTGTTTGCAGGAATTCTCCACCACTCCGTCTCAGCATTGCCTTTGGGCGCCATGTGCTTTTACCTTCGTCTAAAATGTCATTGTAGAGTGAATAACTAGAATTAACTGATTTGAAATAAAAACTCTGGATTTTAAAATTTGATTGTGCATGTAAAACATGAACATTTTTTATATACTGACGGTTTTTGCATGGTTTCTTTTTACTGGCATCAGTTAATAGATGAATGTTTGATTTTGAGTTAAGGCCATACTGTTTTTTTTTTTTTTTTAATTTTTTTTTTTTTCAACGTTTATTTATTTTTTTGGGACAGAGAGAGACAGAGCATGAACGGGGAAGGGGCAGGGAGAGAGGGAGACACAGAACCGGAAACAGGCTCCAGGCTCTGAGCCATCAGCCCAGAGCCCGACGCGGGGCACTTTAGATTATTTTGATAGAGGGCAACACTTTGCATTCAAATTGAGTTTACTAGAAAAAATATCTACATTTGTATGGGTCTCCCCTTTTTAAATCCTACTGTAGGATTTTAAATTTGCTCTGTTATATGTATTTCCTTATTTATTCCTAGTTTAAGACTATTATTCTCAGCTTTTCCAGCATGCCACGACCTTCTCAAGTCATGATTTTTTCATCAGCCCAGAGCCCGACGCGGGGCTCGAACTCACGGACCGCGAGATCGTGACCTGGCTGAAGTCGGAGGCTTAACCGACTGCGCCACCCAGGCGCCCCAAGGCCATACTGTTAATAGCTAAATGTTTTTTTTTTTTTTTCTGTTTTTACTGGAAAACAGCTTCTAAATAATTGTCTCCTAACTTTTCTCCTCGCTTTATCTCCTCTTAGTAATAGAGAGAACATAGTAGTTTTATCAGTTTCACCCACCTTGTGAAGAAAATGTCACCAAACATATAAAGTCCAGGATAAAGAACAACTAATTAGTATAGAATTCATGTATTGGTTTCTTTCCAGGCTCAGTGCTTAGCATATATAAGCTGTAGGCTGTGATCTTGTAGGGTCCCAACCTCAACACTTTTTTTTGTTTGTTTGTTTGATATGGTACCTCAGTGCCCAGAAATTTCACATTGATTACTGTAGGATCTCTTGCTTCATCTGCATGTGAAAGGAATGGAAAAATAGCTTGGATCCTAAGGTTGGCCAGTTAGCCCTTTGGCTTGCTAAGGTTGTGTGTTGGTTCCTAGAGAAGATTGAGTAATCAGTCGGTTTAGCTTTCATATCGCACTGCTAAGACACTGTGGAATTAAAGTCACAGCATTCACGGAAAGCCATGTGTTCGAAATTACATCGAAGGATGTCTGACATGTACGTAGGTTGGGGATGTACCGGTGAGGAAAAAAAATGGGTCAGTACATGGATTCTCTTGGGGTGAGGGAAAGGGCCACAATCTTCAAGGGACCATGACAAAATCTCTGGTAAAAACTTTCCTGCATATGCCTGACCCATCTCCTGAGGTCCTGCTGTGGCTATCACTCCCTGGATTCTGTGTATTTTTAAGGCCTGTTTGGAATCATTATGTATACCATTACCTGTAACTACTTTTCAGATTATCATGAATATTGTCAGGTATAAGATGAATTGAGGACAGTAGTGCCGGTGAATTACTCTGGGCTGAGACCGTTGTAATTGATTGGCCAGCTGTTTTATAGCAACTCTTATGTGGGGCATAGGATTAGATAAAGCCCTCAGACATGATAACCTTATAGAATTTAAATTAAAAATGAAAAGAAACGGACATTTATGGGGAAATATTGTAAGGACAACTGATATTTTCAACGTTAGGAAAAGGTCATCCTTGGCCGTATTTAGAAGTGATTAAATGGTTCAGTGTGATCTTTCTGGTATGAGTGAATCCGAGGGAGTTATACAGCGGACTCCTCTGAATATCAGTGTTATTTCAAGTAGCAGGTATCTGGGTGGAGTTGAAGAGGGTAGAGCAGAAAAGTGATTTCAAGAAAATAACAAGGTGGTTTCAATCTGAGGGACATCAGATGAATCATCTCGTGAGACTGTTGGTGATTATGGAATAACGGAACGGTACAGGGGCAGATGAGCTGACGTATGGTTAGTAGGACCAGGAAAATATCAAGGAAGAGAAGGAAAGGAAGCTCAGGGCAGCGAACAGAGTAAGGGCTTCTTTACAGATGCAAGTTTGAAATTCTCCAACCCTCCAAGTTAGCACTCATCCTTGAAAGAATGAAGAAGTAATTTTTGAGAACCAACAGTAAAGAAATTTACCACCTGTGTGTGATGTTTTGATGTGAAGCTGAATTAAAGGGATAAACCGAAATCTGGTGGAAGTGAGACGAGGAAGGTAACAATGACACGAAGACAGCCAACACTCAGGTATTTATTGAGGACTGTCCTGGGAGCCGTGGAATATAATGCTTTGTGTTATAAGGAGATTGTAGTCTGATGGGGACCAGAGCAACTTGAAAGCTGAGCCCAAACGGGCAGGCAGCAAACGTTGGTGTCACATGCCTCGTAGTGCTGTTCCAAGTGGGTTTCTCTCAGTCCCCCAGCTAGACCTGCTCTATTAGTTTTTGTGGTTGCCTTGTATATTACCAAAAACGTACTGACATAAAACGGCACACACGTTTATGACTTCACAGCTTCTGTGGGTTAGGAGTCTGGGCAGCTTAGCTGGTTCCTCTTCATCGGGGTCTGTCACCAGGCTGCAGTCTAGGTGAGCCTCCTAGGTTCGACTGGGAAAGAATTTGCTTCCAGGCTTCCTCGATTGGTGTCTGAATTCATTTCCTTGCTGCTCCTTGATTCCTGGGAGCTTGCTTCTTCAAAGCCAGCTAACTATGGAGACTGACTAGTGGTGAGGGTAGTGGGGAGAGAGAGAGAGAGAGAGAGTTTACTAGCAAGACAACGTCTTACATAACATGATATGACATCATGTCATCTTTGCTGTATGCTGCAAGTCACAAGTCCCTCTCCAGGCCCACGGGGAGGGAATTACACAGAAGTGCGGACACCAGGAAGTGGGGATCGTGATGGCCATCTTAAAGTCTGTCTGTGGCACCTACTAAATCATTATCTGCATTTTAACTACAGTCCCTAGGTGATTGCATGCTAAGAAGCAGTGTTAAAAGGTGGTAGATGCCAAAAGAGTTTCATGGAGGGAGAAGAAGATTCTTGGGGCTTGGTTTAGGTAAACCGTTTTATGACTTGAAAATAATCTGTGTAAAGACTTCCGCACACCAGGGAATTTGTTGTATCTCCTATCGCCCCTACTAACCACCCCCCCTCCCCCACCCCCTCCAATTAAGTACAGTGTTTTTCCCTTGTGTGATGTTGCCCGACGTTTCTTTCAGAGTTTGTAAGTTCCTAACTTTGGCTTTTTGAAAAAACGTTGCTCTTTTCACCTTCACTGTTCATTTTGTTGGTGGGAAGTATCGGATATGGGTTTTTTTCCTCTGCCCTAATAGTTGAGAAACCCTGGGGAAGTCCTTGAACTATCCTCTGCCTCTGTTTTCTTGTGAGTTCTAGCATTCCTTCTTGGAGGGTTATGGTGTGAATTGAATGAATTAAAGAATATGACCGTTGTTGGCAAGCTGTAAAGCCTTATGTAACGTTGCAGTGGACTTGTTCAGTTGTACATGCCTGATTCCCAGTGCTACCCTCTTCCCGTAGAAACAGGCCCCTAAAAGTCATGATTGTGCCTTGGTCATGCCCATCTGACCGCAGTCTGTCTGAGCGGGGATGGGTGCCTGAGCCAAACAGGGCCACACAGATTTTCCTCTTGCAATTTGAATTTGGGACCAAAAGATGACAGTTCTGGCCTGGCTTATCTAATGTGAGGAGATTAGAAACCAAGGAGGCTTTAGTGCAACTGCCTTCTGTTACATGGAGCAGTAGAGAAAGTTTGTCGCAGAGCCTAGAGGGAAATTAGATCTGCAGAATAATGGAGAGAGAGGGATCTTGTCTGCTTCCCATTTCCCGCCTGCTTTTCTTGGTTCTGGCTACACTTTTGCCTTTGAGTTGCATAATAGCCCTCTAAATTCATATATAAATTCCCTTTTTTATTTAAGCTATTTCGAGTTTTCTGTTACTTTCAACTAGAGAGCTGGTGTGAAGGCCAATGAGAATGGTACTTAAAATTTCTTTTTTATCTCCTAACTACTCACCTCTTTTTCTTCCCTACATAATTTGTTTGTAAAGGCCAATTATATTCTTTATTGAGTATTTTTTTTTTCCAGGGCGTTTTAGAAATGTGAGACCAAGAAATATGATCCTTGCCCTCAAGCAATTTTTAATTTCTTGAGGCAGATGGACATCTAATTGACCACCTATAATATTGGGCAGAAAAAAGAAATAAGTCCTATGTGCAGCTCCTGTGAGGCAATCTTGATCTTCTGCTTGATAACATTACTTAAAGCCATTTAAACCTTTCTTTCTTTCTTTCTTTCTTTCTTTCTTTCTTTCTTTCTTTCTTTCTTTCTTTCTTTCTTTCTTTCTCTCTCTCTCTCTCTCTCTCTCTTCCTTCCTTCCTTCCTTCCTTCCTTCCTTTTTTTTTTTTTTTTTTTTTTTTTTTCTTTTTTTTTTTCCACTAAACCATTTTGTCCCTGACTTGGTGCTAGGGTCCTGACTGATGCTTCTGGATCTATCATTTTTGTCTGTTCCTCTGAGCACTGCAAGCAGGCCCCGCAGGATGGCCACGTACGCCTTTCTTGATTAAAGTAAGTGGAGGAAGTTACAGTGATGAAGCTAAAACTGGAAACAAGACCAAACAGAAGTTCTGGTCTGAAATTTATTTTTTTTTTAAACTTACTCAGTGAAGTTATTTGCTCTCCTGAGATGACTTAGGTCTCCCTTACCTGAGGATGATTTGAACATTTCTGTGTTTAAGCTTGCTCTTAGAGTTCTGTGTTTCCTATAAGCTAGCACTGCGTACAAAAAGGGTGCTTACACAGTTTGCATTGTATACTAAAAAGGGTAGTCCGTACAAGAGTTCTGTGTTCCCTATAGCTCATGTTATGTAACGAAAAGGGTATTTATATAGCTTGCATTGCGTAATAAAAAAGAGGACCTACTCGGAGATTTCTGTGTTCTGTATAGCTTGCGTTACATAACGGGTGCTGAAATTAGACGGAGGCCAGTGAAATTGTGGTCAAACTGCATAGGACTGATTTTAGAACCACACTTTCCTAACGTGGAGGTTATATAGGTTATATGTTTTACTGGCTCGTGGCAGCTTTTCAAAATGACCCAGTTCGGAATGACATTCAACTTAGAGCTGATTGAAATGGGCATCGGTGGAAAATCCCTTGGGGATTTGTGGAGCAATTAAAAAATCCAGGAATCTCATTCTTTTCAATAATAGAAAAAAAATCTGTAGTTAGAATTTTAGAGAAGGATGTGAAGCTTTATCTTACTAAAGAAATTGTGGGAAATGCTTATATTTTTTAGAGAAGAAAGGAATTACTGTAATGAGTCTTAATTTTGAAAATATCATTAGGGTAAGTAATAGAATTAATGGAGTAACCCAAGGATGAGCTCAGTGATTTTCTTTGAAGTGAGACTCCTTCTAGAGATTAATTCTAGAATTGTTCTGGAGACTTTATAAAACAAAGGAGTGAAACCACAGGTAACATTAATCCTGGCTTAAGATATTCTATCCCGCCTTTTTTTCTTGCCTTCTTTAAGGCACGTGTAGTTCCCTCATAGTGCTCTTTATCTTATGTCATATCGCTTCGCTCATTTGGGAATTGTGTGTCTGTGTGTGCATGTTACACATTTGTCAGGTTTTTCCCTCTTCCCTGTAATTATCTCATTGTCAATATGTGTCCTGTACCTGGCACTGTTCTTGGACATGGTGAGCCCTCACAAATTGTTGATTAAATGAGTGCATATTTGTTATTTATTCACATAACCCTGTACTCTACAAGTATTACTCATACAAAGATATGCCGGAAATACTTACGCACAACATTTTTAGTCTCTTAGAATATCGTATACTTGCTGTGAGATATAGCACTACAAATATGGTTGGTAAATCCATAAAAATATGATCAGTTAAGTCTAATTTCTTACATTCTATCAGAGACAAACAAAACAAGGAAAGAAGAATAAGAGAGAGAGATCAGTACGTGGGGCTTTAATAATCTTTAACCCATGACTTGGCGAATGAGTACCACAATCTTCTGTGGACAAAGCCCCGACTAGGTTGGCCAGCACATAGACAAGGTTAGGGCCATTCTCCCAGCCACAAACTAAGTCAGTGGTGCCAGCAAGCAGACTCTTTTCTCAGGGCCAGAGCTCAGGAGAGAGTGCTCTCTGGGGGAGGGGATGTGCCCCATGGATCACAGTTACAGGTCTGTAGGGCGAGGCCCTGAGACAGTCAGCCACAGCCACAAAAGCTGCAGGGGGTGTGGGGGGAAGGTGGCAGGGAGTTGCCCTTTGAAGGGAGCACAGGATTTAGAAGTTGGGTTTGGTGCTGATTGCCTCCATCCTACCCCTGAGATGTTTTCTCTGTCTCTGGCAAGGATGCTTTCGGCACAGATTGTATCACTGATCAACGTGCTTACCTGGATGGTAGAGGTGTTACTGAATTCAGCCTTGGCTAATTCTCTGTTCACCCTAAAGTTGATGACATCATGCCCCAGTTGGGGTTATGTCTGCTGTCACCACAGAAACAGCTCTGTGTATTATATCTGCAGATGGCTCAGAATCTGTCAAGGAAAGAGCAAGATAAATATTTTCTTATAAATATAAAAGGAAGAGTTAAACACTTATTGTTTAGAAATCAAGCTGATAAACATATTATATTGTCTGAGGCGCCAGAAATAAGCAAATTAATTACATGCAAATAACTGTTGCTCGCGAAGTGTGGGATAATAATAGTATCTGTTGGATGTTTATGGCAAGTTTATTTACATGACTCAATTTTCTGCTAATTTTCCTGCGGAAAATGGTAAATACTTGGTTCCTTTGCCTTTGTTTCAGAAATACTTTCTTGAAATTGTGAAAACTGTTGCTTTGTCTTGCCATCATTGCCTTGCCAAGGGCAGTTCTAAAGATGGTATTTATGTAAACATGGTGAAGAAAGAATTGTTACTTGTATGCGGGGCCTTTTTGCCTTAAACGAATGTCATCATCAACATGCTTCCGTAACAGAAGTTCTGATTATTGAATATTATCACTCGTGTGGTGCAATCCAGATTGACCTTTTGTTGATCGTTTTCATGAACATCTTTTGATGTCAGCTTCTTGGTGAACTTCAGACATTTCCTCTCTTAAGGCAGCACAGGGAATTGAGCAGTTTATATTGACAGTGCGACCCATGGTGTGGATCGCTGCCTTTTGTGCTAATGAGTGATTGGGTTCATTTTGAAAAGATGGCTCTGAAGTCTACATAGGACTTCACACACTGTCAAGAAACCTGTGCGTTCTGCTGTCACTCTTCACGCTCCTGGAGGTGTATGCTCCTTAGGTACTTGAGAGGTGATTGGGTGAGTTCTTTTATTCTTTCAAGATGATCAGTTCTTGTGGGTCATTAACTTGTATTGCGTATCAGATGCCTCATAAGCTAGGCAGCATTTTGGTTGGGGTAAGGAGGGATTGGTTTTCTGTCCAACTTTCCAGGCTGAGCTTATCCACTGAATGTGTCCCTCGATAGGGTGATACTTACCTCCCCAAGGTTACTGTTTTACTTGCTCTCTATATGCTAAATCTCAGGCATTTCACTCACCTCTGTGCATTTTCATCAACAACCCTGGCATCTTGATATAATTTAGAAACTATTATCTTACGGCATGCCAAACACTGTGATTAATCATATGTTCACAGAACAGGAAGGAGAATGGAAGTAGACTTTTGCTTTAATTTTTGGTAGAGGAGGAATTTTAACATCAAGTCTGAAAGGAAAACAGAGCATTTTGTATCTTGGATTAGTTTGTACCTGTTACTCTCAACCTGATTTTGCCATCTAGTGGTTACATGTGCATTGGGGTGCTGGAAAGCATGGGGGTGGCCTAGGAAGGTTGAACCACTGAACTCTGTAAATTAACATCTTGCCTTTGGGGACTCTCTTTCCTATCCTTTCCATGCATTACCATGGTGCAGATTAAAATTCAGAAGGCTGGGGTGGCCAAAAATTTTCTTACTGTGTTTCTGGACAGTGAGAGTGAGGAGTGAGGGCAGTACACACACACACACACACACACACACACACACACACACACACACCCCTTGGGGATCCCCTGTGCTGCTATTCCTCCTTTCAGATTGAGGTTCCCACATAGAGAAATTCTGCTGATAATATTAATAATCCTGATTAAAGGGAGGAGAAAAATCAATTGGTAGATTTTGAGGATAGAATCAATTTTTTTATTATAGAAAAGGATGAGAGACATAACTACCTTGTGTTTGCAAATTATTTGCTTTCAGTCTGTGGTGCTTTCAAGAGTTTGAGAAATAGGGTATTTAACTTCTCAACTTATGACTGATAGGATCATGCTAAAAGTGCTGCAGCCTAATGGAAGCTTAAAATTCAGCTCTCAGAATTGCTGGATCACACTTGACAGTGATCTGTATGTCTACGGATTATTAAACCTCAGCATAGAGAATGTCCTGATTTAAAAATTTCCAATTTTATTCACTTGGTCTGATGTGAGGAGTAGCTACCCTGTCTGCAGTCTTGTGTAGTAGAATGTGAATTTCTCAACCCCAGGTTAGTTTCTGGTCAGGCCCAACCAAATGGAGCTGTAGGGAGTTCTTTCCTTCTTGGGCTTCACAGAAGATTGCTAACATTTCTTTCCCCTTGACTTTGTTCTTCATGGACACCTCAATGCCATTTGTCATTCCAGCAGCCAGGAATGCCATTCCAGTGCCAGGAACTGGAGCACATGCTAGAGAGTGATCAGGAAGATGCAATCTCAGAACAAGTGGCCATCACTCTATGCTAATATTTTATTATATAATGCAGGCCCTCCTATAATTCGTGTAAAAATCCCTGGAGCTTCTTTACGTTTGGCTAAGTATGCATAAACTTAATGTTCAGAATTTGCTGCTGTAGAATTTATAAATTAGGAAACTGATTCAATAATTGTGGCTCGAAGACTTATTTACCGATTTTGAGGTTTCTTCAGCCAATTTCTACATCAGTGTATTTTCCTGTTACTCCTCTTTGCTTATTCCACCCGCATTTATTGGTGCTTACTGTGTATGTTTAGTTCTGATTTGGGTTATATCAGGACTTAAAGTTAATTTTGGTAAAATTGCTTGCAGTGAGTATCATCACTTTTTCATTTTTGTGTTTTATCTCTTGTTCTTTTGCACTAATCAAAAGATGCCTTATGAACGTTATGCAGATGTATGTATCTAAGAATACTAATTTGTTGTGAGTCAAAAGCCAATTAAAGGGGGATGGTAGAAATATTGATGCCTTAGAAAGCCTGGAGAGGCAGGGAAAGTATTAACCAAGAGAGATATGATTTGAGAATGGGGATTGAGGTAATTAATAACATGGGTTAGAAGAACAATGAGGAAGGAGAAATAGGGAGTATATTGATTTAGTAGGTGCAAGCATACTAGAACAATGAAATCTTAGAATAGAATATTAGAGAAAGAATTGATAGAAACATGGCTTTTCATATCTTTTAATTGACTTTAACAGTGTTTGCCCTGGACCTAAAATAATGAACCAAGTGTAAAATTTACTTTGAAATCTTAATCTGAGTATTGTAAATATTTCACTAGCAAATCCTCTACGTTGTATTCCAATGTACCATTTTCTAAGATTTGCTAAAGGGAAGTGATGCTATTACATATTGGGGCCAATATTTTTTCATAATTGTTTTATTTTTCAAGATTTAAAAATTGAGATATAATCCACATACCATAAAATTAATCATTCTGAAGCACACAGTTCAACAGTTTTTGGTATGTTCACAAGGTTGCGCCTTCTTCATCATTATCTAGTTTCAGAACATGGTCATCACCCCAGAAAGGAACCTGGTCATTGGCAGGGAGTCATCCCGAGCAGCTCACTGCCATTCTTCCTCCTCCTCAGCGTTTTGGCAGCCATCAGTCTACTTTCTCTCTGTGGCTTTATGTATTTTGAACATTTCATATAAATGGAGTATGCAGTAGATAGCCGTTTGCAACTAGCATCTTGTACTTAGCACATTGTTTTTAAGGTTCATCCATTTTCTAACATGTATCAGTATACCGTTCCCTTTTATTATCTAATATTGCATTGTGTGGACATTTGATTTATCCATTCATAAGCTGGTGGATATCTGGATCGTTTCTACTTTTGGCTGTTATGAATAATGCTGCTGTGAACATTCACGTACAAGTTTTTGTGCGAAGATATATTTACAGTTTGAATAGACCTAGGAATGGAATTTTGAAGGTCATATGGTAACTCTGTTTGACTTTTTGAGGAACTGCCAAGCTGTTTGCCAAATTGGCTGCACCATTTTGTATTCCCACCATACTGGGCATATTATTTGAAATGTAAGTGGAGTACAGTTAAAAAGCTTACCATTTGTTTCCTGCGTTTTGGAACATCATGTGTACTGGAATGAGTTACTACCTGAAGCTTTGAGTGGTCATAGAACTTTAGAGCTGGAGGGTTTTTAATGGCTCCGTCTTCCCACTGGAATGGAAGGTCCGTGTCTCTTTTGTTCACTGCTGCATCCACTCCGTCTAGATCAGTGCTATAAAATAGTAGCTGCTCAGTAACTGTTTTTGAATAAATGAGTATAATCCAACTCCTCTGTATTTTAATGAGAGAAATTATGCCCAAAGAAATTGGGTGACTTTCTAATGGTCACACAGAAACTTCATGGTAGAGCAGTAGCAGGAATCCTGGTCCTGATTTCTTTGCCCAGCTCTTAGCATCACAATCCTTTTGAATTCAGTTCTCTTTCCAAGCGTGGTGGTCCATTGCTGACCTTGTATAGCATTTTCTGACAGTTTATAGCTTTACTTTGGGGCTTTATTGACATTTAATGAGTGTTTTTGTTCTTGTGAAGTCATTTACATGTTTACTGCTGAGGCCAGCATTCATAAAAGGAGAAAAACATTTAAATAACTGCATTTTACCTAGGGAAGATAAATTACAGTTGCCCATCAATAAATAGATAACTTTCATAGCTGCCAAGATTATTAGATTGTGGAAGACAATAAGTTTGTACCCTCCCTTGTGAGTCACTTGCTTTAAAAAATTCACAACTAATTATCTAAAAGTGAGGCAAGTTAATGGAGGTTTGCTATCTATTTACTAGTATTCTTTTCTTTCCTAATCACCCTTGTGGATAGAGGAATCCATTTTATCCGTCTTTCCTCCCCACTCTGCTCTTCCAGAGTAATATATGTATAAATTAAATGTAGCATAGCGTAAGTAAGTGTAGATTACCCTGTATCTGAGACAGTGTTCTTGGAGCCACATTTGCATGTTAAGTGGAGTTGTGCACCATGAAGGATAGGTTTATAGACTGGACCCTTAATGAAGTTGAGAATCACTGTGCGAAAGCTATAGACTGTAGGTAGAAATCTAGAGCCTTTGAACACAAAGAATATATATTTCACTCCCTTTTGACCAAGTCTTTATTTTATAAGGCTTTATGGGAAACAGTTCAATTACTTCAGTTAAAACTCATTCCAGGAAGCAGAGTATGAAGATGTTACTTGGAAGTATTGAGATTCTTCTTTTTGTAACTTGTCACCAGCTGATTGATACTTGATATTAGAGTAAGAGGTTTAACAGATTCCTCAACTCTGCTTATGTTTGTCAATAGCTGTGGGACATCTCCTGGGGAGGATTATAAGGCTGTTAAGGTAATAATTGTGTTTCTGGTTTATTCCATTCATGTAGTGTTGGCATGGAGGTTGGGAAAATATAAAAAGAGTCTGCTTTTTGGTTAAGGTAAAAAATAAAGGCATTTTTAGGGATTAGCATGGGGTGGTAGAGGGGAAAAACACACTTTTGTTTAGAAGATTTATCTTCAAATTCTGGCTCTGTGACTAACTTGTTGAATAATCTTATTTAAATCACAGAACTTTAAGTATGTATAAAACACAGATAATAGTAATTCCTCACAATGTAGCTTTTGTATTTTGTGAGATACCGTATGGGACACACAGTAGGCATTCGGTAGTTGTTAGTGGAGTTTGAACCTGAGGTTCTTTGTCCTGTCTTCATCAAGTTTTGTTATATGTCCGTGCATGCATACATACATACATTCAACACATGCACGCGTGCGCGCGCGCGCGCGCGCGCGCACACACACACACACACACACACACACACACACACACACACACACACCAGTCTGTCTCCATCCCACATTGTGTTCCCACTAGAATTTAACTGGTTACGTAGTTGCCATACATTTAACTCTTAAATGTGTGTAGATAACCAGAGCCTTTTAAAATTATTTTATAATGTTATTTACTGTAAGATTTGTTAATCTTTTCTAGTTTCTGCCAGTGCTACTCCTATCGCTTACATCTTGGCATGATCTTTTCTACCATCTCGGTTCTTTGTAATTTTGCTGCCTAGAAGGCTATTTCTTTGTAAAGCTCATATTGTATAAAAGATTGTTGATGCTGATGTAAGGAAGACAATTTATTAGTTAACAGATTACCGAGGTGCTAACAATAAAATTCCTAATTGTGTCCATTTGTACTCAGAAATACATTATAATTCAATTCCAAAGGTTCCCCCACCCCCATTCTTATTTTCTAATGATCCTCTAAATGACAAGCTTATAAATCGAGGTCTCTTTCACCAAGATGATGTAGTGAGTAGACCTTTGTATTCCACTAATAGCAGGATACCAGGTGTGCATAAACAACAACAAAAAACTGTAGCAGCCTGCATCTGAGGATGCAATAGATTGGGTTATTGTTCAGCAAATTGTCATTCCCTAAAGCTACCCAGCCCCCCTCCCCCGCCCCCTGCCTTTCTCTATGAGAGAAGTATACTTCCTCCTTCCATTGATCATGGGTTCAGACATGTCACCTACTGTGACCAGTGGAATTAGCAGATAATGCCACTAGCAAAGGCTTGAGATGTGCTTTTGGATTTGGTCTTTTGCCAAATCCCAGATAGCCAGCATATATATTGTTGGAGAAGGAAATGCTTATTGTTGTACATTGTTGAATTTGTTACTCAGTATTCTTGTGGCAGTAGCTAACAGATACAAAGAGATGCAGGTTCCTTATAAAGATTTTCTGTATGTACTGATTTGGGAGCCTTAACTTTCCCTATAGAATCAAAAACTTTATTTGTTGTACCTATTTTAAAGCCAATTTTGTGTCTCTGGTCACTGACAAAATCGTTCAGGATTGAAAGCCCACTTAAAAATGAATGCTAACAATTTCGATCTGGAAGAGGAAGGGCGCTTGGTTGACCCTCGCTATCTCTGCAAGCCTATCTGTACTTGGAAGTTGTTTCTGGGAGAGGATAATGGCCAGTGGCTCCTTTCTTTGGTAAAGTCATTGCATTTTCTTCGTGCTGAAAGGGCAGTGAATACACAAAGATAGTCTCTTTAATTATGGAAAGAGCCTATTAAAATTCCATTTTGTCTGTAGAAGTAAACATATAAAGGAATGTGGAGGAGGCCAAACACCTCTTTAAAATAATGATTATCTTGGGCTAATTCCTTCACTGTGCCTCCAGCATCATTAGATGCCAATCCTTCTGTGCAGGTTCATTTGCAAACAAAACTGATTAGAGAGGGGAGGCTGTGTGCAGGAGACTTCCCTAAAGCAGAGGTTTCAGACACCTGCCCATTGTTTAAACTGGTTTCCCTTGGCAGGACTTTTATTTATTTTCCCTCTACCTAGGAAAAAAATGGGGGGAGGAAGATTGTTTATTTCAAAGGGTATTGGAACCCATCTTTCAAAAGAGAGCCCTGAAAAAAGAGAAAAAAGGATATTGTGTGAAACCTCAGAAGGTTTTCAGAATTTCTCTCTGGCCCTTGTAAACCTGATCATTCCCTTTGCTCTGAGCTCCCCCCTCTGGCATTCATGGTATATTTCTCTTTCTATTATTAACAAACTTCAAAGCTCCCCCACCATGTCATTTTGCTATCCCTCCAGACTGTAAAGTGATGGTAGGGGCTGCTTTTATTTCCTAGAGTTTGGGGGTTGCTGATTAAGGAATGCAGAGGAACTGCCTGCGACATTTATTAACTTTTAATTCAGTGCAGAAAAAAAATCAGAAACCCAGCGCGCCATTGATACACTGATACTTTGAGCTTGTCTAACCGTTTTTTAAGGCTTGTGTGCCAGGACTGAAATGAGTTGTATTTCACAGACCTCAGGATTGTGCTGTCATAATAGCCAAATCCATATGGCTCTTTGTTTTTGTAATTAAAGCTTTATCCTTGCTGCTTTTTTTTCTTAAATGGCAACCACAGTTCTGATGGGGACTGATTGCTTTATTGTAAGTAAACTCCTAACTGTTGTATCACATTTTCTCCAAAAGGAAGATTGATAATGTTCAGTTTCTTTTGCACTGTCTAGGGATCGGATTTTCAATATAGCTCTATTTTTATATTTTAGAAAGCAAAATCTCATTTCTTTAAGTACCAAAGGTTGTATTCTAACGTTTTTAAGTGGAAAAGTTTATAAAATATAGTTCTCGAATTAGGTATGAAGGGGTGGAAAAGTTTTCCTTCCCCCGCTTCAGGTCCCTGGCTGGGTTTGAACACCGACAACGATGTTTAAGAGGAGAAAGGCATGCAACTGTATTTAATGTCACTTTTATGTGACACGGGCCCCTCATCAAGAAAGACTCAAAGACATAGTGAACCCTACTTGCTTTGTTCTGTTAGGTTGAACAAAGAGAGGCAACCATGGAAGTGACTGAGCTATGTGAGGAGGCTAAAGGAGATGCGAATTATTTTAACAAGACCTGTTTGTACAGTTCTTTCCCTCCCAAATTCTTGTCCTTGACGATAAGAATGTCACTTTCCCTCTGGTCTAGAGAGGATATCTTTCATAGAGGAATTTCATCTCCTGCTCTTAAGAAGGAAAGTCAGAGTGTTTTTCTTGTACTTGCTGTTTTTCAAGTGCCTTTAACTCAAAATATGCCAAAATGGCACATGTGCTCTGAACTCTTTCAGATCTTTGTGCCACAAAAATCCCGACCACATTGAGACTTATCCTGATGATTTGAAGGGCCGTCATGTTGACCCTGGTTCACTGATGCTTCCTTTCAACTCTGCACTGCTACCCTTTATTGAATGTATGAAGGTGTGTCAGAGGTCCCCTCATCCCCTCCAGAGGCTCATACCGTGTTGCCTGCATTTTGAACCCGCCCCAGCCTTCCATTTCTTTCTGTCTCTCTTGTCTGTTTTTCAGGCCATCTGTCTTTTTCTCCTTGCCGTGTGGTGGTAGGTTATCCTATCTAGAAGTTTATTATGTCTGTCTCAGACAAGCTCCTCTTGCCTTCTCCAAGCCGCCCAACTACTCTGGTATGAGCTCCGAAGGCAGGAGCCAAGGTGCCTAGAATTGCGTGCAGAATACCTAGTCAGGAGAACTCTCCCTGGCATCAAGTGCTCGAGCTCTTCGCTGTGGATTTTGTAACATGAGTAAATTTTGGCTCTGGAGAGGTCTCCTTTTCTTTCCTGTTCTTTAAGTTCTGAGCGGTTCAGGTTACCAGATAAATTAGGTGTCAGTTGTGCTAACAATAACAATCAAATGACACTTAAAACACGTGTGTTGTGGAACGTTCTCTCCTAGTCAGCTGTACCTGTACTTCTGTTACTCCGGTTTCAGACGTGCCATGGACATCGAGTTTTGGGGAAAAAATGCTCCATTATTTAGTAATTTGTTAATTTCCAAAAGTATCTGAATTAGGTAAGTTTCTGCCATTGCTTCTTCTCCTACCTAGATTGTGTTCACTGAGTAAGTGACTAAATAAACTTGCTTCTTTTGACACTGAAGCACTTGGGTTTTTTTCCTTGCCTTGGGGTCAAGTCCTAACTTGGTTAGCTTTTTTTTTTCTAATTTGCTCCTAAATTTTTTTCTCCTGGTTGAATAATATTCCACTGTGTGTGTAGGTGTATGTATGTGTATATATACACCTACACACCCTACATCTTCATTATCCATTCATTTGTTGATGGACACTTTGGTTGCAGCATTATTCACAACAGTGAAGGTACAGAAACAATCTCTTAGTTTGTTCCTGTCAGTCTTTTATTCCTAGAGGTGGTATAGGGTGTTTGAAATTTTTTTTTTTTGATCAGCACTTTTTTTTGCATGTGTTGTGTTATGCCCTGTTCTAAGGAGATAGAATTTATTCTTGCCAATTATTTCAAGAGATTGGTACACTTATATCAGCTTGATTGTTTTTGAAAGATTTTTTTTTTTTTTTTTTTTTTTTTTTTTTTTTGGCATCCAGACAAACTGGATATTCCACGGGTCAAACCTAGAGTGGTCTGGCCTTCCTTGTACTTCCTCTTACTCTCTCAGCTTGGTATTTCTGTGCTTGCCCATCCAGCCACCCTGAGCTGGGCCCTCTGAATGAGGTCTTGAATTTGACTCTATCCTCTGTAGGCCAGAGCTGTTGTTATTCACACAAAATTACCTTTGGGTTGGTTTTCTCCTTTGTTCTTCATTTGGCATAAAGACTTATCAGTGATGAAACCCCTTTTCTCAGTCGTCGGGGCCAATACCCTTTTCTGTTCCTCTTCATCTCCATGTGGTCAAAAGCCTAATATCACTCATATCTTAAGGGATAGTCTGGTAGTTTAATCCTTTACTAAGGCCATAGAGGATCAGACAACTGGGACTGACTTGTGACATAAACAGCCTTCGTAATTGTCACATACCTTTCCTCTGAGTTCAGTGGCTTTCAGTTTGGCTTCATCAGTGTGTAGTTATTAGTATATACACATGGAATGCACTATACATAAAGATATACCCAAAGATGGTGTCTCCCCCCTTTTAATGTAGCTTGTGGGGAATGTAGCGTTTTGTCTTTTTGCTTCTGTTTATAACTGTTTGAGATCTTTTCCCATTAGCTAGTGTCAACCTCCTGAAAGCCTCTGCCTTAAATAAATTTGCCTGTCTGCCTTGCTTATAAATTGAGGATAAATTAATCAAAAAAGTAGTTGGGTGTTTGGCATTGCATGGGGGTTGGGCTGGAATGTGTGTATATGGGACTCACTTCCATGATTCATTGAATTGTAAGGATCATAGTAACGGTTGATTTTAGGATTTCTGCTTGCTTTTGGCTCCTCTTTAAGCTTGGTATGTTCTCCAAATTCTTTTTATTTATTTATTTATTTATTTATTTATTTATTTATTTATTTAAAAAAATTTTTTTTTCAACGTTTATTTATTTTTGGGACAGAGAGAGACAGAGCATGAACGGGGAAGGGGCAGAGAGAGAGGGAGACACAGAATCGGAAACAGGCTCCAGGCTCTGAGCCATCAGCCCAGAGCCTGACGCGGGGCTCGAACTCACGGACCGCGAGATCGTGACCTGGCTGAAGTCGGACGCTTAACCGACTGCGCCACCCAGGCGCCCCTGTTCTCCAAATTCTTAAGAAGATTGCTTTATAAAGACAGTGCTAAGAATATTTGCTCAGTTTATGGTATATATTGTACTTCTTTTGCTTTTATAGTTTCTCAAATTTACTATATTTATGTTTCTTGAGTATTTATGGTTTTATTCTGATTATGGTTTATGATTTAATTGGCTACCAGATGTTCAAGTATTTTACCTGTTCTTATTACATTATTTCATACACAAGAGAAAAAATGGGCTATCACTGCCTCTGTGGTGCAATTTTCTGCTTAGAAAAAATGGAAAAGTTTGGTACTGTTCACTTTCTAGCTCATTGCCTTTATATACACTCAGCTACCGGATGCTCACTTGCTGATTGCTCCAAACTTGGTGCAGGTGTCACAAAGTGAAGAAAAATGCATGTCTCTGGCCTCATGGAGCTCCCAGTCTGCATGGGAGAAAATGTCACTGGTTTTACCATGAACGTCTTCCGTAATCTTTCTTTGTAACCATTTTAAGACTGATAGGATATTTCACTATCTAAGCCTTTCCCCTTCAAATCTTCTGTTTCCCCATTTTTCTGTGATCTTTCCATAATGATTGTAAATGACTCCTCAAGTATGTGAGTGAATTCCCTGAAGAGGCTCAGCTTCCCATCATCCAGGCCGGCTCACTGGGATGAGTTCAGTTTTGTCAAGTGTTCCCCATCTGCTTTTTGTCAGTCGCTATTTTTGTAAAGTCTTCATTCTCTCTAATTATACAAATACATCTTCTTCATTTCTCTTGTCAAAGACATATTAGCAGGAATTAGTTCAGTTTCTGAGCTGGTTTAGACTTCATTCATTCCATCCCCCACCCCATTTTTAGCGGCACTTTTCCTAGTCTTCCCTCCTCCCCTTGATGATTTTAAAAGCTTGTCTTCTCTTGTCTGACTTCTTTGAGGAGCACGAATTAATTTGCTACCTCTGATTATCTTTTATAAGTTTTAGCTGACTGTAACAAGATACTTTTCACTTTCCTCCATATTTAGTTCAGATCTGTCTTTGTCTGTAGGTATTTGAAGAGTCATTTGTGAAAGTACGTTAGGTGTTTCTTGTTCGCTATAATTTCCCCCAAGAGGAATTTTAATCCTATGTGTGTTAATTATTTAATTATCCTAATGATGTCTCATATGGTACTCCTGGCCTCTTGCACACTAATGGAATTAATCCTTCATCCCAGGGCTCCTCTGAGCTGATTCTGTAATGTTTGTACATTTATATTCAAATGGCTCTTACTTTATAACTAACCTTCCCTTGTTTCTTCCCCCCATTGCCCCAGTTCTGTCTCTTCTCTCTCTAATGCCCTGTGTGCTTTAGATTTAAATTTTTGTTTCTCTGGAGTTCCTTACCTTCCTTTGCCTCCACTGCAGGTCGTTATTGTCTCATACATTTGGGTTCTCAAACGCTGATGGCCAGGAGAATCGCCATGGAATGCTTGTCAAAAGTCAAGATGTTGGGTCCCAAGCCCAGAAATTCTAATACATTTGGTGGGTGAAGCGCTTAGATGTCTGCCAGATTTTCATCTCAGGACATTCATCTGTAAATTGATTTGTAAAATGCCTGTTATGTGCAAGGCACTGTGTTGGGCACTCAGAATTGTCATAATGAGCAAAAGTGACTCTGTCTCTGATCTTTTATGTGTATGGGATACTGAATTGCTTTCTTCATGTCTTCCTCATCCCAAAACTTTTTTGATTTCCTATTGTTTACATGTAACACCACGTCAGTTCTCTAGTATCTCTGGTGAGATTTTAGAACACAGAACAATAACTGTATCAGGAGGTTTGGATTCCAGGATTGATTTTGGGTTCTGACCGTGTGTGTGTGTGTGTGTGTGTGTGTGTGTGTGTGTGTGTTTAACTTATAAAAGAAGGGGATTGGATTGGATCAGCAATATTCCTTTTAGTTGGTCATTGTGAGAATCTCAGTCTTGCTCCCTGCCTTCATATTGTACCAGTTCTAATACATCATCCTTTATAAGACACCCCCCGCCAATTTCAGAAATGTTAAAACGCAAAATGATGTGCACCATGTAATCAATGCAGTACTGCCTCTGAGTGTGTGTGTGTGTGTGTGTGTGTGTGTGTGTGTGTGTGTGTGTTTATGACAATAATGATGCTACAGAAAGCTATCGTCTAACTACTGACATATGATCACCTGGGACCAAAAAAGATGTCTCACTGGTCTGGCACTGGTGAAAGAATCAGGATTTATTAAGAGACACAAAGTCTGTAACACAAAAGAAGCAAAGATGTAGTAGGAGACCAGCAGTCTCCTCGCTCAGGTGACCCTTCCTGTGTTTCCCCTGGATCTGCCTCACTGTTGAAATGTGGAGTGTGTAGAGATTTCTAACAATAAAGTAATCAGGGTGACTATAACTCAGTGGGTAACTCTTACATCTATCACTCAGTTCAGACAGCTCAAAGAAACCAAACTCAAGTTAGCACAATGCTTCTCATGAGTTACAACCTCTTTATTTATTTTTTTCCTTTTAATTAAATGTGTTCATTTAAAAGCATTTTTAGAAAACAAGTTTAGTGGTTCAATTGAATAATCACTTGCTGGCAACCCTCTCCCACCCCCCACCACCTGCACCCCCACACTTTAACTCTTCCCAAGCCAGAGTCTTGCATAGGTAATATCGACTACCTTTTAAACTTAAAAAAAAAAAAATTGTAGTTTCTGAAAACTACAAGGGCTGTCTCATTTCTCTTCCTGCTTTTTACCGAGTCTTACCGTTCCTGAGTGATATATTAAGGGATGCAGAGGAAAGTACCAGAATCAACTCTGTACTTTTATGAAGGCTCTCACTTTGTTATTCTTCCTACCTTTATCTCTACCCCTGGCTGCCCATTCAATCCCCTCTCCCTTTCAGGCATTTTTAGCTTTAGAATTAACTTCTTACGCTACATTTGGGCATCAATGTTCATGATTTGACTCGAGGTATTTTAGTACTACTGGGACATTTTGGTTGAAATCTTCTATTTCAAAAGTTGTAGCTTTAACAGCTATAGTGCTAAGTGCCAAACCAGTGATATGGACTCCAAGTACCAGGGGAGTTGAAGGAAAGGAGAAATTACAGAGTTGTTGGGAAATGCATCAAGATGGAAGCGGTGTTGCAGAGGAATAAGCAAGTGAGGTCTGGGGGAGCAGTGCCCGCACAGGTAGAGGTGGGAGAGGGCAAGGAGTGTGTCAGTGGGGGGACTGTACTGCATGAGTTGGGAAGGAGGCTGTACGTGGGAGACATGTATGAGTGAGAACCCTGTCCAGGTAGGCTGAGGCTGAGTCATAGAGCACCTAGAAATCCCAGCTAAAGACGTTCAGTTTATATTTTATGGAGCAAGAGTTTCTAACATCTTAAAGAGACATTTATCATTCCCTGTAAAGCTCTAACCCGTCCTCTAAGGGATCGGGCTTGTGAATGGTACAGGGAGGCTAATTCTGACCAAAACCTCCGAGCCTTTGTGTAGGTCTGTACACGTGTGTGCATGTGAGCAAACACAGTACTATTGGATATTCCTGAGATGAGAGCCCGGAGCAGAGCAGAGCAGAGCAGAGAGCAGCTCTGCCGGCTGAGTTCTTACGAACCACCTTCGAAATTCTGCCCAGATCTGTTACTAGTGATGATCAGCCTGCCCACGACTCCTGACATCAGGAGTGGGAAACCATTGGAGGATTTCTGTTGTGTTTTTGTGTGTGTGTGTGCGCTATGTATGTTTTTTTTTTTTTAAACTCTGGAATTGATATGATGAAATTATTGTCTTAGAAAGGATGTGGGATGTGGTTTTCATGATAAACTGGAGGGGATGAGACTCAAGGCCGATTCAAAAGACCCCTCTGTAAGGACAGTGAGAATAGAAATGGGTAGTTATTAGAGAAGATTTATAGGGAGAATTTATTCACTTAGTAAACATTTATTGAAATTGATTATACTGTGGAGATTTAAAGTTGGAAAAGCTGGAACCTCTGCTTTTCAAGAGCACTCACCAGTAGGCAGTCAGTCATATAAATTGTGATAACAGGATGTGCTAAGTGTTGGAGCAGGGCTGAAGCACTATGGAAGTAGGAGGGAGTCCTCTGTTTAGTGGGGCTGGGGGAGGGACACCGGAGAGCTTGAACATGATGGGATTTGAGCCTGTTTATAAAGCTAAAGGAGAGAGCCTCATAGATAAGGAAGGGTTTATGATGGAAGGGTTAGTGAATGAACAGACATATGGAGAGGTGGGAGTACATTGACTTTGACCACAAGGAGAAAACATTTGAGGGACTTGAAGATTGGCTGGTTATTGGGGAAAGGAATAAATCAAAGCTGACCAAGCTTTGTGTAACTAGGAGAATGGCAGGACTATTTGTAATAAAGAGAAGATGAATGGTTTTAAACCCATTCGAGTTTGAGATGATGGCGGTCCAGTCAGAAGCTTGGAGCGAAGGGTGATAAGGTTGACCAGGGTAAAGATAAGGGCAAACACCATTGATCAGAGAGGAGCGTAATGGTAACGTATCTGTAGTAGAAAGTGCGTGTCTGTGGGGCTGGGGGGTCCGGGCAGATGGTGGAGCGAGATGCTGTAGTTGATGTGGATGGAGGCATTGAGTTAGTTGGAAGGCCATTCATTTCCTTGTTGAGGTGGTGCCACAGCTTTTGTCCTCAGATAATCTTCCAGAGGTTATGTGTGTTTGTCCAGGCTGGACCTGGTGTAGGAAATGCAAGTAGTGGTGGGTACAGGAGGATGGGTTTGCAGGAAATTCTAGCAGGGGAGGCCCACCCCAAGGGGAAAGATGAACACTAGCACACCTGCCGCTTGGTAAACTCTCATGTGGTGTACTGAGCACGGGCTCAGCTCCACTTTCTTGACCAAAGAGCAGCTGGGTAAGCTTGGATACGTCAGGACTCGGTCTGTGAAGTGCATAATAGTTGCACCTGAGTCTTGTCACTTGCTTCTGGTGGTGGAAACACAAATATCATAAACTTTTCAATGACCCTTCCTATGGTTAAGGGTGCAGAATCCAGCAGATACACTGGGTGAGTGTTTGTCTCTGCTGCTCTACAGATTCAGTTTCCTGCCTGTTGGCTTGCCCCTTAGGGGTCTCAGTGGGTGGGATGAGTGGCCCTCAGGAAGAATTCCCCCATCTTCCTGGCTGCACTGAGGGGCCAGAACCAAGCATGCTACTGTGGGCCCTGGGGCTTCATCCTTATCTCTCAAAGTTATATGCCCAGAAAGGTCAGCTGGAAAGTGGCTCTTCAAAGTGCAAAGTGGTAGCTAAGTGAGGTGTTATCCTCTGTGCACAGAAAGCTCAAACTGTACAAGAAGTATTTGTGGCAAGAAGATGGTGCCCAGATCAAGGAAGCTTGTGATGGAGTATTTCCTTTATTTTGACCATTGTGCCAGGGCCAAGGACAAATGACAGACCCAGGAACTGTGTGGTTCAGGGAGTTACGATCACTTCCTGTTCTTTTGTTCCCAGGAGACCTGAGTCTACTGGTATCCTAGTCAAGAAGGTATGCTGAGAACCAGGTCTGCATCAGAGTAGAGTGTAAGTTCACTCACTGACTGCGGTTGGCCAAGGGTTCGATCTGAGTGTTGTCTTCAGGAAAAGCCAAATTATAGAGTCAAGCTGGTAGCCAAAGGAATTTTTAGTTCAAAGGGGCAAGGGAGATTCTGGGTGAGAGTTAGTATAATGGACCAAGGAGACCAGAAATGGAGGGATCAAAGCATAAAATACCAAGTAGAGCTTGGAGGACTTTTCTGCATCAGAGTGAATGTCTTTATATGTGTACATGGAGTATCAGGTATGAAAAGGAGGAAATCTTTAAAAGAGCCTGACCATTTGTGGGTAGTTTATTCCTTTTCTAGTCATCTTCTTGAATTTCCCTTCTTCAAAATGCCTCTATTGGGACACATAGTTAGTTGGAGAGTAATATTTATTGCGGACTGACTCTGTACCAGGTAGTTTCACATACCATGGCTACAGCAATGAACAACAGAATCCTGGAGATGGAGACAATAAACTCATCCATCCATCCATGCATACACATGCGCTCGTGTGCGCGCATGCGCGCGCGCACACACACACACACTAATTTCCTTCCTGATGAATTCTTATGAAAAAGATAAGATAAAGGAACACCACTTCAGGGTGTGGTTTGTTCTGGAGGTGTCTTCTTCAGGCTCGGATGGTCAGCAAGCTCTGGTTGAAGAGATGACATTTTAGTCCTGAATGATGAGAAAGAGCCACATTAAGATCCGGGAAAGGGAGATGAGAATTGGGGTTTTGTTTGGCCATTTTAAGTTTGTAGTGTCTGTGAGACGTGAGATACGGAGCTGGCAGGTGGGTTATGCTTCCGGGTACTTATAAGAGAGGTCTGGGCTGATAGATTGAGAGGTTTCAGCAGATAGATTGTATTTTAAAGTCACAGGACTAGATGAGATCTCAAACTCACACTTTTTAGAGGCTTTTTAAAATCATGTCTGTCTGCTTAGGGATTAACTGCACATAAACATTTATTTATTTATTTATTTATTTATTTATTTATTTATTTATAGTGCACGTGTGTGAGGGAGGGGCAGAGGGAGAAAGAAAATCTTAAGCAGCGCCCACGCTCAGCACAGAGCCCAACGTGGGGCTCAATCCCACGATCCTGAGATCGTTACCTGAGCTGAAATCAAGAGTTGGGTGCTCAACCAACTGAACCACCCAGGTGCCCCTAAAACATCTTATTTTAAATAGAATAGATTTTTACAAATTAGGCACATCTTTGGAGACATGAATATGATTTCCTGTGTGCATGTATTTTTCTGTGTGTTTCTGAATCATATGTGTACTGATTGCCAAGTTCCTCCTACCATATATTTGATTCTAAATGACAGCATTTCTCAAAGTTTTCAGCTTACATTCTGACAAATTGAAATTTTCCTAAACTCATTATAGAATCTACTCAAGTGTGCATATGCAGTCATAGGTTTCTGATCTTCAGATTTATTAAGAGTCCCTGAAATCTCTCTCTTAGTAAATATTGTATTTGAAAAGGATTCCTGGAACACGTGTAGAGTGCTCTACGGTTAACACACATCTGAGGTTCTGAATCCCCCATGAGGTACGAGAGTGTTATATGTACTCATTCCCTTGCAATTGTGAAGAGTAAGGCTTTGGACTATCGAGCAACACAACTGAACATTGTTAGGGCAAGTCTTAGAAACCAAGGCTTAATTTCTGTGCTGGGGTTCTTTTTCATTACGTCAGTCCTCAGTGGTTCTCAGCCTGGACTGTATATTAGAATTATCCTGGGGAGTTAAACCAACCTATTTTATTTGATTTATTTATTTTTAAAGTTTTTTTTTTTTTTAACATTTATTTATTTTTGAGAGACAGAGCATGAGTGAAGGAGGAGCAGAGAGAGAGGGAGACACAGAATCCGAAGCAGGCTCCAGGCTCTGAGCTGTCAGCACAGAGCCCAGTGTGGGGCTCCGACTCATGAACCATGAGATCATGACCTGAGCTGAAGTCAGATGCTTAACTGACTGAGCCACCCAGGTGCCCCAAGCCAACCTTATTTATACCCAGGCCCTGCTCTAGAGGTGTGGATGGTGATAACATATATATTTTTAATTTTTTAAGTTTATTTATTTATTTTGAGAGAGAGCTTGAGTAGGGGAGGGGCAGAGAGAGAGAGAGAGAGAGAGAGAGAGAGAGAGAGAGAATCCCAAGCAGACTCCACAGTGTCAGCGCAGAGCCAATGTGGGGCTCAAACTCATGAAACTGTGAGATCATGACCTGAGCTGAAACCGGGAGTCAGATACTTAACCAACTGAGCTACCCAGGTGCTCCGATAACGCATTTTTTATACTCCCCTGGTAATTCCTTTCTAATGACACTGGTAAGGAAGTCTCTTTTCTTTGCCGGTAGAATCTCACGCAGAGCCCCTCCTCTTATCGTGACTGCTTTCCTTCTCCGGTTGTGAGTGTGAAGGCGTTATATTTTCATTCTCTGGCATCAGCATTTTCTCTGCCATGAGACCAGTGAAGCTCGGCCAACCTTTTCTTCCCTCCAGCCCAATAAGATGACAACCAAAAACTGGCAATAAAACTTTCCATTTCTTATTTAGGGCCGCCTGGGTGGCTCAGTTGGTTAAGTAGCCACCTCTTGATTTCCATTCAGGTCATGATCTCACAGTTTGTGGGTTCGAGCCCCTCATTGGGTTCTGCGCTGACAGCGCAAAGCCAGTTTGGGATTCTCTCTTCTGTCTCTCTCTGCCCTTACCCCTCTCGAGCTCTTTCTTCTGCTCTCATAGTAAATAAAAACTAAAAAAAAACAAAACTTTTTTAAAAGGGCACATTGTCCAGTTTTTAGGATTGAGAGATAAGCTTTTGTCTTTGTGCTGGAAAGTTCTCTCTGGTGATTTGATGGTAGTTTGAATGGTTGCTCCCAGCTTTTAATGCAGATTTATCTGTAAAATGCAGGTGGCTTTTTCTCTAGTTTGCTCACTGTTACCTGGTGAGAACATACCTGCTTCTAGCTTGCCCAGACTAGTGATACTCAAGGCATGGTTCTAGACCAGGGTCATTTTGCTCAGTTACCTATTCTTGACAAAAGAAGCTTAGAAATGAGATTATGCATTTGGAAACTCTAGGTGATTGCACAAAGTACTTTTATAAGTCTGAATAATAAAAATGAATTGGGAGCTTTTATTTTTATCTTAGTGTTTTTTAAGTTTTACTTTTTGTGTTTTTTTAATAGTATCAAAACTGATCCAGCCTCGCGGATAATTTTGGAAGCCATGGATTAGATATCTGAACCCTGTAGAAACGGAGAGGAATGAGGACCACTTCTCCTTTTTCCCAGATGAACAGTGATGATATTGTTGATTTGGGACTATTTTGAGAATGTGGAGTGATAAACTGTAAAGTGGAAAAACTCAAGTTCTGGCAGTGAGAATCGGCCTAGAACTCAGCCTCAGTTTACTATGTTAACTTTCTAAAGTTGCATGTTTCTGACACTTTCCACCTGTCCTCCTGAGGCTGCAGTTACATTTACATAAATTTTATTTAGCTCTTTGCAGTCCCAGGAACATTTTGACAGGTTTACTGTTGGATTTTTAATCACGAATCAAGAACCAAAGGGGAAAAAGAGTTTTGGGTTTGCTTTGACAGCTTCTGTTCCCATTTTTAAGTGAGTCTGGCCGTGTCAAGTAAGCATTTCATCATTTTTTTATATTCAGATGCATTTGGCTCTCTATGATTATGTTCTAGAAGATACATCATTTTCTAAAGCATATTGAGGCATGAACACATCAATGTTGATTCCTTGCTATTATATAGTGTGTGAGGCAGTCAGAGTTTTCTTGTTGCTTTTCCCCCAACTAGTGTGCATAGATCTTACAGATGGGAAAGGACCATGGGTTCAGTCTGCTCTTCCTGCAGAGTCTTCCAGGGAAGTCCCCCTCCCCATTTTCTTCTTATATTATTATTTCCTATTACAAGAATAAGGCCTGCTCATTATAGGAAATTTCAGAAATACAGAAATGGAAGAAAGTTAATTTTTCCATGTTCCCCGCACCTAGAAATAACTGTTGTTTATATATCAGTGAATTTCCTTCTCCGAATTTTTACTTCATTAAAAATCATAAAATCAGGGGCGCCTGGGTGGCGCAGTCGGTTAAGCGTCCGACTTCAGCCAGGTCACGATCTCGCGGTCCGTGAGTTCGAGCCCCGCGTCGGGCTCTGGGCTGATGGCTCAGAGCCTGGAGCCTGTTTCCGATTCTGTGTCTCCCTCTCTCTCTGCCCCTCCCCCGTTCATGCTCTGTCTCTCTCTGTCCCAAAAATTAAAAAAAAAAAAAAAAAAATCATAAAATCAGCGTCGTATTGGGAATATAAAATTCTATGCACTTATTTAAATAAGCCATTTTACTCTGTTTATAAATGTAGTTGTGTGTTCAGTAAAGACATGTTTAGAAAGCAGAGAATATATGTAAAGTATATAATTTAAAAATCACACAGAATTCTATATCCTGGGGATAATTTTAACTTTGACTTAGGTTTATTTACTTTTAATATTTTTGAAAGCATAGTTGAGGTCATATTGTAATTATTTTTAAGCATATATAATACAGTTGTAGTCATAGGACCTAGATGAGAGAAGAGTTCATTAAAGAAACCTAACGATTCAAGTAATTCAGTGTGAGTTTGAAATATGTGAAGTTATTTCTCGAGTTTCTAGGCCGAAAAAAGGGGAGCTATTATGTTGCTCTAGGTAGCTATTCTCTTTTCGAGAGAACAATACACTTACTATTTTAGTGCTTCTCCTGGAATATTGTCCCAAATGTGTTTAAAATAGTTGAGCCACTATTAGTGGTAGAAAGAATAACACTGCTATTGTTCCAAGTGTCTAATTAAGATATTTTGACTGTGAGTCAAAATAAGTGATTCTCAGTAAAGGGCGGAAGAGGAAAGGTGCCTATCAGGGGAGCGTTTTCTGCCCACACTGCTCAGCGCCCTCCATTACACCAGCCCAGGCATGTTACTAATGTTAGGGCTGGGAAAGCCCACCAGTCCTTTGTGTCATGACTTCCTTATGTTTTCACTCCCAATTTCTACTCATCTTTGGTAGCCTAGAGTATCTGAACACCTCCCCAACACCCCCCACCATGACATTGTAGGTAGAATTGTGTACCCCCAGAAGATAAGTTCATAAGATAAGAAGATAGGATAATAAATGTGACCTTATTTGGAAATAAGGTCTTTGCATATATGATCTGGTTAAAATGAAATCATACGGTATTAGGGTGGGCTCTAATCTAAAGATTTATGTCCTTATAAGAGGAAAATTTGGATACAGAGCAAAAAGACAGGATGCCATGTGATGTTGGAGGCAGAGGTTGAAGTAATGGGTCTCCAAGCCACCACCGGAAACTAGGAGGTGGCGAGGTAGCGTCCTCTCCTAGAGCCTTCAGAGAGCTGTGGTCCTGCTAACACCTTGATTTCGTACTTGATTTCTCTAGAAATGTGAGAACAGTTTTTGTTGTTTTGAGACGTCGTGTTAGTGCTAATTTGTTAGCACAGCCCTAAGAAACCAATGTACTCCCAAGAACTACTGGTTCCTTATTTTCTGAAGTCTCTCAAGTTTATGTTTTTTAAATGTGAGGGTAATTTTTAGGGGACACTCTCTTTTCTCTTAAAAACCCGTGGACTGTGTTCCATAGTCTTCTATCATACAGTGTTGGAGAAAGTATAGAGCTATCCCCACTTTATTTTTGTTTTTAGAAGGTTTTTTTTTTTTTAATGTTTATTTTTGAGAGGGAGACAGAGAGAGAGAGAGAGCATGAGCAGGGAGGGGCAGAGAGAGGGAGACCCTGATTCCGAAGCAGGCTCCAGGCTCCCAGCTGTCACCACAGAGCCCACCCAACACGGGGCTTGAGCTCATGAACCATGAAATCATGACCTGAGCTGAAGTCAGGTGCCTAAGGGACTGAGCCACTGAGGCATCCGGAGAAGTTCTTTATTCTGCCTGTTTGTTTTAATTTTACATCACAAATGATATCTAATTAGATAAGGGTTAATTCATTGTCACTCTCCCCCCTCCCACTCCCGAAAACCTGGTAGATTCCTTTGTCTTACACATATTTTTCCCCCAATGCAAGGAAATATGCTAAATGGTGTGTGTTTGTGTGTGTGTGTACATACACATCTTTTTTAAAAAGTCTTGTTTCTATCATCTTGGATTGAATCCATGTTCTCCAGTCTTGGTGGCTATCACCTGTTCTCAATCTTTGTTGTTTTTTCCCATCTACATTTGGGAGTACTTCTCAGATTTGTGTGTTTCACCTCTGCTTTTACTTTATGGAATATAAATTATTAACCTATTGCTTTTATTGTAGGCGTCTCTTTTGTTATAGCATTTCTATTTTCCTTGCAATTCTTCGTGTCTTTCCATTGTCCGTTTTTTATCTTATCCTGGTGTCTTTTCCTTTCGGCCTGTTTCCTCTTCACAGATTCCTTTTATTGTTACAAGAGGCCGTGTGTCCTTGTACGCTCCTGAAGATGCCAGCATTTATTGACGTTTTCTCGCTTCTCGTTTACTGAAATTTCTCTTGCTTACTTTTTCTTTTTTCTGTTTACTCATTCTCAAATGAGAGGAAATCTGAGACTTCGTGTTTGCCGCCTGTTAGAATATGAAGACTGCTATTCAGCTTATTATTTAAATGTTTGGGTGCTCACGAAATCATTTTCTGGGTTTTTGCTGCTAAAACTCAGTGTCATGTGTATATCTGCCAAGCCCAGTTCCTAGTTTTCATATAATGCAAATCTGTTTCCTTGAGATAGAATCTTCAACCTTCATTTCCTCTTGACTTCCTGATACATAGAGAAAAGGGGACATATTAAAATATACAAATGCATTTTCCATGATTATTTTTGTTCTTATCTACAGTCTTTTACATAAGAGGATTCTATTTGTCAGAGCCCCATTGCTAGGACTCTCCCACTTGCTCGCAGATTGTTTCCTGTGAAGTGCTGTTTCTAATGGACATAGTACAAGAAGTGCTCCCGTGAATGTGGCTCAGTTTTGTTTCATTTGGAGAGCATGGACAGCGGAAGAGTAGGGAAGGCTTTTTGCATCTCATCCAGGCAGGCAGACTGGCTTTGCTTCCAGTGGTGCAGCAGTTAAACCATTAAATGTGAACCAGAAAGGTGTAGGTTTAACCCCATTCCATCAGCCTTCTATTTAGTGCAAGGTTTTTAAAGATTTTGACAGGAGTTGTGTGTGGGCCAGAGTCTGAGCCTGGTGGGTTGTTTTTTTGTCTTGCACTGATGGATGAGACTGTGGGGAACTATGGCCCAATACCGTCTTGACATTTTGACTTGAAAGGCTGATGGTTGTTTCTCATTTCTACTCAAAGATTTTGTATTGACTTGCAGCTTAGGTCAAGATCCTCTTTTTATCTCATTTTTGTTAGCTTCAGTGGGATTTTTTTTTTTAAAAAAAAATTTTTTTTTTCAACGTTTATTTATTTTTGGGACAGAGAGAGACAGAGCATGAACGGGGGAGGGGCAGAGAGAGAGGGAGACACAGAATCGGAAACAGGCTCCAGGCTCTGAGCCATCAGCCCAGAGCCTGACGCGGGGCTCGAACTCCCGGACCGCGAGATCGTGACCTGGCTGAAGTCGGACGCTTAACCGACTGCGCCACCCAGGCACCCCAGCTTCAGTGGGATTTTTAAAGTATATATTCAAAACAGATTAATATAAATATTTATTAACTCAGGTAATTTGCTAACATTTTACTTAATACATTTTCTTTCTTGTGTTCTTGACCAGATGATTTTTCCTTTCTTCATTTGATAGACTCATAGAATTGAAATTTTTTTTTCTCTTTGTATGTTCTTCCTCATCCCCAGGCATATTTTATTTAAAAGGCGTGAGTCATAGAAAGAGTTACAGGCATTTATTGAGGGGTTAGATGGTGGCCGCCCATCAGTAAACTGCCTTGCTAAGCATGAAATGAAACCCCAGTTCTGATGTATCTTCAGTAGGGTCTCCAGCAGGAGGCCAGTTAACTGCGTGTCAGGGGGGTTGATCTGCTTAGCCCATAGCTAATTGATGCGATGGAAAGAGGTCAATGATTTTGAGTCGAGAAGGTATAGCTATATAACAGGATGACTCCAGAGAGACCTTGTGCCTTGCTTGCTTTTGCTTTTTTTTCTTTTTTAAATTGCAATTGTTAAAAGACACATAACATAAAATGTACCATCTTAGCCATTTTAAAGTGTATAATTCTATAGTGTTAATTATACTCACAATGCTGTGATGCTTTTAAGTCTTTCTCCTGAGAAGGGTGAGGGTTTGATAATTAGTCCAACGCATTTGATTTGTTGAACAAACCAGCTTTCCCTGTGAAACAAGTATATGAAAAAAAGACAAAAAGACAAAAGGCAAAAAGGGGGGGGGGTGGTGATGGTGGGAGAAAAGCAGAAAGGAGGAGAGAGGAATAAAGCTTCAGTTAGGAATAGGCTTTACTATTCTTATCCTTAACTCTAAGATACTAAGAAATATAAGATTAGGAAGAAAAAGGAAAGGTACCTAAATGTGTACATTTGTCAACTGTTGTCAAATGTGTACAAGACAACTGTTGATAATTACTTTTAGAGATGTTACAACTATTTTAGTACGTTAAGATGTGAGAAAGTGTGTACCCTGGAATCTAAGAAATAGAGGGAAGTGTCACATACAGTGATGAGAGGCGGTAAACGTCGTGTCTGAGGAGAAAGCTGGTGACCCAAGAGGCAGGACGGTACCGCAGCACAGGCGTGGAGTGTGAAGTAGTGTCAGGGGTCACGTTGACAGCTTCAACGGCCACCGCCACCTCCGTACCCGCCCAACCTTCAGCTCTCCGCCTGTCTCCCATGTCCAGAATAGCTAACGCGCACGAGCGTAGACAATAGTTTTTTTCCTTCTAAAAGTTATTTTTAACTAGACGGTTTTGATTCTCCACCATCATGGGCTATTGACAGCGGCTGACAGCCTAACAAATGTACACTGTGGAAACATGTTCTTAGCAATAATGACAGAAGAGCCAACAAAATGTTACACGTGTGAACTACTAGCCTTTGTGTTTGCTCTGAGCAAATGAGCAGTATAGGGACATTTGAAATATCTGTCCATTTAAAATTCTGTCTTGTGAGGTTAGCTGAGTTCTTTAGTTAAATGTATTTTTCTTCCGTGCGAAAAGTACCTTATAATGGCATCACCCGCTGTTCATCAGTCTCCTTTATGTAAAGTCTCCATTATGTAAAGTCCACATGTGTCTCCCCCCCCCCCCCCCATCATTCTCTTAAGTTTATCATGACACACATACATGGGATGGATTGTTACCTTTTTGGGGAAGAGAATAAACCATAAATAGGGCCTAATACAAAAGCCTAATATAAAACCACTAAGGAGGTCAATGATTTGAGCCTAATATAAGAGCCTAATATAAATCACTAAGAAAAATCTGTAGTAGGCTGTAAGAATATAAAAGTCACTCTGAATTATAAATAATACAGAGGGGTTATAGAAATCATCTTATATGAAAGCAGATATCGATTTCTTCTTCCTACAATAAGGCTCAGTGATTTTCTATTTATATATATATGTATGTGTATGTGTGTTTAAATTTTATTTATTTTAGAGAAAGAGCAGTGGTTCGAATAACATTGGTTGACCAGATTTCTGTGGAATGTGGTAGAAAGTTCCATACTGAAAATTCTTGGTGATAATTGATAGCATGGAACACTAATGCTTCCTTCTATGGGAGACTGCATTTGTTTTCTTTTGCTCTCAAGGTATTCTCAAATAAAATCTTCACCTTTCCTCTTGCATTTGCTCTTAGATAATACCATACAGATTTTTAATCCTTTTAAAGTTAAAAGTCTGTATTGAACATATCAAACATTATATTTTCCCTTCCTTAAAAAGTCATTTCTCTGAAATTAGTGATTAACTTTTGGGCAACTTATGAAAAGCATCCAGAGAATCTCATTTTTTTCCCCCCCTGTTGTATCTATTTTAACAAGATTTTCTGAGGAAAATTAATCATAAATATATGTTAGTAACCTTCTCAAATGTATATTGAATATTCTCTGCTAAAATATCCTCTTGGTTAATTAGCTGTTTTAGCAAACAGGGTATTTCGTGCTTTAGAAAGTTTTCTTTGTAATATGTAACTCACACGTGGTTAAGAGTTACACGTTCGATGTTAGACGCACAACTTTACTTTGAAACCAGGATGATACTCTTTTTATATAAAAAGTGCTTTATTCATGTCATTGGAATTGAGCACCTCTATATAATGCAGGAGATAAAGAAAAAGTATAAGATGGTACTTGTTCTTGGATTGCTTCCTAATAGAGATCAAACTAATATTATTTTTAACAGCACTGACATTTCAAGACAATATATGATTAAGTTCTAAATTGTGTGGTTCAGGCCGCTTTTAAATGTCAGTCTTAAGGAAAACTAGAGACAGGCTGCTATTACATTTTTACCCCTACTCACACATAACTGGACTGAAAACATTCTAAATATTCAGTTTCTAATAGATTAGGAGACTTTTTTTTAATTCATTTCTAGAAGGAAATTTTTGCCATACGAGGATAGCTCTGCTTATATGATCTGTATTATATTTTAATAATTTCTCCAGCACTGCCTTCATTCTTAAGAAGATTTGCTTTGGTTCATCGTTAGGCTGAAGGTTATAGCACACAACTTTTTCTCTGCTAGAAATAGATATTTCTAAGGTGGCAGTATATGATTATTATTTAATAGAATGATTATCTTGCCAACTTTCAACCCATCTGTGACAGAGCTCCAGAATACCACCAGCTAGCCTCCGTTGATTTTTTTTTTTTTTAAGTTAAAGCATCATGACTGACACATGAGAAAAAAATAATAGTCTTTATTTTCTAAAGTGGTTACCTGTCGAACCTTTCTATTATGAGAAGCCTAGGTTTCTTTGAGAGCTGTTTCAGAGTTGATGAGTCTGAAACTTTTCATATATATATGTGGAACTGTATCAATGGAGAAGGCTGAGCTGCTGATTGTCTGGATGGAAAAGTGCTGATTGAAAAGCACATGTGTCATGCATAATTGGCATTCTATAGATTTATGGGTTTGAACTTCCTCCTATTTTAACTTAAAAATGGAATGATCTGTCTGTGGTCCTGGTGGTGTTTCAAGCAGTAAAAGAAACGGAATTCCATGAAACATAAGCAGTTCAGCTAGCTACTCCCCCATCTGCCGTCTCCCAAGTCATAAATTTATATTACTTAACTATGTTACTTATTAATTTAAGAATTATTGATTATGATAGCTTCGCTCTTTGAGAACATACAAGAAATTAATTACATTAGCAGTCTGTTTCCCTCACGTTGCACTAAACCCAAATGTCTTTGGTTGCTATGCTACGTTCTGCATTCAATCTAGGTGTATTCTCCTTTATCCATGGAAGCTATTATTTAAAGGTAAATAACATGTTTTCCTGTCGAAAGTAAATGCGAAGGAAATGAAAGCAACTGTATCCCAGCCTACCTATGTGTTGTCATTAACAAATCTAATTCCTGCTTGCAGGTTGCTGTAACTGAATCCTAGAATCCCTGTATTCATATGGGTCGTCAGATTCTCAGGGGTCATCGTGTGGCTAGAAATGGCATCGTGGGTCCCGAAGAAAGAATAGCTGTATCACGGCCAACAAAACAGGCACTAATTATTTTATCTCCGCTGCGTGAAAGTACATCGCTATCAGGAATGATAAGCTCTGTTGCTTTTATGAAACACACCATCATAATTTACATTGACGTGATCATATAATTGAACACCTTCAGGAGTGTTCTTGAGGAACGCTTCAGGAGAAACTTCAGATGGGGCTGCAGAAAACTAGATTCGAGGCTATCTCATCAATGTCTCGTGTGTGAGAAAACTCAGGAGACATCATGGATTGAGCTCCACAAGCTGCTCTGAATGGTGCAGATACTCCTCTTGCACCTGATGGCAGATGTGCCTTCCCAGGCTCCCAGAGCTTTCTTTTGGGTTGCAGGTGTCACCAGTATGGAATCGGTTAACACGGAGCCTGGGATAAAGGGCATGATAGGTGATTTGGGGACTAGTTCATCCCACATAGCAGCTAGGTGACAAATTAAGGTACTTAGGGTAATGCCTACCGTATAGAAGGTGCTTACAATTACTGTTTAAACTAACAAAGGAAATTACCGCAACAAGCCAGACAATATGGAGAGTAGAGATGGGAGCTGAGTCAGTAGCTGAAAAGTCTGTTCTAGTGCTACCTTCGCGTGTATACTTTGGGTGTGATGTGTGTAATAGATTTAAGGTTAATTTTGTTTGCAGCATTATTTGTTTAAGCTAGCAGAGAAGCTAAATGCTGTGGTTCAAAGGAATGGAAGGCCTTTGAGCAACCCTTAGAGCTCCTTCGGGGCGTCCACTGTCTCCTGTGCCTTTGTATCCAACACGCTGCCTTACACTCAATAAATGCTTGAAAAATGAACAGAAACGTTAGTGTAAAGCTGATATTTGTGCTGGGTCTTGAAACAGGTGGTTGAATTTGTGAGCAGAAGGAAATGAGCCAGTTTTTCAAGTTACTAACTTTTCAAATCAGTAAAACTCTACGAATAGAGGCACAGATACTAGAATGAGGTGGTTTCATTTTGTGAGACACTGGCTAGGCCAGTCTCATTAGAAGCCTGTGGTGGCTGTTGTGATGGTAATGGTTGGTAAGAGGCTGTTTTTAAAGACCGCTTCCCAAGAATCTTGTCTTCTGTCTTTAATGAAGCCCTGCCCTGGATATCTTGCTGGGTACTTTAGGAGGGCAGGGTCCTAGTGAGGCCAAGCTTATGGGTTTCATCCGCATAAAAACCGCTTATTCAGTTGGCATTAACTGCATGTACACACCTACCTGCATCCACAAACAAACACACAATAATAAGCTTCTTTGGGGAAATACAAAGGAGAATGGAACACTTTTCTGCTGAGAAATTCTGTCTCATAGAAGGAAGTGCTGTTTCCTAGTCTCCTAACTCCTGGTCGGCTGCCTTGCTGCGTGCCGTTGGTCACAAAGGGGCACTAGCAAGAAGCAAATGTGCTTTCTCATCCATCCATCTTCCAGTAGCTTAGAGTTGACCGTATTGAGTGCGGTGATTTTCTCAATCAGATTGCTTATTGAAAGCCTTGGGGCACCTGGGTGGCCCAGTCAGTCAAGTGTCCGACTCTTGATTTCGGCTCAGGTCACGATCTCATAGTTTGTGGGATAGAGCCCTGCTTTGGGCTCCTTGCTGACAGCACGGAGCCTGCTTGGGATTCTCTCTGTCTCTCTCTGTCTCTCTGTCTCTCTGTCTGTCTCTCTCTCTCTCTCTGTCTCTCCCCCCGCTCCCTGCTTGTGTGTATGTGCGTGCATGTGCAGCCTCTCAAAACAAACAAACAAACAAAGAAAAAGGCCTTGCGAACAAGTTGGTGGACTGAATCCAATGTAAAATTCAGACCCTGCCCTGAGGAAAAGGGAGTCCCTTGTAGTTTAAAGTTGGTCGACGCCACCGTCATGCCAGTCGTCGGGAAGCACAGCCGTGACTCAAAGGACCTCATAGTCTAGCAGAAGCGTTTCCCAAGAGGAACCATTTAAAAATTCTTCCCTGCTTCCTCTCTCTTCACCTCAAATGAGCTGATCATTGTATTGTGTTACTTTTTCACTTCTGGATTTCTTTAAAACACCAGAGCCTGGGTTTGCTTCATGGCCAGGTTTCATCGTGATAGTACAATTGCTGGCAAGAATCCTAACAGCGGGCGTAGCTGTATCTCTGGCAGGAACACGAAGAACCCGTGTTTTTCTATTAAAGTGTGCTGTAGGTACGCGGTATGGCGCAAACACCGAAATTTGCTCAGACTTTTAGAAGGAATCAAAGGGAGAATTAAAAGTATAATCAGAGACAAAAGCAGATGAAGGTAGAGCCGCAGAAGGGATTTCTTTCTCTTCCATAAGTAGGTACCTGGCTTAAAGAAGAATTATTTATTTTTACTAGCTAAGTATTCTACTACAAATATTTTCCGATTTTGAGTTCTGCTGTTGTTTCGTCTAGGGCACCACACAGCTGTTCATCTTAGTCATTATTGTACTCAGCGGTCGTTGTGCCTCGCTCCTCTTAAGCCGGCGAATCCGAGATGGAGTGTTAGAGCAGGAGGACCCGACTCGGGGGTTGGGGATCTGTCATTTATCCTGTCGCAGAATACAAGCACTCGCAGATTTTGTGAAGTGTGCTCCAAAGACATGGTTTTGCTTTCAACTGTGATGGCACTGTAATTGATCAAATATATTCTTTCCAAGAATCATAAATTCTTATTGGAGTTTGAGGAGATGTCATGTTCATTTGTCAACATGTCACTCCAGGGACACAGGTGCAGCAAATTTATGGAGGAAGCGTCTCGCGTTTCTCCCAAGCCACATAAATACGAAGCAGACTTGATTGAAAACGTGTGGCTTCGGATTACTCCTCGGATGGAGAGCAATTAAGATCTCTGTGTGGAAGGCATTTCACTGTGATTCTCAGGTTCTCGTGTAGCGGGTCTGAGGGGACACCGGAGAAGTTGTTGGAGACCTGCAGATGTTGTCTCAGAAAAGAAGACGGAGGCATTTCTTCTCTGGCAGAGTGAATAGTGCACATTTTTAGTCGAGTGCATGATTAACTTTGACATTTGAAAATAGAACTTCACATAAAAACAAGCATGGTACTTCTGCATGTTTAATTAAGATGTTTGGTTCCTGTCAAGGCTGATAGTTTTTTTCCCCCATGAAGGGCAATATATTCTCAACTTCTGAAATTTCAGAAACCTGTACTTAACCTTTAATCGTCATTCCATTTACATGGGAATCTGATTAACAACTCTTAAAGTTCATGAGCTCCTGGTAAATGCAATTAAGACCTCTTTGGAGTTTGTTATTAAGAGCTGGCATTTAAAGAAGACTAGGTCCTGGCTAGTGTTGCTGTCTCCTCCATGGCAGGATGTCTTCAGCAATTAGCAGAGAACACGAGGTACACGAATTGTACCGTATTGCTTCCGCGTTAACATGGTTGGTATTTAAAATAGCACGCTGCCTTTTTCTTTTCAATGACTTGCTTTACGGTATGAGCTTGTTACCCAGTGAGAGTAGGGCCGGGGGCAGTTAGGCGGAGCTGTGGTGGTTTTCATCCCAGGAGGGGTGGGCTCAATTTCCCCCTCCCTCTGAAGTTCCCAAGTCATGTTTACAAGCATTCATTGTCAAGTTGTAGGAAGTCGGGCGCACCACGCTACTGCGCTGCATTTTATTGCATCTCTCTGCTGGGTGTGGTGGTCTTTCTGAGAGTTAAAAGTAACAGATGAGATTTGGAAGAGAGAAATGAATCAGGTATGCCACTTATTTTCTAAACTCTTAGGCATCCGCTCTTCAGACATTGCCCTTCGACCGTAGGGGCAGAAGGGAGGAGCTAAATGTGTTGGAGCCGACAGGTGTAGTACAGTCTACAAATTGATATGTGCTGTGATGTATGGAAAATGGAGGCTAAATAATTGAAAGCCACAAGGATCTTATTGGACCATATGCTGCCAATCTGGCTTTTTTTTTTTTTTTTCTTTTTCTTTTTTCACTTGCTGATAGAGGCGGGTTCTCTGGAAGGACATAATGTGTTTCTTAGGTCCTGTATTTGTGCAGAACACTGTGACTATTACCAGAGGAATGATGAGAAAATAATGAAATGAGGTATCAATAAAGGCATCTCAGTGAAATATGTTGCATATAACAGTACGACTAAAGAGAACTTGAATCTTTACATGTTTCTGTGTTATTTGAAACTTTCGTGTGCATGTATTACTTTTAAACAAAAGATCAAAATAAAACAAAGAAATATTTGGGAAAAAGTAAAGTTAAATAGGAAAACCAGTCTAAAAGAATTAAAGTTGATGCCATAAATATCAGTAAAATAGTTCTCCATTTTTGAACCCTTGACTTTTTTAGAATGTTCAATAAACTTAAACCAATAGTACAGTTAATTTGGTTAACCTTTCCAATTATAGGCTAACCTCAAGTTCACTAGATAAATGTAATAGTTTAATCCCCATGTTTTGAATTAGCGTATAACATTTCAGTAGAAATAATGTATAATAATCACAGATTTTGTTATAGATGTGGAATTTTTTTTCCTTGGAAACAAAACCGATAAAGTAGGATTATTTATTGTTTAACCAGGCTGTTGACAGGTATATTTCATCAGGTTAGTATCTTGCCTCCGGGATGTATATGTATTTCATCACCTTCAGATAGAAGAATTTTGCTTAGTTATAGAAAAATCATTCTTGTAGATGCAGGAGTTGACAGAGTCTAGAAATGAGTGATATTAAGTTGTTCCTTTGGTTTTAAAGGACTTTAGTTAAGGTGTTTCAGTGTGACGTGAATTATGGTAATACAGGGAAATATTAGAGTGCCTTCTCATCAGGTCACATTGGGAGTTTAAGAGATAAATACAGGAAAAGTTAAATAAACAGCAGTATATGATTAATTACCGAGTCCAGGTAACCATCTGTGGATCCTGGAGGAATTTAAGTTCCTGTAGGAACTTAAGATACGTTGGTCAGAGAAGATTTTGTCTGTTTGTAGGAGCTGAACTGGTCCTTGAAGGAAGGCTAGGATTTAGGCATTTGGGAAGATCATTCTAGGTAAGGATAATATGCACGTATTCACAACAGTGAGTACCTTACTGAATTTACCATATACATAATTCATAAGAAGAGCATAAGATGTGATTCGATAGCCTGAAACCAGATTCTGAAAGGCCTTAGATGAATTCAGTGGAGATCTTTGTGAACTCCTTAAAGAAGGAGCCATTTTTTTTTTTTTTTTTTTTTTTTGGTCTTTGTATCCTCGTGCGTTATACACTCAGTGCCTCCAAACGCCATTATCTGTCCCATCTTCAGAATATTATCCTCAAATACTAATGAGAAGGTACTTCACACAGTTTCTGGCACTCAGTAGGTACAAGGTAAATGTTAATGGAATCTGAATCTGCACTTGTTATTCCTGAAGAGTCTATTTTGAATGAATGATAAACAAACATTTTTTTATAGGTGTGTCACCGTTCACAGATTACAGAGAACCAATATGAAGGAGGCTTTAGTAACTGAACTGCTAATTGAAAATTCTGGGTTGGAGCCACTTAATTGAATAAACTGTCTCCAGAGAGCAATTTGGGTCTTTTCCAAGATGCATTAACTCTTTCAGGTCATTAGGGTAGCACTTATCTCAGTGGAGCAGAAATTTCATAAATGGTATTCCTGTGATGTGAGTAAATTAATGTCCCTCAGAAAGCCTGAAGTTTCACCCTGGGTGTTGTAGTTCTACTCCAAGGAGCTCATCTGTGAGTGTAAAACATCAATATGGAGCTGCCCTTTAGAGCATCTTACTTTGAATTTAGGTGACCTACTAGAGAGCACCTACTTTGTTTAAGACACTCTGCTGGATGTTACCAGAGATACAAAGAAAAGGCATGGCCTGAGCTGAGAGGCAGGGGAGAAAGCAAATAGCTATAAGATAAAACCCTTGAATAATACAAATAGCTATATGGGTTTTAATGAGAATGGGACATTCTAATTAGCAATTAAGATAGATGGTAACCTCTCAGAAGGCAAAGATCTATGACAGGTCCACACAGCATGCCCACTTACGTTTATTTTCTCAGCATATATAAATCTGCATATGTGTCAGTAAGAACAAATATCTGTATCCATGTACATAAGTGCACATGTAGCGGTAAAATATGAGCTAGATCATCAGAAGCGTTTACAATTTTCACATAGATTTCCCCCTGTGGGATCTAAGTTGTCAGTGTCTAGTGTTGATCTGAAATGGGTATGTTAAGTATATGAAAACCAGAAAAACAGCCAGTATCTTTTGGAGATAAGCTCACTGGTTGTCTGATAGTCTCAATTTGGATGTCAGTTGACTGCTGGAATATTGACCTCCAGGTAGAAAAGCAGATAAGAAGGGTCTGCCCTGCTCACCAGCATGTGTTACACATTTACATCTAATGTGAAGATAGAGACAGCTGGCTGTCATCCTAAGACTAAGGATAAGTGACATTAAGAGACCACTGCGAAAAGAACTCTGAAAGAGGAGGATGGAGATGACACCTCCATGAGAAGATAAAGCTTCAAAGGTGTTTATCTGCCTCTACTTCCTTATTCCTGGGGTTGACACCTCCTCTGGGCTTGTGGGCTCTGATTAGTAACATCTGCATGGAACACATGAAGTCTGTTAAAATCAGTCCAGTTAAAAATTCATAAAGTAAAAGCTGTCAAGTTATACTTAAAGTTACTTTCTTGATCTCATTCCCCCATGTTTGATAGATGGAAGAGGTAGTAACAAGTAAGGGTTAAGAAAAAGAAAAGAGAGAAACTCAGACAGGACAAAACACCTTGGGACTTGGGTAAGGAACAGGACACTGGTTTAACCAAACAGTAACTGTGTAAAAACAGTTAATGGGAACTGAGGCTACAGAGGTCAGTCAGGGCTGTGGAAGGTGCTGAGTAAGAGTGAGGAGATGGGGTTTATTTTGTAGGCTAGGGGGAAGCCATTGAAGGGTTCGAGAATAAGAGTGATTATGTTGAGCTCTGCATGGGTGAGCTTAATCCGGTGCCAGGTTTTGGGATAGATGGTCATGAGGCGTTTGAGGCAGAATGACAGTTGGGAGACTACTGTTAAGACTTTACGACAAAGATAACGAAGACCAGATTTAAACGGATGGGTGTAGGGATGGAAATAACTAGAAGGGGAAATGGACGTGAGATGTATGTTATAACATCTATAGGGCTTGGCATGTGATTTGGACAGCCAGACTGAGAAGCGTCAGAGCTAACTGCAGATTTTGATCTTGGGAGATCAGTAAAATAATGGTATTAACAAGGAAGGGAGCTAAGGGGACCTTTCTTTTGTCCCTCCCTCCTTTTGAAGAATGGTGGTGATGAAAGCGTTTGTTTGGTCAGGCTGTTGGTTTTGACCCTGTGCCTCTGCGCTCCTTTAATGTCTGTTGTGCTGCTTTCATCTTCTTGTTGTAAGAAGGATGTGGAAACCAGACAGGTGCTCTTGCAAGTGAGGGTATCGTAGCTTGAGAGAAAGCATGATGGTAGAGGGAGACTTGGGAATAATTTGAAATGTAGAACTAACTAAAACAGAAGAAAACAAGAACAAGAGTAGGATATTCAGCATTCAGATACTTAGGTTGGACAATATGGTAGTCAGATTCACTGAAGCGAAAGAAAGTGTTCCAAAAGTTTAGAGAATGAGTATTAGCAGAAACCTAGCCTTAGCAAATGAGGTTTTTATTGTAGAGAGAAGGGGAGGAGGAAGGAAGAGGAAAGTGATAGCAGTGGGAAGATTATGAGGATGTAGAGAGAATTCTGTTTATTTAATAATGCTGATAAATTGTTTGCTATGCTCCAGGCAGTGTTCTCAGTGATTGATAGCATTAACTTATTTCATCCTGATGATAGTACCTTGGGGTAGGTAATATTATTACTCCTGTTTTACAGTTGAGGAAACCCAGGTTCCGAGGCGTAGGGAGATAATATCTTAGTTATGTGGTTCCTGGGATGCATCACAAAAAACAACAGCAGATCTTCTGAGCCTCATCCCCAGAGATAATAGCCTGTTATGTGCCAGACACTTTATGTTTTTTCTTTTAATTCTCATATTAATTTTATGAAGTAGATTCTGTTATCCTTATTTCACAGATGAGGGAAATAAAGCTTAGTGAGATTGAGCAACCTATGAAGGTCGTACAGCTAGTGAGTTGTAGAGCTGATTTCAAACATAAACTTTATGCATTTCTATATGACCCTCTCATTTTGCATTTTTGAAATTGAGGACACTGAAAAAGGATGTGTAATGATAAGAGGGGTCATTAAAATATTGTCATGAAACATCTTAGTGCAGTGGAAAGCTGAACCAGTAGCTGAACTTTTACTTTGTAATGATATAAGAAAATCATGGAGCTTGGTGGTCAAGTTTGAGAGAAGGGGAGAAAGTGATAGAAATAGATAGAATGAACTTTAAAATACATTTGAATTGAAGTGGGCAGAGAATGTATTGAAATAGAAATGTGCCTTTGGGTGTTGAGACCATGCTTGTGTCCTACCCTGGTATCTGTCTGTCTTCTGTTTTCTATAAATGAGTTAAAAGTAACAAACCATCAAAATACTGTAAGGTCCAAAATACATGGAGGAAAAACTGACAAACTTGAAAGAATTCAAAAATTCAGTGATTAAAGTTAGAGATTTCAATACTTTTCTTCAATAATTAATAGAACAGCTAGACAGAAAACATAAGACTGAAACAACACTATTAAGCATCTTGAGTGAAACCAACATACATGGTACACTCTACCCAACACCATCAGAAAAGAGTTTATTTCACAGTGACATATTAGACATGTACTAGATCATGGAATAAGTCTCAGTACATTTAGTTTTTAAATTTAATTTTATATTAGAGCACGTGAGCAGGGGAGAGGGGCAGAGGGAGAGAGAATCTTAAGCAGTCTCCGATGTGGGGCTCGGTCCTACAACCCTGGGACATGACCTGATCTGAAATCAAGAGTCAGATGCTCAACCAACTGAGCTACCCAGGTGCCCCTCTGTATATTTGAAAGGGTTGAAATCACACAAAGTATGTTCTCTAGCCACAACGGAATTAAAAAAACAGCAGGAAGAAAATTTGAATCTTCTCAAATATTTGGAAATAAAACAGCAAACTTCTTTTTTTATTAAAAATTTTTTTCTTTAATGTTTATTTATTTTTGAGACAGAGAAAGACAGACACGAATGGGGGAGGGTCAGAGAGAGGGAGACACAGAATCTGAAGCAGGCTCCAGGCTCTGAGCTGTCAGCACAGAGCCCAACGCGGGGCTCGAACTCATGGACTGTGAGATCATGACCTGAGCCGAAGTCGGATGCTTAACTGACTGAGCCACCCAGGTGCCCCAAAACAGCAAACTTCTAAATACACCATGGGTAAAAAGAAAAAGACCTAAAATCAGCACTGTCACTTTCTACCTTAAGGGCTAGAAAAAAGGAGAAAGAGAATGCAAAGCAAGCAGAGGTAGGAAATATTAAATTGAAAATCAATGCAATAAAAATCAGAAGAATAATAGAAAAATGTAATGAAACTGAAAGGAGGTTCTTTTAAAAGATCAAAATTGATAAATCTCAAATTGATCAGTTAAAAAGAAAAATTAAAAAACAGAACAAAATCAGGAATGAAAGAAGAGACATTACTACAGACCTTAAAGAAATTAAAAAGCTTACATGGGGATATTGCAAACAACTTTATGCCAACCAATTAGATAACTTAAACGGAGAAATTCTTAGAAAGGCACAAAATACCAAAACTGACTCAAGAAGGAGAAAAACTGAATTGCCCTAAAACAAATTAGTAATTTTTTCCTAAAAACAAAAAGCAGAAACATCCATAAGTACAGAGAACAAACTGGAATTCGCCAGAGGAGAAAGGGCAGGAAGATTGGAAAATGGGTGAAGGGGTGCGGGAGATAAAAGAAAAAAAAAAAAAATTCCTGTGGATACCGAAGGTTGCACGATGGTGTTCTGTGAGACATTTAAAGAAGAAATAATACCAAATCCTTTGCAAACTCATTTAGAAAATAGAGATATGAAGGAACATTTTCCAGTGCATCCTTGTGAGATTAGTATTAGCCTGATAAGAAGGGAAAGATACCACAGGAGACTGTAGAGCAATATGCCTCATGAACATAGATACAAAATTCTAGAACAAAATATTAGCAGATGGGATTCCTCAACCTAAAACTATATTATGCATCATGATTAAGTTGAGTTTATTTTAAAAATCAATGTAATACACAATTATTAATGGAATAAAGGGCCAAAACCACTTGATCATCTCTGTAGACACAGGAAAGCACTTGGCACCCGATAATGATTAAAAAGCAAAAACCTTTAGCCAACAAGGACTAGAAAGGAACTTTTTCAACCTGATAAAAGGTTCTAGGAAAAGCTGCAGCTAACACCATAAGGGAAATTTTGAGATGTTAGAAGTGTTCTAAAATGACGGTGATGATGATTTCAGTGTATACATTTACTTAAAAATCACTAAGCTGTACCCTACAATGGGTGAATTTATATGGTACGTATATTATACCTCAACAAAGCGGTTTTACAAATACTGTGGGACAAAATCACATTACAGATATTCAAGGGTATATGTCCTTCAAAGTGTCCTTATGAGACTGTATAGAAATATACTTAATAGTCCTAATGCAAGTTAATTAATGTATAAATCATGGAGATCTCATCACCTTTATTTCCCCTTTCACAATTATGCATTTGAGGGTACACACGAATATGAATATTCATGTGCTTCACAAGGGAGTATATTTCAAACTAAATTTATCGTCTATATGAAACAGACTCTTCCTGCATTCCTGGTTACTGTTCCTGGAACCATAGATTTTTATTTCCTCAGATGTGCAGTCCTTTGTTTATTCTTTATTTCTCTTCATCTTTCCTTTGCTGAGTAGCTGGTTAAATTTTGTTCAGTTTTGCCTCTGCATTGGCTCTCAGAGGTATCCCTGATTATACAATCTCATTGCTACTACTTTAGTTAACCTCTCTTTTTCTTTTCCTTTTGAACTATTTTGGTAGATTTTCTCTTCATGTGTTAAGCACTTCCTCAATCATTGACTGTTTCCTTAATCATTCATTTTGCCACAAATCCCATTGCCTTCTAATCTATTATTTCATATGCCGCTAGATTAATTTAAACTAGATGTCTCGCCATTTTACTTACCCATTGAAAACCGTGTTTGCCTTCCCATTTTACTGTGGCTTCAATACCTGAGCCTGGTGTTAAAGGTCCTGAGAAGTTTGTCTGTTTACCAACTTTTCGGGTCTACCTCTTACTGTTTCTTTGTATGTTACCAGAACTATTTGTTCTTCACGAAAGATACTCTGAATTTCCCTAGTTCCATTTCTGTATTTGTTGGGTTCCTTCCACCATTTTAGGTTTTGGCCTTTTACACATTTGAATATTGTATTTATGTCTTACATGTGCCATGATCTTGAAACCTTATTTCACTGCTCCAGTTAGGAGTAGTTTTGTCCTTTTGGTAAGTGCTCACAGCAATTTCTTTGTCCTGATGCTTACCGCTTTCCCTTGCATTGTGGTCGCTCATGTGTGTGTCTGTCACTAGATAAGCACTTGGGGTGAGAAGGGGGAGGATTGATTGATTGATTTGGCTTTTAACTCCTTAAAAATGTTAACACCTTAAAAATTTTATTTATATATAGTAAAATTCCCTTGTTTTGATATGAGGGAAGGATTTATTTTTAAGTCTTGTTTTTATACCCAGCACAGTACTTTGCATATTTTGTGTATTAAATAAATATGTTTAGTTTAAAAAAATGAAAACTTTCTTCTGGAAGCTTTTAACTGGGTTTTCTTTGTTAGGAGCTCATCTGTTGGAGGTTGGCAGGGAACTAAACATGATCTAGGCTTTCCTGATTAGGTGTTTGATACAGGACCAGAAAATACATGTGTACTCGTTGAGTTTTTTGGTTTGTTTTCCTTTAAACACTAAGGCAACTATTCACAAGATCATGCTAATAGTGGTTTTAATTACACAATTGCTGTTGATAATGAGTATAATTAAGCAGGCAGCCATTCCACTTTCAAAATGACTGTTTATTTTTCTTTTAGTTTCCTTACTGCAGAATATTTTAGTCCTTATATAATGGGAAAATGAAAAAGTGCTACACTGAAAAAAATAATTTTTTTGGCTTTGTTTTTCTTCCTCTTTAACGTTCCATTCACTAGCAACATACATGGGGGAAACCTGATAGTTTTTAATAATTTTAAATGGTCCTAATTTTTAAAATGTTTCAGTGTCTGTTGTAATACTTTCTGGAATCAAGGTGATATTTTGAGGGATATATTACACTGATTTTGCCCCCACCCCTTCTTTGGATTTCTCTTCTCAAATTCTGGACGTCTTGGTATCCCTGGACCTAGTCTTGTCTCCTCCATCCTCTAAGACTATAGTTTCTGCTTGGGTTCTACCCTTGTTCCGTGGAAATTAGAAGTAAGGGCTTTTTGGGAAGAAGCCAGGGGAACTCACCTACTGTGCTTTACTTCTTTTAAGGAGCATAGTTTATGCCTCATTTGGTTCCTCTCCATGCCCTTCAGATTCTTATTCTTTTGGTCTCACTGTTGAGCTCTTATAATTATTATCAGGATAAGGGCTAGTCCAATGGAAGCTACTTTGCTGTTCCCGGAACAAAAAAACTCCTAGACATCTACATCTGAAAAGTAAATTATTGAAAATTATACTATTTAATATAGGCACATTCAACATATTGCTCAAGATGAGTAGAGTCTTGGTTCATATTGGGAGCTGAAAGTGATTTTTTTTCCCACTATATTATTGCTCCTGTCATAAGCAGTCGAATTCTCAGATTCATCACATGGGACAAGTACAGTATGGCTTTGCTGTAAAAGCATTGGACATTCAAAGTTAGTGGTGAGGAGAATTGGTTTGTTAGTTGAACAGATTGAAAAATGTCACCAGATGCATGTTAGTGTATATCCATTTATCCATAGGTATCTTGGTGAAGAAACAAAACCCCATTGAGGCTGTCATAAGAAAAACATAGGGAAAATGTATTAAAGGCCAAAAGGATATATTGTGGAACCAAAGAATAGCAACTGGATTTGAGACCTATAAATTATGGAAAACTTAGGTTGCCACCTTTAAATCTCTGTTCTGTGGGTCTCTTGTTTCTCTGTGTCTGGTCATCTTGTTCATTCTTTTATTCTCTCTCTGCAGGTTGGCTTTCTTTGCTTTCTCATGGTACAAGGTGGTTGCCCCAAAGAATTTACATCTCTTTGCCTATATTGACCACCAGAGACTGTATCTCACTAACACATTCCTGGGAGAGAGAACCTGACGGGCCAATTGGATGTTGGCTATTCCCCCCGGTGGAGTAGGCTTTGGCTGGGAAGGCATGGTTCCAACATGGTCACAAGCATGGTTCCAACATGGTCACAAGCATGGTTACCAGAATCTGCTGTGCAGTTGGGGAACAGTTCTTAGATGAGGTGAAGATTTTGTAAGCTGGGAAGCTACTGAAAGGGATTTACCATGTTAAGCACCTAGAAGGATCTGAATGTTTCTACTTAGATTAATGTGGAGGCTGAAGACAGGTGATGTGTTCATTGGAAGCTGGTAAATTCAACATTTATTTTTAGAAAACTCTGGGTGTATGACCATAAGCGGCCGCAAGCAATATGTTAAATAAAGAGGGTTAAGTGGTAAATGAGGAGTTCATTCAGAATGATGTTACCAATACTAAGCAAGTTCTAAATCTCAAAATCTTGGCCCTGCTTTATATATCATGTGATTTCTGACTAGCATCTTAGCAACTGCTGATCAAATATTATAGCATAAGAGATGCCTGACTCCCTCGTTGTGTATGTTCTTTAAAGCATCATATTTCTTTGTTTCCACCACAGAACCATCCAGTATACCAGGTACTCAAAAAATATGGTGAATCATAATATCACTGGAGTATATAGATAGATAATCTGGTGCTTTCCAGCCATGTTTTTATATTTCTTGTCTTTGGTTTTACAAATTAATACCTTTTCAAGTTAAACTTAAAACACCCATAAACTTTGACTTTTTTTTTTTGAATGCTTGATCAATAAGAAATAGCAATTCCCTGTACTAAAAAAGAGAAAAGAAATGAGTGTCAGAGAGATGAAGGAATTTAGAGTCAGCGAGAACATGGGATAATCTGCAGATTTTCTGTGGCCAGGATGTATTTGCTATTATGTGTAATGTCCCCTTGCCCCAGACTTCCAGGCTTGGGTGACTTTCCCCGGGCAAAAGACAAGCTGTATAGCTTACTTCCTTTCATAAAAATGGAAATTTGAACTCATAGGTAGTGGTTTAGGATATTTATGTACAATTTAGAAGATGCAGCACATTATCCACAATGATGAGGAAGCACCAAGAATTGCCATGGTTCTACTTTTTTTTCTTAAATTTTTTCTTTTTTCTTTTTTTTTTTTTTTTTTACATTTATTCATTTTTGAGAGAGAGGGAGAGACAGAGTATGAGCAGGGGAGGGGCAGAGAGAGAGGGAGACACAGAATCCGAAGCAGGCTCCAGGCTCCGAGCTGTCAGCACAGATCCCGATGCGGGACTTGAACCCATGAACCGTGATATCATGACCTGAGCCGAAGTCGGATGCTTAACCAACTGAGCCACCCAGGCGCCCCTGCCATGGTTCTATTTTAATGCCAGGTGTCTGATGTATGTGTCAAGACTTGGTCGTAGAAGATTTAGTCTAATTCAGATAAATTTCAAGCATCTTAGAAAAAAGATTTGTTTGTTCTTTGAGATATTTAAAAGGTACTTCTCATAATTTGGTGTCAAAATAAAACTTTACCCTGTTTTAAAGTAATATTTTCTAGCTGGTAGTAAACATTATTAGGAAAGAAGAAGATACAGTGAAGGAAACAAACATGGCAAAGCCTATGATTAAAATCATAGGTATCCCTTTTAATTTTACTTGTAGTGTAGATTTGTGTACTGAGGAGTCATTTACAGGGCTCGTTTTGGAGACTGTTTCTAATACGTGTATTAAAAACATATCCATCAAGGCTTCTTATCACATACTTTGTAAAATTTAGGAATTCAGTGATATATATAGATATGTATATATATGAATTTATGTGAATTCATATATATATTCATATTCATATATATGTATTTGTATTTATATATATATTCATTTTCTGGTTTGTTTCACGGCTCTGTGATTGAAGTAAAGAAATATAAAAATTGGGGTGGTCAGGTGTCTTTTCCTTAAACGATAAGTAATAGTATAGGGCAGTTTTCAACTAATACCGAATGATGTGGGAAATGGGTACTGTGGGAACTCAGAAAAGGGGACAGCTGGCCTAGAGTGTCTTGGGAAGGTGTCATGGGAGAGAAAACGTTGGAATTGTTTTTGGGCAGGGTTTGTCAGGATATTGAGGAAAGAGGGTAATCTAGATAAGGCATTCCAAAATCGAGAGGGCCCACGCATGTGTGTTCAGGGAAGAGTTAAGTAGTTGATGCTGATTGAGTGTTGGGTTCGTGTTGAGGAGAATAAGCTATGACTGGGAATAGATATTGAGGTCAGATTAATGTAGATGACAAAATAACTAGCCTTAAGATGACAGTGGCAACAGTTGTTTAGGAAGATCGCTCTGACCGTGGTGTATGGGAAGGACTGGAAGAATAAAACATGTGAGGCAGAAAAGGAGAGAAACTGCATGAGTTGAACTAGGTTGGTGGCTAGCAGATGGATGGGGAGGGGCAAACTAAGAGAGAGCTGAGGAAGAGTAACCAATGGGCTGAGGCACTAACTGCTGCATGGGGACAAAGGGAGGGAATATATCTAAAGACCGTTCTGAAGTTTTAAACCTGGAGGCCGGTGAGAATAAGAAACCACTCACAGAAAGAAGACAGAAGAAATTACCGATTTTATGGGAAAAGCATTCAGGTCTCAGAATTTAGGGTTGATGTTATCAGTGAAATGTGTGAATATGTCAAGCGTGCAGTCACATCCGTGGGATTGGAGTGTGGAGAGGAATCGGGACTACATTACATCATGATAATGGAAATATGTGGGAAGGCTGCCTTTTAAGTTTGGAACCTAATGACAAAAGAGAAAGGAAATTATAGAGAATGAGGACCAAAGCAACATTTTCATTAAGAAGGTAGAAATAGTACCTGTTTGTAAAAAGAAAGGAAGAAGCCAGTGTGTAAGAACAGACTAACAAAGTGAGCGGTGAGAATTAAGAGGACTTTGCTAACGTGGAGAAAAAGAACAGTGATCTTGAAATACCTGAAGTTTAAGGATGCTCACCAGGTAGGCCCTGATCAGTCAATATTTTGTACAAGGCCAGTCATTGAATTCTAGGACGATAAGTACCTCAGAAGGATTACTGGTCTAGTGTATCTTCATGCTTTGGCAGAAACATACTTCCATCATACCGATTGGTGTTAAAACCAACAAGTGCCTTTGTAGATCTCTTTCTGTGTTCTGTCAGTTTGAAATTCTGTTCTCGTTTACCAGCCTCTTTTGATCACACAGCCCCACAAACCTTATTAGCATCAGTGCCAAATCTACCAAGTAATTGAGTCCTTCAGTTGAGTCGTTACTGGAGACCCAGTTTAATACCCTTCTTGACTCTTGGGCAGTTTGGATGATGTATTCACAGAGATAGTATTTGTCAACATACTACTTCATCACCATGCTGAATGATACTCTAGTAGCCTCATAAATATATATATTTAAAAAAATTGAACAGTTTGTTAATGTGTTTTATAGTTTTCCATTGAAATCTCTAGTGTATATATGTATATGTATATAACTTATATTTAAGGTGTATATATATACACACACACATATATATACACACACACACACATTTATAGGTATGTGTATAGGTTCACAGCAAAATGGAGGGGAAGGTACAGAGATTTCCCATTAATCCCTTCACCCACACCTGCATATAGGCTAGTTTCTTCATACCTCTAAATCTGTTTCTTAATCTCTAAAATACGGATATTAGCTCTATCTTCATAGATTTCAGGATTGAGTTAAGATCATTTTCTAAAAATGCCTGATATTTGATAACTATTTAGTAATGTCTGTGCTCATAACAGGCATAATTAGCTTTAAAACTTGGGAGAGCATCATGTTCACAGAGTGCTTCATAAATGCTTTTTGATGATAACATTTAATATGATCCTCAAATCTCTTTTTTTCTTAATTTTTTTTAACGTTTATTTATTTTTTTTTATTAAAAAAATTTTTTTTTCAACGTTTATTTATTTTTGGGATAGAGAGAGACAGAGCATGAACAGGGGAGGGGCAGAGAGAGAGGGAGACACAGAATGGGAAACAGGCTCCAGGCTCCGAGCCATCAGCCCAGAGCCTGACGCGGGGCTCGAACTCACGGACCGCAAGATCGTGACCTGGCTGAAGTCGGACGCTTAACCGACTGCGCCACCCAGGCGCCCCACGTTTATTTATTTTTGAGACCGAGAGAGACAGAGCATGAACAGGGGAGGGACATAGAGAGAGGGGGAGACAGAATCTGAAACAGGCTCCAGGCTCCGAGCTGTCAGCACAGAGCCCGACGCGGGGCTCGAACTCCCGGACCGCGAGATCATGACCTGAGCCTAAGTCCGCCGCTTAACCGACTGAGCCACCCAGGCACCCCATCAAATCTTTATTGAATGAATAAGCAAATTAATGAATATATACCCCATACAGGGTTTTTGGAACCGGAGTCTCTGAAAAGCTTTTACTTCAGTCATGGGTAGAATTGCTGGCTTACATTTGCTGTAACACTTGGTTATCTTAAAATTTTAAATGTTTCTTCTTCTTCTTTTTTTTAATGTTTGCTTATTTTTGAGAGAGAGACAGGGGACAGAGAGAGAGAGGGAGACACGGAATCTGAAGCAGGCTCCAGGCTCTGAGCTGTCAGCACAGAGCCTAATGATTCATGGCTTGAGCCCACGAACCGTGAGATCCTGACCTGAGCGGAAGTCAGACGCTTAACCCACTGAGTCACCCAGGCGGCCCGGTCATCTTAAAATTGTAGATGTGGCAAGTGATTTCAGAAATGAGTCGATGTACTTTAATCCCAGGTTAGATATGCTTAGGAACCATGATGATTTCTGGTCCAGATCTGCTGTTTTCTTTCACAACGGTGGGAACTTTAAAAAGTTTTGTATTTGTCTTAGAAATATGATGGCGGATTCTAGCCCAGGCCCCACCGAATGAGGCTGTAAAGTGGATTGATTTTTTTAAGCATTGCCCATTGGCAATAGTGATTAAAAAGCTGTTGGTTTGCTTGCTTTGGAGCCGTCAGGATGAGTGGTGGCCCTAGTAATTATTTGCGGGTCAGCACCTCTTAGCCTGCAATGGCTCATGATACCTCTTAGCAGGTCTGTTAGAGTTGTTTAATCCCCTGTGCTCTGGAGTGAGGGGTGTGATGAGGGCTCCAGAGCGAGTCCCCCGGGGTTCCTTCTGCAACCCCAGCCCTATTCTTGGGCCTCACTTCCTTCCCTGTAATCTGAGAATTCACTTGATCAGAGTTGTGCTTTAAATAAGATAATACATCTAAATTAGCCCCTAGCCTACCACAGTGTAAGCCGTCAGTAATTATTATTGTATTGCTGCTGATGTTGCTGTAAATGGCAGTGATGAGGATTAAGCTGTGAATGGTGATTAACTCGCTCGGCACAGCGCATGGCAAGTGGCAGACCCTCACTAAAAGCGCCCCCCTTGACCCCTATGTTCGGATGCCTAGCACATCCTATTCTCAGTTTCGGGTGTAAGTGACAAGTAGATGATGTTCTGGCTGAGATGAATCTTTCCTCAGATCTACAACTAGAAATATGAAAAGCGAGGTTACTCTACTTCTGAATGTCAAGGATGAGGATTTAGAATTAGGTTTTCATTGTTTTAAATTGCTTTTCTTAGTAGCACATCATAAATGTGTGTGTTAAACTGTTTATCTGATTGTACAGATGCTGTTGACCGAGTACTTGGATATGAAAAATACTCGTACGGCCTCTGAACCATCAGCTCAACTAAGTTATGCCAGCACTGGCCGAGATTTTGCAGCCTTTTTTGCCAAGAAGAAACCTCAGAGGCCAAAAAATTCTCTTTTTAAGTAAGTATCTCCCTGATGGTAAGATAGCAGGTGTCAAGAAATGTTTGATCCAAGTAGGATGGCTTTCTATTTTATTGGCAGCCGTTGCTTCACCCAGTTAAAGCTGATTTGAAATAATTTATGGGAAGTGAATGTATTTTTTATTTTGTGTACATTTGTTTTCTATAAGGGGAAGTAGATATTTTGGAGTATGGTTATTGGACTGTCTAGGACTTTTAATAAAAATATTTTGTAATTTGTTTCTGTGGCATTTTATATAAAATGAAGGGCAACAAAACCCTATTTCTGGGGAATTTTATATGAAATGAAATATGTCAGCTTCCAGGGAAAAAACACTAGTGCCAAGAAATAACCTTAAAGTTTACAAGAATCTCCTTAGCTAAGTAGCATTGGATTCTGTTTGATTTTTAAATAAAGGAACACTCCGGAAATTCTTTTTTTCTAATTACTATGTTAGTTAATACCACCAGGCCACGTACCTATGTGATTTGGTAATAGCTCATAGTTAATATTGTTATATTAATAGTAACAGCAGTAACAGCTACCACTGAGTGCTTACTATGTACCAGGTACTGTGGGAGATGAATTTCTCAAAATACTCTCAAACATAATTTACATGTGATTATATCAAATTTTGGCAGCGGGAGTAGTGGCTGGCACTGAATCCTCACCAAGTACTAGCGAAAGCATTAAGCCATTTTCATGGATTATCTCATTTACTCCTTGCAGCCTTACAGGTCTAGGTTTTATTTTTAATCCTTTTTTACACATAAAAGCTTGAGGCAAGCGAGGTTAAGTAATTTAAGTAGATTCACTGGCAATAACTGGCAATTGGTCAAAGCAGGATTTAAATCTTAGCAGATCTGTGCATTCTTCTGACGAGTCGGGAGACAACTAGTTAAGTTGTACCTGTAAATCTAAGCCTATAATGTGACTCCAGAAGTATTTTGAATTCATTCTTTTTGAACAGTTGAAGCTCCAGTATCTTTTATTGATTCACTTTTGAGATTTGTTTATATCATAGATTCATAGAGTTCTTTTTTTTTTTTTTTTTCATAGAGTTCTTAATCATTATGGAAAGTTTCAACAGTTCATTTATCTTGTGGTCCAGAGGAGAGGAGATTGAGTGTGCTTGTGTTGGGATAAAATACGTTCTGTTCATTGAATGCATTCTTTTCTTGTGTTTTACAGTTTTGTTAAGAGGACAGATGCACTATTAGTTAAAATGCCTTAGTCTGCAGGTAATCCAGACCCCAAAAGAATGAGATTAAACCATAGGAAGGTTATTATGTTACACATTGGGGAGGATTGTAGAGGACTCCGTAATCTAACAGTGCGGAATGGCCAACGACCCCGCCCTTTCCATCTCCCTGCCTTAGGTTCCACTCCAGGATAGAGTGATGCCAAGGAAAGGGTGTGATTCTTCCTGTGACAAAATTTTTTATTAATTAGTAGACTATTTTTTACACCATTTTTCAGTTTACAGAAAAATCAAGCAGACGATACAGAGTGTCCTTATGTCCCCCTTCTTCAGAATTTCTCCTTTTCAACGTTTATTTATTTTTGGGACAGAGAGAGACAGAGCATGAACGGGGGAGGGGCAGAGAGAGAGGGAGACACAGAATCGGAAACAGGCTCCAGGCTCCGAGCCGTCAGCCCAGAGCCCGACGCGGGGCTCGAACTCACGGACCGCGAGATCGTGACCTGGCTGAAGTCGGACGCTTAACCGACTGCGCCACCCAGGCGCCCCCAGAATTTCTCCTTTTGTTAACATCTTGTGTTCTTACGTATGGTGCATTTGTTACAATTGATGAACTGATAGTGATCCTTCGTTATTATCTGAAGTCCATGGTTTATATTGGAGTCCACTCTTTGTGTTACACATTCAGTGGGTTTTGATAAATGCATAATGTCATATATGCATCAGTACGTTATACAGAATATTTCAGTGCCCTAAACATCCTCTGTTTTCTACTTATTCCTTCCTCTTTTCCCCACCCCCTGAGCTCCTGATAATCACTGTCTCTGTAGTTTATCTTTTCCAGAATGTCTTATAGTTGGAATTATCCGGTATGTAGCCTTTTTAGACTAGCTTCTTTCACTTAGCAATATGCAGTTAAGGTTCCTCATGTCTTTTTGTGGCTTGAGAGCTCATCTCTTTGTATTGCTAAATAATATTCCATTGTGTGCCTGTACCTCGATTTTTTTTTTCATTCAGCTTTTGAAAGACATCTTGGTTGCTTCCAATTTCTGGCCATTATGAATAAAGCTGCTGTAAATGTGCAAGCATTTGTGTAGATGTAAGTTCTCTGTTCATTTGGATAAATACATAAGAGAATGATTACTGGACCATAAAGGAAGATTCTATTTAGCTTTGTAAGACACTGCCAGACTGTCTTACAAAGTGGCTATCCCACTTCAGATCTTTTTTTGTTAATAATTATTATCCATTTATTAATCTTTTCTGCCAGTGACAAAGTCTCTCTGCAAGTTTTCCTCAGGTCTTACGCCCATTCCTAAAGCAGTCACTGGCAAAGGGGAGCACGCCACGGTGATGGTCTTCATCCAGTCAGGGGTTCTCTCTGGTGATAGGTCTTGGGCTGTAAAGGAACCGCTCTTCCTGAGCACACAGCTGTTTGCAGAGGGAGCAAAGGCAACTAAGATGGCCTCAGATGCTGCCTTAACGCTTAGGCCTTTCCTCTGCTCACTTGTTTGCTCGCTCCTGTGTGCGCTCTCTGTCTCTGTGTCTGTGTCTGTCTCTTCTTCTTCCTCTCCTCTTTGTCTCTTCCTCTTCCCTTTCTGTCTTCCTAGCTTCACTTCCTGTGGTAAATCTAGGTGTATTGCAGAAGCAGGTTTCAGGGTGTTTAGATTTCATGCTGTCAACCCTCATCCTTAACTTTGAATCTCAGGCCACACGTACATTTTTATACGTTGAGCCAATCCTGAAATTGAGGTACTGGAAAACATAGAATATTGGAAATGAATAAATGGACTTAAGTAATTGTTAAACATTTATTGTTATTGCATAGCAGTAAAAACTCATCGCCCACACGGAATGAGGCCGTTACTACAGACTTGCCTGTTTCCGGACCCGGCTCTACCATTAATGAGCTGTGCGCGGCAGACCAGGTCTCCCGTCTCAGTGGGCCTCTGTGCCTTTGGCTATACAGTAAGAGGTGAGGCTGTATCTTCTCTAGTGCCTCTTTTACTGTAAAATCATGCCAATCTGTGAGTGGTGGCAAACATAAAGAGGGTTCCTCAGTAGCAAAAATACATCAGGTCATAAAGGATTAAGGTTTGGGCGAGCTGTAATCTGGTTTTATCGCATCCAGGAAGGACTTTATTACTCTCTTTAATTGCCCTTAGCCAAGGTTAATTAAGTGTGTTTAAGTTCTCTCTCATTGTATAATCTGTGCCTCTCTGTTCTTTGCTCAAGAGTTTATTTTTCTTCCCCCCCCTCGCCATTTCTGATCAATAGCCGTCAGCGTGCTTTTTGGAGGTCGGCGGCTTCTTTCCTGCCTTGACTGGCAGGTGGCACTTGTGAAGTACCACACACTTTGCGTTCCTTCTGGCTGTTAGGGCCCTCTCAGTTCTTGGCAGGGTGCAGAGAGAGGATCAAGAAGGCCAAGTGTTTCCCTCCAACTGACATTCATCTTCCTTGTCAAAGAATGGATAAAGAAGGCATAATTAAGAAAGTGATGGCGTTCCTTTTTTGTTGCCAGAAACCTATGCCATTATCGCTGCTGCTCTTTCGTGATGTTGCTGTTTACCACTTAGAGGCAGTCATTCTTAGAAGGATTTCTCCTGTCAGCCTGCTCCCCTGACTTTGAAAATCTCAGGTTTGAAATGCAATTTCTTAACACGTCAGGGGATTTACTGTTGATTTAATCTTAAATTTACCTGTTTCTTTTTCCCCTTACCTGCAAGTTTGTCTTAAGACTGGGATTTTTTTCTTTTGTTTTCTTCATCCTTGAATTATTATTTTAGCCTTTAGAAACCTGTTCTGTGTCCTGTGCCTATCCTCCATGTTTCTGGCCTCTGAAACGATCGATTCCTGGGGTGATGTGAACACACACTTTGTCACCTGATTTTTGTTTTGTTTTGTTTTAATGTTTATTCATTTTTGAGAGACAGAGAGAGACCGAGCATGAGCAGGGAACGGGCAGAGAGAGAGAGGGAGACACAGAATCCGAAGTAGGCTCCAGGCTCTGAGCCGTCAGCACAAAGCCCAACACGGGCTCGAACTCACAAGCCATGAGATCATGACCTGAGCCGAAGTTGGATGCTTAACCAATTGAGCCATCCAGGCGCCCTTGATACTTTTGAGAATATTTTATGTTGTAGATGGCAGATCAGAAACCATTTAGAAACGGTATTGCTTTTGAGGACATTTAGGGAGAAACCACAGATGCCTTGCTTCCTTGGTGTAGTTATCCAGCGGCATTGCTAGTGTGCCTTCTGTACTCGTTCTCTAACCAGGGGAGTGTAGAAAAGCAAGATACATTTCTGTGGCGGGGGCGGTCACTCACAGGTTTTGAACCACATAGCAGCAAAATGAGAATGACCTTACAGGATACCCTTATTCGTGTGTGTAGGGACCCTGGCAAAGGGTCTGGAGGCAGAAGGAAGTTGCAGCAGATGAAGAGTTGTACCCGTTGAAATGAAGAATGAGCGAATGGCCCAACTGCTGTTGTGGAGGGGCGTTGGCCAGGAGTGTTGTTCATTAATTCAGGTCTGTGGCGGCCGGCTTTGGCCCTGTCATGGGTTGGCCAGTATGTTTGGGTCAAGGAACGCTAGGGAGTGCCACACAGACTGGAGTAGGACACTTGGGGTACAAAGGTGGCCACCGCTTGTTTGGTTACTGCCTCTCTGTTTACCCTGCGCTTCATTCCAGGTTCGAATCCTCCTCCCATGCCATCAGTATGAGTGCCTATTTGCGAGAGCAGAGACGGGAGCTCTACAGTCGCAGTGGAGAACTTCAAGGTAAGTGATTGAACTTCTCTGGAAAAGTTAGTTTCTGGAGGAAGATCTGAAGTGTGTGGCACATGTGAATTTGCCGTTCGCATTCACCAGTTTCTTTCAAGATAGCAGAGATTTAAAGACTTGATAATCTGTTTCCTCTATCACTTCCCAGCATCTGCTGCCGAGCAGCTAAAACGATTGCTATGGCCACAGGATTTATAGACCTGCTACCATTCAAGTGAGAACTCAAAGCAGAAAGACAGGAGGTCAGTCTCTTGGTGCTTAAACATGGCAGCCATGAGTCCAGTCACAGTCCACGGGAATGCCAGTCTGTGGCCGTCAGTGTTACACTTACTGTTTTCTATACCTTCTGGAATGTGGCAGGAGTGCCTGGGATTTGGAAAAGGGCGGATGCAGCCTCTGCCATTATTTAAAAGGAAGAAAGATGCCTCTAAATAGGATGTTGTAATCAAGCTAGCTCTGATATACAGGATATTTGATATCCATACGTGGTTACTAAAGAGTTGTAATCTGTAGGAGAAAATACTTGAGAAAATAAATCGTAAGTAGATTTAATTAAATCAAAAATCCAGTAACGTTTTCTTCTGTGACAAGAAAGATGCTAATCATGGTAAATGGAATCAATCAAGAAAGATTTGTGAAGTCCTGCTAAGTGCAAGCCATCCCAGGCATCAGAGGGGATGGAGGGGGAGGAGACGGAGGTCGAATAGAAGGAAAGAGAAGATAAAGCCTTAAGATCCAGCTATCAGTGTTCATGGACATCACTAACAATATCAGGAAGTCAGTGCTTACAGCCAAGTAATGTTATGCATAAAAACTAGTAGAGGAGTTGAGAGGACGGGGCGATTATTTAAAATTATTTTAAAACCGTGGGCTTCCTGCTTGAAGGGTGCGTAAGAACACTTCCACTTTTGGGGAGGCAGTAGAGGCACTTGAAATATTTTGCAGCGAGTAGCCTACACAATTAAATATTTAGTTTTTAAGATTCATCATGGTTGTACGTCAAAACATTATAAATTAACCAGCTAGCCTCTCTGGATTTAAGGACCACCGCCTAGTCATTTCTACCCACACCTTCATTATTGATCTAAACACTTGTAAATTTTTCTGAAGATGCGGCTGTGCTCTCCCATAGCTCTGCCACAGTAATAATTCCATAGCTCACGTATATATCAGAACGAAAAGCCTAGAAATAGTTTGAGGATACAAGGAAAAGGAAATTAGCTTACCGGCATTTTATTTAATAATAGTGTTGCCATGTGGCGGGGGGGGGGGGGGGGGGGGGGGGGGCGTGGGAAACGTGAAGTGTGCATCTTGGAGTCTTAAGGTACATGGGTACAGAGGGCAGTTAGGATTGAAAAAAGTCAAGGAGTGAAGAAATACAATTTTACTTCCTGTCCTTAGCATAGTGCCTAGTATGGTAAATATTCAATAAATACTCACTGACTCAGTGACAGAACAAATGAGGACAGTCGATGTCAAACGTAGGAGAGGGAGCTTACCATGGAGAGAGAGGAGGGGAGGCCACTGAGAGCCGGAATCAGCTTCACGGTTCTATTAGTTTTTAAGTTTGAGGAGAAGCAGAGGCTATGTGTAGATCCATTTTTGTTCTGTGCCCTTGTAACTAGCTTCAATAAGTAGAAGTGTGGCCACTGAGCTGTCTGGCCTAGGATGATACTGCCGTGTATGATTGGAAAACATTTTGAAATCCAAGTGACTTATGGAGGAAGTTTATTCTGTGAGGGTGGTTAATTGAAGAGTCACTATAATCTAATTAGGAACTTTTCTCATTTTTCAGCAAGTTAATAGAAATACGGAGCTGTATTCTGTAGTCTGTTTTCCTCACCAGGGTTCAGCAAAGTGGGAGGATTTATCTTTGGTTCCAGGGAAGCAAGTAGTTAGCAAACATATCATGCTCGTAATAATCATTAAATAATTTCACTGAGCTGACAGATCACTGCCTGGTGAGAGAATAGCTCAGCTGAGGAGTTTTTGTAAAAGTTTGATGGTGTTTCATTGAGGAGCAAAAGCCTCTCTGATGAATGCTTTTAACATTTCAGCTGGAAAAGGGGAAAATCACACCTATTTTCCATTAGAAAACGACATCCTTTTTCAGTTACTCTATTAATCTGGCTTGTACGAGGGCCACAGTGAGATCTGCATTTCAGTTTATCCTTGAAAAGGCATAATTGAATAGGTCAGTCAAATCATAAAAGACTGGCAGAAGATTTGTGTCTCTCCTCTTACTACCGCGTAGCTGCGGGCTTCGCTTCCTAGTGCTTTGGTTCACAGGGTCAACCTTTCCTTCTGCGGCAAAGAAAATCCATCAGAAAGACCATCAAAGTAACATTAAAAAGCTCAAATTTTATGAAAGTAAAGTTCCTGCCAACATTTTCAAGTTATCATGCAATTAAAAATGTTACCCACCCTAACGACACACAAGGGGAAAAAAGAATGCAAAAATGAGATTTCTTTGGTATCATCAACCCATCTCAGTTGGCTCTGTTATGGTACAGCTGGTTCATTATATAGTCCACTGTTGGCAATTGGGCCGAGGAGGTCGGGGTGCTGTTTCAAAGTGTGCACAATAACAAGTGGAAATCTAACTTGTGTGTCTCCATTAATCAGAGACTTCCCGTTGTTTTGAGCCTCTTGACTGCTTCATTTTACCGCTTAGACAACTGTGTCATAGGTTACATGAACATTTAGGTGAATATAGCTTCTCGGGTTTAAGGTGGATTCTTTGGGAAACAAGGTAACTGATGAATACAGTATCTCATGAGGGTTAAAAGAAAATCAGAATACTGCTACTCATGATCAAAATAAGCTCTTAGGTTAATCAGCCCCACTGTGCCTCGGTTTTTTCATTTGAAAAATAGAGCTGTTATCAATTCTGACTACTTTAGGAGGGACATAGGGACTGTAAAATTAGATACTAAAACTCTGGTAAAATTAGAAGAGCTATAATTGATTTACATTAAAATGGTACTTTAAAATATTAAACACGGTGGAATTGGGAGAGTTGCATCCATTTCTCTATCTCTTGTTTTCTCTGCCTCACCACTCTTACTTTTCCCGAGTTGGTTCTTCTCAAGGTCACCGGTGACCTCCATTTGGCAGATTGAGCGTTTGCTGCTCTGTGTTCGTCTCACTTGATCTTTCGGCCAGCCACGTTCCTTTTCCCCTCCTTATGTTTGAGTGTCTCAAGGTTTGGTCCTGGGAACCTTTGCTGTGTTCACTCTGTAGACTCCACCCAGGTATCTCAGCCCCAATTGAGTTTTGCTTAGTGCCTTGGTTCGGGTGACTTCCAGATCTAGATCTCCTGCCCAAATCCCGTTACTGTTTCCTGATCTCTCCCAGCATCCTGCCCACTCCCACCACCATCCTATCATTCTTTATCACATGTTTTTTATCTTCTGCAAAAGACTTAATTTCTGTGTGTGTGTGTGTGTGTGTGTGTGTGTGTGTGTGTGTGTTTCCCGCTTGGTAATTTGCTACCCTTCTCTCCGAATACCCACAGTGCAAGTCTTACTCATTAGTGCGTTCCAGTGCCTGGGACAATGCTTGGCTTGAATTAAGCACTTAAAAAGTATAATGGAGGAGGCCTCTATCCCCAGTATCTCCTTATTTGTAGCTATAGGCCTACTTATTTGAGAAGGCCTAGTGGGAGGTTTAATACAGAGTAAGAGGCCTGTGATTTGTCCTCTTTGCTCACTTTTCAGATAATAAAATCACGAATGAGTAGAGTACATTAATTGTCATTGATCCAAGTAGAAATGTATACTCAGTTTTGATTACAGTTCTTTCCTGTCTTGGGGCTACTTAGTACTTCTGTTTGTACTCAATAATATTACCTTTAGAGTGCTATTTTTATTCCCATTAGTCTAATGAGTGGCATTTCTATAGCCCTGACATTAAAATATTCTGTAAAGCTCCCACCACTTGAGAACTGACTTCTCTTAGAGGATTTGCTTTACATGGTAAATATGGAAGTACTGGCATCAGGGAAAACTGGGCTCTTAGCCTGACCTGACCTGAATTTTCTTAGTCTCTCCCTCTAATGGGTTGTTGGTATCTGGGGCTGTGAATACTTAATGATATCGTATGTAATTAATCTGTTTGGAGGTACCTTGCCTTAAGGTACAGTGATATTTGGAATATATTAGGCATGAGTTCATCATCCTTTTTTACCAAAGGATTTATAATACAAGTCTCTCAGATAGCGAACTGTTCTATAATGGAGCATTTAAAGCAAGATTTCATTTACACACACATTTTCAGGGCCATTTTGGCTGAAGTGAGGTACAGCACCTTTACACTCATACCACACATTTGTTCCACAGCCTTAAATATAAGAAGCACTTATAAAGCTTTATATCCTGAAATAAGATTGGAAGATTCTTTGTAGTCTTAAATTTTGCGTAATGACTTTGTTAATAACTATGTAGCAATGTGCTGGGCACATGAAAAAAATACATTTTTCTTCTTAAAATTGCATGTAATTATTTCAAAATAACCTTAATCTTTCATAGTTATCTCTTCTGGTTTAGATTCTAAAATAGGGTATAAAAATTGATTCCCCTTCCTTTTATATATGTACACTCTTGCTTTTTTAAGAGACTGAACTTACTCATATGTGAGGGTAACCTTATAATGAAATTATAATAGAATTTTCAGAAATGCTAATTTCTTTATGTGTTCCTAAGAAGTGGTAAGTTATAAGTATATGTTCCTCAGGTCGTGAACAGATAAGAAATAAAAGTATTCTTATGCTGAGATTTGTTACTGAGTGTGTCGCCTCTTAGCCTTAATGTGTGCAACGTAGACATTTATTTAAAAACGTTCTTTGTTTCTGGGTTTCATTTATAATGCGGGTGTATTTTCCGAAGAATTCTAGTTCCTATAACATCCTTTCTACCCATGGGACAGAGTATTGGTACCTGCACTGTGTGGAGGAACCTGGTGGTCATGGGACAATGGATCCTGAGAGTACAGAGCAACTGTCACAAAGCCTTCGTAAAGCCTGTGAACCTCACTCTTGCGAAGTGATCATTGGTCATCATGCAGAACTGGTTGATGACCTGTAACCTTTGTTCTACCCATTTATTCATTCATCCATACAGATAGGGGAAAAGAGTGAATACTGTTAAGTGACATATGTATTAGAGATTGGAAAGTGATACATATGCATTTCTCTTTATATTATACTTGAGTTAAAAGTGTTTTTTTCCGTCAGAAAACCTGCCCAAAATGTGAAAAAAGTTAACAAATTTCTAATATGTAACAGAAAAACTTTAAAGTTAGCTTCTGTCATATTTTTTATCATTTGTTCACATTAACTTTTCAATATAAAATAACAGCTTTACTCCTTTTCTTAGAGTTGCTTTAGGGCTGCAAGAAATTATATTTTTTCCAACCTCAGTAGTTTATATGATGCAACTAATTCTGACTTCAGCTGTTTTCGCCAGTGGAGAAGACCAGAAACGTTTATGACCCATCATGGGGAAAGTAATTCTTAGACTGGTGAAGGCACCGAAGAACATGTGGGTCATTGTCCCAACAAGACATGGTTCCTAAGGCCTTTTTATGTTTTCAGAATGAAGGTTGAGTCCTTTCAGGACTACTCCTAGAGATGGCCTTACCTGAAGTGAGCTGTTACCAAAATCCAGAAGAAATTGACACGCATATATATATGTAATATGATGTCTAGAAAATAAAGCAGTAGATTTTAATGGTAGAAAGTGATTTGGAACTCATAATCTAGTTTTCGAACTCATTTTCTTAGTCTTAGAACCTGTTTTCTGTAGGTCTTATTTCAGAGTTGAGTATAGAAAGCAGATGGAAGTGGAGGTGGTTTGACTAAGTGGGGTCCAGGGCTCAGACCTCTGCCTGCCTAGACCCCCAACATCTGTCCCTTTTCCCTTCCTCTGTACAGCACCCAAGGTACCATCACAAAATTAAAGACTCCCAGAAGCAGAGCGCTATGCAAAGGAAAATTGATAAGGGAGACAGATGCCATTATAGATCTGTAGGGATAGGACAGATGAGTCAATGATGAGTGGTCAGACAATTATCCATAAGCAAACAAAACAAAACAAAACAAAACAAAACAGACAAAAAAGATGTTGAGTTTGAAACTCCTATCATTTAGGAAAATAAATCCTTGGCGCATTGAGAACTGAAAGGCAAAATCTGTTGACACTTGAGTTTATAGTGGCATTGTTTGAATAACAAAACCTGGAAACCATTCAGATACCATAGACAGGAGAATGGATTCATAAGTAGTGGCGTAGCCACACAATAGAATACCACGTAGCAATGAAAATGAATGAACCGGACTGTATATTAACATGGTTGAATCTCAGAAGCAATCACAAATGTTATGTGTAGTCAAATTCCATCTGTATAAAGGTCAAAAGCAGTCAGAACCGAATAATATCTTCAGGTGTATGTCCTTATGTGGTGAAAACGTGAAGAAGGAAAAGGAGGGAGCATAAACATAAAGCTCAGGGAAGAGATCACCTCTGGAAAGGATAGAGGAAGGAATAATCAGAGAGGAGCACCTAGGACTTCAAGGATAATGGTGCTGGTTCTGTTTCTTCAGCTTCGTGATGGAAATGCTGTTGTGTTTTTACAACGGTACTAAATGTCCGATACATTCAGCTATTATACATTTCATAAAAAGTATAAATACAACAATTTTTAAAAGGCCTCTGAAACCTCCAGAGACACAACCATATATGTAGTGTAATGTTCCCATTTAGAAGTCTGCAGGAAATTTGGAGTGTTCTGTGAGAGCTGGATTGGTTCTTTGGCCTGCACCTTTCCACTGAAATGCCAGGTCCGTGCCACCGCTGTGAATTCCTACTGGGCTGGAGCTGTCCCTTGAGTCGTTCACGAGAAGAGGACTCAGGAGCAGGAGTGCTCCCTGCTGACCTCCTTCCCCCTCCTCTCCCTCATCCTCATTGGCCAAGTCAGAACCTAGTGTTAAGTGACGTCAGCAGCTATTCTTTCATTTCCTGTGTTTTCTAGGACTTGCTGGTTATTTGTTGAATATGTACAGATTCATTACATTATTTGTCCTGGACGCTTCACTAGGCCTTTAGAATACAGTAATGAACAGAACCCAGTTCTGTCTTTGGAGGGCAAAGGAGCAGAAAGGGGCCGTGACTGTGTTCCAGAAACGGGCAGTTGCCCCCCCCAGCATGTGTTCTCTTTCCTCCATAGGAATAGAGCCCCTGGTTTTTAGCCATGCACGTGGCCCCCCAAAATAAAACATTTGTAAGCTTTCCTTGCAGCCAGCCATGAACATGTAATTCAATTCTAACCAGTAGAATGTGCGTGGAAGTGAGATAACTTCAGGCCTTACATTTAAAGAGAAGGAACAGGCTGCCCCCTTTCTGCCCGGCGCGGTGTGTGTGAACGTGTCCTCACACACAGCCCTAATGACACGAGGTGGTGAGCCATGTTGGACTGTGCGGGCGAGGTGCCCCTGTCGGTGGTAGAACAATGAGATCGGAGCAGCTTGAGTTGGCTGCTGGGGTCTGTGTCACACCGCTGATGGCCAGAGCCACTGTAGCCTCCCGGACTTCTCCACGAGAGAGGAATAAACTGTCTTGTTTCAGTCACTGGTATTTTGGTTCTCTGCTACTTGTAGCCCTGCTTATATTCTGTTTAATTCAGCAGTGCAAACAAGTGATCAGAGCACCGTGAAACGCATTATGATGGAATTGTGTAGATCTGTAACAGATGTGCGTACAGGGCTGGGAAGGCAGGGAGGCTCTTGGGAGCACTGAAGTTTCAAACTTCTTATAGAAGAAGGTGGAAAGCTTTTCAAGTAAAGAAGGTGGGTGTTTCAGGCAGTGGTCATGGCAGGTAGAAACGTCTACAAGTGTGAGAGTAGATAGAGGCTTTCCTTGTTTCATAACGTGAGTTAGATGGATATAACTTTTTCTATTAAGGAAATCAGTTTATGTATACAGACCTTTACTGATTATAATTTGTTACTTTCAGGAACCAGAGATAATAGATGGGACACTAAAGCTGTTGTTCATAATAACAATTGGGCCATTGTTCATAGTAACAATTAAGACATTAAGAATCGATAGAACCAATGGCGTACTGGTGATGATAATGAAATAGAAGTCGTGCTACTCTTGAGCAAAAGCCAAGCGTAATCACATACTGGATTTTCTGAAGCGTATTCAAATGGTATAGCTGTGCCCCCTTATTAAAAGTTTTTGTAGGAAAAATCACGGTGTTGAATGCAACTGTGGTAGTGTATCATATCAGACTGTGCACGGTGGATTTAGCCAGAGATACTGGCAGGGGCTGGATCACGAAGGACCCGCCTACCCTAATGCCATAGTACCTCGTTCAGCGTGGACTGCAAATGGCAGCAGACGGCAGAGTTCTGTGTGCTCACATCTGATTTCCAGCTTGTAATTGTGTGGGTGAAAATACGCATCAAGTTACTTTTGGCTTCACCACAATTTTAAACTCAAAAAGCCCATATTACAGTAATATATGATAGTATGTACGAATGCTACATGAATATTGTAACAGTCATAATATAGGATGTTCATTCCTAGAATTGTGATGACATCTACTGAATTGCAGCCAGTTCATTTGCATATTCATGCCCACTTAGCTCAAATAAGTCCCTGTTTGTTTGCACATTAACGTCTGATTTCAGCACCAGTTAACTAATTTACATATCCCTGTTCAGTTGGTTAGTGATGTTCATATGTGGAATATTGGTGCAGCTGTTTGTGCTTTGAGTAGCTTGGGGAGCATGGTGGTTTAATGGAAGGAGTAGCTATTACTCATCTTGCTCTTACTAGGCAAGTCACGTTACCTTTCTGGGCCCTAGATTGCTCATCTCTATAATGAAGTTAGCAGCACTTGCCCTGTCTATTTCTTAGGGTTGTTGTACCAATTGACATAACAAAAGTGCCAACATATGGTCAACATTTCTAGGCCACCTGTATTCTAGGCCTGCTCCTGGAACATCTGCATGTAGGAGAGTTCTAGGTGCCACGGAAGACAAGGCTTGCAAACAGATACAGTTTTAATGAACGTTCTAAGCACTTTCAGGAGCATGGAGGAGGAAACACTGAACATTGCCAAGGGGAGTCGTAATCCGAAAGTGAGACGGTCCAGGGAGGGCACGCACTGCCAGTAGGGAGAAGACGAAAACAACACCCTGTTGTCTGAGAGCTTCGTGGGGTAGTCGGTATTTTGTTGGGGTTGAAGCAGAGAATGTAGGGAGGATTGGGCTTAGAAAAGGGAGGCCCGGTGGGCAGGTCTCAGGGGACCTGGTGTAACAGCAACAAGGCACGGTTTGTCCTCTGGGTGATAAGGAGGCCTCCAAGGGTTTAAAGCAGGAGAGTGACATAATCAGAAATGCATTCTAGAGAAGGTATTGTGGGAGCTCTGTGGAGGATGCATTGAGTATAGTGAAGCTGGAGGGGGGGGGGCGAATTGTGTTGTTATGTCAGGTGAGAGCTTATAGAAGATCATGGCAGCATTTTAGGAGGCAATAGGGGAGAGGTTGGAGGAGGGGAGTACATCTAAAAGCCAATTCTGAGGTAGAATCAAGTGGACATGATGACTCCTCCTGTGTGGAACTTGAGCAAAGATCAGTGTTTTGGCTGATTTCCAGTTTTCCTCTTTGGCGACTTGGGTAGATAATGATGTTATTTGTTAGGATAGGCAGTACAAGAAAAGGGTAAGGTTTTTTTTTTTTTTTTTTAAGTTTATTTACTTTTGAGAGAGAGTAGCAGAGAGAGAGAGAGAGAGACAGACAGACAGACAGAATCCCAAGCAGGCTCTCTGCTGTCAGCACAGGGCCTGACATGGGGCTTTGAACTCATGAACTGTGAGATCATGACCTGACCGGAAATCAAGAGTCAGATGGTCGACTGACTGAGCCACCCAGGTGCCTGCCCTAAGAAGAAGGTAGTTTTAATGGAGTGTTATATAGGGGTGAAGATAGCTTTTTATAAACATATATTTTCATGTTTCTCTTTTAATTTTGTTTAGATCTGTCTAATCTAACGACATCGAATCTAGCCTAATCTCTTATCAAGTTCCTCACATATAAGGCATTCGGCAGTGTTTGATTACCTGTCACCATTCCCTTTCTGACATCCGGTGTCGGAGTTCAGGTTTTCTTTTCTTCCTTCCCTCCCCCTCCTCCTCCTCCTCCTCCTCCTCCTCCTCCTCCTCTTTTTAAGTTGCAAATACCACTTTCTCCTTTTTGGCTTTGTTTGATCTGTTAATTTGAGTGCTCATTTTAAACCATCTGTAGAATACGATTCTTTATTTTTTTATTCCAAGAAGGACCTGTATTTGTGTTATTAAAATCTAGCTACCATTCATTTTTCTTAACGGCTTGCTCTGGGGTTTTGTGCAAGTCCCTTAACTGGTTTTCTCAGAGAGAGAGAAGTTACATGATTTCTATGACTCTCCATTAAGTCCAAAACTCTGGGTTCTGGATTCTCAGTATTTGGTCACTATTCCTAAAGATTGAAATCTGAAGACTAGTTGGAGGTTCAGAGTGTGGTCTCTGCAGTCAGGCTTCCTACCTGGGTGACTGAGTAAATTGGCTTTTTTGTGTGTCAGTTTCACTTTCTACAAATTGAATGTAATATACTTAAGTATATAATATACTTAATGTCATAGGACCAGAGTGAAATGTGTGAATACGTATAAAGTGTTGAGAACTGTGCCTGGCACGTATGAAGTAATGATGAAGTGTTAACTGTTGTTAATTTATCTGGGGTCCCCCCCCCCCACATTCACACATAGGAGACACTTAAATTCACACATAGGAGACCAATACATTTTTAAAAATTAATGAAAATGAGACTCAAGTAAAATAGATTTAAGTAAAATCTTCTAGAATGGTTCTTAGAAACTTTTTTTTTTTTTTTTTAATCCCTGCTTTCTTCTTTGACAAAAGTTCTTTGGGAGTGTTGAAAAAATGTGCTTACATCAGTGGTCATCCCAATCATGCAGTGTTAAGTGTCATCCAGTGCGGTGGCCCGGGTGGAATTCACATAACGTCTCTAACCAAGAGGGCAGCACTTAGTGACTCCTTAGTGATCTGCTCTTAACCACTTACATCCACCCCAGAGGTAAAATCTCATGGCAATAATCAAAGTGGCCATTCCTCTTCAAAGTCATTTTGATATTCAGTGCCACTAACTCTGAATTGTACTACATAAGTAATTGAGAATGATTAGCATATGGCTAAAAAAGGAGGTTAAAATGGAAAGGTCATTCCTTCTCTTTATAAATGAACTACCTTACATCTGATCATTTGGCGATGTGTTAGGACACTCTTGTCTTGCCTGCCCCTTGCCTTCATTCTGAGGTCACATCCTGGCTACCCATGGGGGAAATAAAAAACAAAAAAAAAAAAGGAGTCATAGGCTCACTTATAATTTGCCAACAATTCTTAAACTAAAAAATCCTAGAACTAGCAGAGATCTCAAATTAGTACCATAAAGGAAATGATCTTTTGAAAACAACATAAGTTCTTGAAAACAATAAAAGGTGTATGACTGAAACAAGCAGAAAGAAAGAAAGAAAGAAAGAAAGAAAGAAAGAAAGAAAGAAAGAAAGAAAGAAAGGAAGGAAGGAAGGTAGGTTACAGCTAATCTGAAAGGGAAGTTTTTGACTTGGCTTGGAAGATGAGCAACGAATTGCTTACCTAGTTCGTGACAGCGTGGCTGTAGGAAGCGGCTGGATAAAAGTGAGGTTGTAGATGGGACAGACCACCAGTCATCTATGATTATCCCTTCTTTCTAGATTCTGTGACTTTTATTGGGAATCAGTCATTCTAACACCTCTTGAAAACATTATTGAATCATTGAGTGGTTGTTGCTGATCATTTTTAAAAAAATTTTAATGTTTATTTTTGAGAAAGAGACAGAATGAGTCGGGGAGGGGCAGAGAGAGAAGGAGACACAGAATCTGAAGCAGGCTTCAAGCTCTGAGCTGTCAGCACAGAGCCTGATGAGGGGCCTGAACTCACGGACTGAGAGATCATGACCTGCACCAAAGTCGACGTCTAAGCGATTGAGCCACCCAGGTGCCCCGTCTCTGATCATTTCTAAACTATTTACTCTGGTTAACTCAATAGATATAGTTTCCTCAGAACAGATACAGAATTTGGTTTTATTTCCTGAGAAATTGAAATCCTTTGTCACCTAAATGATAGTAGTGTTCCTTTTATACCTTCACTTCTAGGACATTTTTAGGCAAATATAATGCCCACGGAGAATAATTACTCAGTTTTAGATGACTTTGCTGAGATTTTAGCCATCATTGTTTGTTTACACTTTAAATTTGTAACTGCCTCAGTTACTTTTACAAGTGATAACATATGTTATGTAAACTTTTGAGCTTTAGTTCCTATGAACTGAATCCTTTCTGTTTCTTCTCCCTTTTTTCTAGCTTATTATTTTATTTTATTATTTCTCTTTATATTGAAGTGGACTATACCTACAAAAAAGTGTGTAAAGTGCTGTTTACCTTAGATATACAGCTGGGTTTTTGCGCGTGCGTGCGCACACACACACACACACACACACACACACACACACTCTCATACCCGTGTAACCAGCCCCCAGAAGGTTTTCTCATGCCACTTCCTCGTCAGTACCACCCCCTCAAGGTGCCACTCTTCTGATTTATAATGTCATCACTTAGTGTTGCCTGTTCTTTAGACCTATAGAAATAGGGTCATACGGTATCTTGTGTACTAGCTTCTTTTGTTCAACATGATGTCCATGAGATTCACTCATGTTATTGTATGTATCAGTTTGTTGCTCTTGTCGTATATTCCATTGTATGATTGTAGGACAACTTATTCATTCTCCTGTTAGTGGACATTTGTCATTTCTACTTTGGGGCTGTGACAAATCTGCTATAAATTACCTTGTACATAAACACTCATTTCTCTTAGGGATGTGCCTGGGAGTGGAATTGCTGGGTCATGAGACAGCTTTACGTTTAGCTTTAGAAGATACTACAAAGCATTTTAAAATCATAGAAATTAATGAGAAATTGCTTGAGAATTTCAGTTGCTTTCCATTCTCACTAAAATGGGATTTTATCAGCCTCTTAAGTTTGTGTCCTTCTGGTGGATGTGTAGTCTACCTTATTGTTTTCATTTTTAAAAAGAATCTCTAGGCTCTCTCTACGCTTTCCGTAGGGGAAGTAACCTTGTTCTTCCTTGGAAGGCCTGACTGTGTATACATTTTTACCCAGAAATCTTGGGTGACCTTTCTTGTTAGAAATCACTTACTAATTTCTTACAACTTTTGAGGTAGAATATAAAGATATTTTCTCTCTTCCCCTATGCCATTGTTTTGGTCAGTGGCTTTCTACTTTGAATTATACCTTTATTACACATATCTAATTGATATTCCTGCTGGTGGTAGGCAGAACTCTAAAATGACCCCAATGACCTGCAACCCTTATAATTCCTCCTCTTGTGTGGGGGCTGAATCTGTGAATATGACAGACTGTCACTCCCATGATTAGGTTACGCTATATGGCAACTGTCATAGGATTTTCCAGATGTGATTAAAGTCCCGGATGATAGTCTTTATAGTATTCAAAAGGGAGATTGTCCTTGGTGGGCCTGACCTAACCACGTGAGTCCTTAAAAGAGACAAGAAGCAGTAACAGATGCTTGCCTTGAGAAAGTAATTCTTGCGGGAAGAGTGTACTGTGTGGCAAGTACCTGAGGGTGGTTTCTGGGGCCAAGAGGAACCCCCATCCAACAGTCCAGCTGGACAACAAGGGTCTCAGTTCTACAACCACAAGGAACTGAATTCTGCCAACAACCTGAATGAGCTAGGAAGACGACCTTGAGCCTCAGATAAGGTTGCAGTCCTGGTTGATACCTTGATTTTAGATTTTAATGAGGCCCTGAGCACAGGACCCAGCTAACTCATGCTTGGGCTTCTGACCCACAGAAATTGCGAGCTATTTGTTACACATCAATAGAAAGCTAATCTAGCACCCCATCTTGATACCCCATGATTTCCCCTTTAAGACTCTCAAATATTTCCTCAGACTCGTGGGTAGAAGTTGCTAGAATAGTTCTTGCTGTAAGCAAGGAAAAGAACCGTATTTATTCTAGTTGTCAGTCTTATTTCCTATGTTTCCAGTTCTCTGTGATTTTAGTTTGGAAGCTGAGAGGGACTTTGAGAAAGTGTGGAGGTCTAGTTGTTTTTCAGTGTTTCTGTAGACTTTACAGTGGGGAGTAACAATTTAAAAATATTGATAATAATTTATGCACACAGCAATACAAAACCGTCACTGTCATGATAACCTTCTGAGGCAAAGCAGTATAGATTTTCTGAGCTGGCTGTCTCTTGAGCACCCGATCCTGAACATGGCCAAGTCAGACCCACAATCTCCCCTTCTCCCCACTGCCCCCCAAACCTGCTCTTCTTTCAGTGCATGTACTTGATTTCATTAAATGTGATTGTTGAGTTAGCAGTTGCTAAACCTGGAGGCCACCCTTGTCTTCCACCCGTGCGGCGTGCAGTTAATCTAATACCAGGTCCTACCGATACTGCCCCCTTACCCAGGTTCTGACTGCTCTCCCCTCTTGGTTGGTTCTGCCTTGAATCCTTCCAAACCATTCGTTACACTGGAACCAGAGTAATTTAAAAGTATTTAGTGGTTTTTAAAAAATATCTCTTAGTACCAAGTACCATGCCCTTAATATGCCTAATAATGTTCTGCCTGATTTGGGCACCACTTACACCCAGCCTCTTTGTGGCCTCTTTTCTTTTCTTTTTTCTTTTCTCCTCCTCCTCCTCCTCCTCCTCCTCCTCCTCCTCCTCCTCCTCCTTCTTCTCCACTGAGATATTTCTTGTTTATTTATTTATTACAATATAGTTTATTGTCACATTGGTTTCCATACAACACCCATTGCTCATCCCAACAGGTGCCCTCCTCAATGCCCATCACCCACTTTCCCCTCTCGGGCACGCCCCCGCCCCCCGTCAACCTTCAGTTTGTTCTCAGTATCCAAGAGTCTCTTACGGTTTGCCTCCCTCCCTCTCTGTAACTTTTTTTACCCCCTGCCCCTCCCCCATGGTCTTCTGTTAAGTTTCTCAAGATCCACATAGGAGTGTAAACATATGGTATCTGTCTTTCTCTGCCTGACTTATTTCACTTAGCATAATACCCTCCAGTTCCATCCACGTTGGTGCAAATGGCCAGATTTCATTCTTTCTCATTGTGTGGCCCCTTTTCTGATCACAGCCATGTTGGGCTTCTGAACATGCCATGTTCATTCAGGCCCCGGGAACACCTCATGTGCCCTTCCCTATTCATAAAACTGACTTGCCCATCTTCTCTTTGTCCTTGATAACTAGTTGTCATCTTTAAGGTAGCTCTCTGCTTTATATGATTTTTAAATAATGCTTATTCAGTACTTACCATGTGTCAGTATTCTAAAAGATTTTACATGGAGTGTCTCTTTTTAATCTATAAACTGTTATTTCCTTGAGGCGGCTTACCTTGTTTTGTTTTGTTTTTTCAACCACCCCCCTCCCCCCATCCCACCCCCAGAACTAGGTTAGCTTCGTATTGTTGTAGCCCATGACATGCCTGTGATGACTCAGTATTTTGTTTTTGTTTGTGTAAAATGTGTAGTCATTATTTATTCTAAGTTCCAAGCATGCAGGGTCCATGTCAGTTGAGCTTACCTTACATCTCAAGTTCTTCATACAGTGACTGGAATATGCTGTGCACACAATAAATATTCATGCTTTTTACAAATGACAAGAAGTTCAATATTACACATTAACCAAATGGTGAACTAGATAGAAGCTTAGGTGTTTTCTCTTCAAGTTTGGAACTTTTTCCAATATGTTAATGATACTTGAGGAGATACATGAATATATCACAGATTATAATAGGAGGAGAAGGGAAACTAATATTGCGAGAAGAGGGTGAAGTTACTGAGCTGTCAGTTTTTTGAGTACATACATAATTAACACTTGACTCTCATAATCCTTTTGTCTAGTAGGCCTTTATTTTCTAACTTTTTACGTCTAAGAACAGCTTGGCTCGTAGAGGTTAAATAACTTGACCAGTCAGACAAAGTTGAACAATTGATATCATAGAGTTCATTATATAGGGTTTGCAAAATAACTTGCATTTGAAATAACGGGTGCTTATTTTTCTTTTATTGAGATAATCTGTATACAGTAAGCCACATTCATTTAGAATGAACAATTGATGAGTTTTGAGATATGTTCACCTGTCATAATACAGAACATTTTCATCACTCAAGAATTTCCTTGTGCCCTTTCATAGACTATTTCTCTCTGTTCCCAGCTCTAGGTAACTAGTGAAATGATTTGTCCCAATAGTTTAGCTTGCAATTTCCAAATTTTATGTAAATAGACTCATATAGTAAACAGTTTTGTGACTGGCTTCTTTCACAACATAATGATTTTGACATACATACATATTACTGCAGATATCAGTAGTTTCTTTCTACTGCTGAGTGGTACTCTATTGAATGGATATACCACAGTCGAAATGGATTTACTACTTTGTTTATCCTTCCAGCTGCGGATGTGTGTTTGGATTGTTTCCAGTTTTTGGTCACTGTGATAATGCCGCTCTAAACATTTGGGTACAAATCTTTGTGTGGCACATAAATTTTGAATTCTCTCGGGAATACCTAGGTGTGAGGTTGTGGGTCCTATGGTAGGTGTATATGTAACTTTTTAAGAAACTGCTAGTTTTTTTTAAGTGAGAGTATCATTTTGCATTTCCACCAGCGGTATATGCCACCACTTGGTATTGTCAGTTTTTCTCATTTCAGACATTCTGGGGGGTATATAGTGGTATCTTGTATTGGATTGTGAAGTTTTTAATGTAATCTTATTGACGGTAGAAGGCTATACAACTGTGGGTTTGAGCATTCTGTGTTCAAGTCAGAATCAACCTGAAATCCTTTTTCTCTTGTTGTAATAATTCATCCAGGCCTGCTATTCCATCATTTCGTTTAGCATAACTTTTGTCGTATCTGCCTTCATGAAATTTAGGCAACGTAGACATAACTATTTTATAAGTCAACTGGAGAACCACATTTATTTTCATTTATATGTTAAAAATAGTGCTTGTTAAATGTACTCATTGTGCATCTATATTGTTCCAACATCTTCTGAAAGTTTGTATAATATTACTAACAGCGGTGAGTGAATTCTAAATAATTCCTGCTCTGAAGCTGAAAATTCCCAATTGTTGCCTTATTAGTAATCATAGGATTAATGCAAAGTGCTGCTAATTAAGACTTGCTTTTTTTCTTTGAGTGCCACCGTGGCAGCAAATGGTATCTTATACTGACAAGCTGTAAATTAAAATCTGCAGAATGCAAGACCCAGTCTAGGGAAAATGAAGTTATGTATAGGTGACTTGTTCCATTTGAATTAATCAAAGGGCTGCTGGTGTAGACCAGCTGTGTTCTGTGATGACAAAAACGAATCTTGACATTTTGGATAATGAAAATCCAGTTCAGCACCTCTTAGAGATATGTATGATAATATATTGTCAGTCAGAAGCCGAGGGAAGGAGAGAAACAAAAACCCTGTCTTATTAAAATAGACAGTGTGACACGTGGACATTGTTGGATCTCCAGTTTCTAGGGGGAAAAATGCCAAGGGAAACCTCTTTTTAAAAAATGATAGGAATAGCTGTTTTACGGGAGGAGGGCGAAAAGGTTTGACTTTTGATGCATGACCTCTGTGACAGTTGACTTTGTTCATGATGCCTAGTTTCATGGTTTATTTTACTGGGGTGCTGGGTGAGGCATGAAAAGCCCGGGAAGGAGACTCACTTTTTTAGTTTGACAGTATTAATGCAATCATCTAGTTCATACCTTGTAAGCCCACTTATTATTTCTTTCTGTGTGTGTTTTTTCTAGTTTAGCGGATTAGCTGCACTGTCTCTTCAAAGGCTATCCAATCAAGGAGGGGTTATTAAAACCAGGGCGATTTATGACTGAGAATTAATTAGAGAAGCATTTTCATGCAAAACATCCAATTTTTTGATTAGCAATGGAGCAGGGCTGCAATTAACACTCTAGGAAGCTTAAATTTCCAGCTTTTTGATTCTCAGGAAATGAGATTATCAAACTGGGGTCAGACACTTGACAGCAAAGCGGGGGTGGGGGAGTGTGAAATTATATGTAAAAAAAAAATTGTCTTTTGATTTTAATTCTGAGATTACCATTAAAGCAAAGGAAAATTTGGAGAAGGGAATGAGCAAGAAATCAGAAATGGAAGAACCTAAAATGCCCGATTCTTTAGTGGCCTGTTTGCTATGCAAAATCTCTGTTGTAAATGTTTGCTTGGAATATGTTTTAGAAGCACAGTGGTATTTTTTGTTCCTGCATTATTACTTATTATTCCATTTTCCTCCAATAAATTTCGTTTGCATATTCAGTTGCTGAACAAACACTTAGTGTTTATATGCTTTGGAGAGAAGCCAACATTTCTTTCATTAGGAAAGGAACCTTTTTTTCTAAATGGTGGTTTGTTATTTGGGGAGTCTATTTTATTTACTTATTTATTGGGGGGGTGTTTTAAATTATTTTAAATCATTTGAGACATCATTTAGGTGGTGAGTTATCTCAAGACATAGTTTACCACTTAATGATAGGTGATCTTTGTCAAGCTTAGGGACCTGAGACGATAAGTAAGGCACCCCCACGTGTCCTGTAAAACAGCGTATTCTGTCATCAGCATAATTGGTGCTCCCCGTGGAAATTCAACATAATGAAAATTCATTTGTTCTGGAAAATATTTTTCATCCTCTCCTTTCTTAATTTAGACATCTCATTTCGGATTGAGAAATAGAGGAGCAGTGTATCTTTTGTGTTAGCTCACTCTGCCAGGGTGAAGCTCTTTTCTTTGTCTTCTTTATCCCTTAGATTCTAAGGTTTCCAAGTAAAGGGACCTTGTCAGTACTTTCCAATCATCCAGCATTGTCTTCGCTTCTCTGGTATTTTGTTTTGTTGTTGTTGTTGTTGTTGTTGTTGTTTGTTTGTTGTTTTTTGTTTCTTGTGCTTTTTTTGCACTCACGATGGTGGTATGCACATCTGAAGCTGTCAATATATACATTTATGGCCCGCCTGCTTATTGACATCAGGGAGATTGTATCCAGAAGATGGGACGCAGGTGACGAACCCTGCCTAAGCCTGAGGTGGTGGTGGGGCTGTGAATGTGGCTTTTCTCATGCTCTCCAGTGTTGATCTTCTCTATTTATATAAAGGATAGGCGCTTTTGTTAGAATCTTGGGGGGTATTTTAAAAAACAGATTTATAAGCAATTTTTGGACTGTGCTAACCATGAATGGAAGAGACCATATGGTGACTATATAATCGGTGATTTCTGTCATTGCATTTCTTCCCCCTAAGCATCTCTGATTTAGGAACAAGATTCATTGATCTAGTCTATCATTCTTGCAATCCCACAGTGGATTCTCAGCTTTGTCAGTCTTGCTTAATCTTCCTTCCTTTGTTGGTGAAGAGTATCTATCACTGGCTGGATGAGAATTGGCTGCAGTTTAATCTTGGGGAAAGGAGGAGGAAAAACTGCCATTCAGGGTCTGAAGAGTTGATCCTGTCAGATTTGGAGCCATCAGCCTCGAATGCCGGTCTTCGTGTTTTTGGATGTTAATGGCTACATAGGCTTATTTTGGTATCCAATAAATATTTGCTGAAAGAATTTATAGGGTTATGTTTATGGATGTTTTCTTTGTTGGAAAATGTTCCTACATTTCCGGATCCGTGACATGGGGAGCCTAAGCAGATGAATTAGGGATTTTCACTACATGTGCATGTTTGGGGGAGCGGGCATGGATGACCTGTGGGGAGCCTGACTTCTGCATTGTACGCAGATTTGTGGTAGAAGAGGAAAGAAGGTGCCTTGTGTTCGTTAGATTTGCCAGATTTTGTAACTGCACATAGACACGCACACGTTCCCAAGTATGCGTATAAAAACAGTTCCCATCTATGAAAGCAATAGAGGAAAACAATAAAATAACTCCAACAAAAGCGCATGAAATGATACCCTTTTGTAATAGGTGTGGACATACCTGTATTCAAATGTTTACTTCAGCATCAAAGATAGAAATAATGGAATTTATCAAAACCGGAAAAATTGATCAGGAGAGGCATTCTAATTAAAGTGAAGCCATTTTAAGGAAAACAAGGATTATTATTTAGTGGAGTGGAAAAGGAGAGCATCTTCTAGGGTTCCCCCCTGCCTCCTGTAATGTTAGGTTTTTCAAAACTATAGTTTGATATAGCTCAATTCATCAAATGATTAAGGAACTTGATTTACTTTAAGAGGCTCCCAGTTATTAATAACCTTATTCCATTCTGAAATTCCCAGTGACAGGGTGAGGATGTCAGCTGGTCTTCTGGCAACATTTCTGCTTTGTTTGGTTTGCTGTGTGCTCAGTTCGTATCATGGTGGATGATGGACTTGGGTGTAGGCTGTTGAAAAATCTTTGCTGGCAAAGTTTGGAAAAGATAGCTTTTACTTTTAAGTTTAACATAGTCTTTAACAGTGGTTGAATCATGTGTGTTTGCATGATTATATCTTTCTGTACAGATACAGATATTAAGTATGCAGGTAAATATTTAATTATTATTGAAATTTCTACTGGGAAAATCACAGTGCTATGGAGTGCCTAAAACTCTCTATTCTTTAATACCATTTCTCATTGAAATACTTGATTTGATAAGGATAGCTTACTCTAGCAGAAATAGTGTGGGAACAAAGAAGCCTACTTTTTATCCTGATCAATCTAATGTAAAAAAAAAAAAATCAGATTTTGATGAGTTGATGCTCAGTTAGGCCAGTGAAATGAAAAGCTGAGACCTGGGGGTTCCAAGCAATGAATTGGGAGAGGTTCAGGTCAGGAGTTGAAATACACGAGGCATTTGTATGGTAGATATAAACCTTGGTGTGGCTGAGTTTTTAAAGTCAGGATCAATACAAAGAGAAGCTCAAGGTTAAGCCTTGGTTGACCGCCTCACTCCTCAGGAAACGTGAGGGGGATCTTCAGTAAGTTAGGGGGAGGACAGACAGGTGGACAGTTAAAGTTTGTAAGTATAAAAATCTTCCACCATCAGCTTTTTAAAAACCTTAATGATTCCCAGTAACCATAATTAAATGTTTGCTTTTGATAACTATGCCTTTGCAAACCCAACATATCTAAAATACATCTAAAAATATTAAAGCTGTCTTTTCCAAACATTACCAACAAAGATTCTTTAATGGTTTAATAGTCTGCTCTTGACTACAAGTTCCTGAGTTAGAATGGGAGGACTTTTGCAACCATTGTGAGAATAACGGTCAGTGAAAAACAAGGTTGGACTAAATAATGGCATCTTGTCTTTAATGGAAATAACTTGTTCTGATGACATGAAATAGATTAGAGCCATGAAAAACGTTTTAGTAAAAAATAAGAACTTCTCTCTCGCTCTCGCTTTTTAATGTTTATTTATTTATTTAGTTTTGAGAGAGAGAGAGGGTGAGAGGGGCAGAGAGAGAGGAAGAGAGAGAATCCCAAGCAGACTCCTCGCTGTCAGCACAGAGCCTGACATGGGGCTTGAACTCACGAACCATGAGATCGTGACCTGAGCCGAAATCAAGAGTTGGATGCCAAATAGACTGAGCCACCCAGGTGTTCCTCTCTCCATCTCTTATATGAACCTTCTTTGAGGCTCAGGTGCTTGCAAGACCTCCCTTCCTGAGAGGACCCCATCCTCTGATTCTTGTAAGCTTGAAGTACTATTGCAAATCACATTAATATTTTCAGATTTTTTTTGTTAATTCCTTGATCGTATAAGAACAAAACCTTGATAGTATAAGAACAAAAGCTTGATGTTCTGTAGCTGGTTTCTCTTAAATAATGTAAAAAATGTTATAAATGATTAGTAGCTTGGATGACTTTCCACATTTCTCTTTGGGAGTCTTAAATTGCTATGATTTTGTGGTTGTGTTCAGCTGAATTGCCATTAACCACTACTGAGGGCTCCTGCTTACTCAAATGCAGCCATTGCCCCTAGGAGGCATTTAATACGGGATGAACGAACAATCCCTTCCTTGTGTGTTCAGCGAGGGTACAGATACTTTCAAATGGTCTTCCTCAACTAGAGTTTCTTTAAAATGGGAGACATGCTGAAGACATTTTCAAAAATACTCTTTTTTTCAATAGCAGGTGGCTTATTTGGTAGTAGTATTATGCTTGGTAGTTGGCTGACAGGTTGTCTTAGAATATTTAAATGGCTAGGAAGATATGTTTCTTAATATTGACACATGACCGATTTCAGTTGAAGGTCAAACTCCATGTCAGTGGTCTGAAATCTAAATGTAGTCTCACGTATGTGACTGAAATTTGGACGGACTTCAGTAATACTAAATGCCTCAAAAACATTATATTCTCCTGTGGGACTAGGAATCATCTTCTGAGTTCATATAGTCTAGTGGTTTGAAAACTGAGTTTGTCCTCTGGAACACTTCCAGGCCTGAAAAGGTTCAAGAAATGGTTTAGTCAAGATGCCTCGTCCTCCCCTGAAAGCTTCAACCAAGGAGGCTCGAGTTTATTGTTTTGTTTGGTATGTTGAGATTTAGTGTAAGATTTTTTTAAATTGGAGTGGAGTTGACATATGATTTTACGTTAGTTTCAGGCGTACAGCATAGTGATTGGACAACTCTATATGTTATGCTATGATCACCTTAAGTATATAGATGTATAAGACTTTCTTTTAAGTGTTCCTCTGTATACTTCTATTTTTTTTAATTTTTTGAATTTTATTATTTTTTAAATATTTATTTGTGTGAGAGAGAGACAGGGTGTGAATGGGGGAGGGGCAGAGAGAGAGGGAGACACAGAATCTGAAGCAGGCTCCAGGCTCTGAGCTGTCTGCACAGAGCCCGACGGGGGGCTTGAACCTACAAACCGTGAGATCATGACCTGAGCAGAAGTCAGGTGCTTAACCGATTCAGCCACCCAGGGACCTCTGAATTTTTTTTTTTTAAGTTTTATTTTGTTTATTTTGAGAGGGAGAGAAAGCCAGCAGGGAAGAGCAAAGAGAGGGAGAGAGAGAATCCCAAGCAGGCTCTGCACTGTTAGCACAGAGCCCGACTTGGGCCTTGAATTCATGGACCGTGAGATGATGACCTGAGCTGAAACCAAGGATCAGATGCATAACTGACTGAGCCACCCAGGCTCCCCTATGTTTTTTTGAATTTTATGTGTGAAACTGTTGTTCATGCCTGATGTAATTTTTTAAAAAAAGTTTAGAATCGTTCATCCTCTCACTCTTTTTGTTCCTCTGCCCAGACGGTCCATTGTAAGGAATCTACTGTGCATCCTTTTCCAGTTCCTGCTGTACGCACTTCTATATGTATTACATGATTTCCCAGACACACGGTTTCCAAATGTTGCTCTTTCAAAAATGTTGCAGTGAGCACTTTCAATGAACATTTGTGAACACTCCCTTAAAATAGGTGTCTAGAAGAGGAATTCTTGTTTAAGAGGATAACCCCATTCAAAATTGGAATATGAGGTGCGCCTGGGTGGCTCCATCGGTTAAGGGTCAAGCTTTGGCTCAGGTCATGATCTCATGGCTCATGAGTTCAAGTCCCATGTTGGGCTCTGTGCTGAAGGCTTAGAGCCTGGGCCTGCTTTGGATTCTGTGTCTCCCTCTCTTTCTGCCCCTTCCCCACTCACATTCTGTTTCTCCTTCTCTCTCTCTCTCAAAAACAATAAAAAGAAAAGAAAGAAAGAACCAACAACAACAAAATTGGAATTTGAAATTTAGAATTTGAATAGAGATCAAATTACATTTCAAAACAGTTTTTGCAATTTTACATTCTCTCCAAAAGTCTGTGAAAGCATCCGCTTCTTTATATCCTTGATATCACTGGATATTATCAACTTTTTAAGAACTTTGAGTGCATACTCAGTTTAGCCAGGTTTACCACCTTTTCTACATTTATCTGATTCTTGTTGTTTTTTTCATTGAATTAGAGTCTAAAAGTATTGAATCTCTAACCCCTTTGCTACTTTTTATTGAGTTGTCTATTTTTGCTAGTCTTTTTAATGATTTTTAGATATTTTTTACGTGTTCTTGAGGTGAACATATTGTGTTTTTTTTTCCCTCCCTAGTCTGACCCTTAGATCAGATTTAATTTTGAGGGGAAATAATGTTTGTGTAAAAATAATTTTAGAGCTATTAAACTAGCAGTGCTTTTGGTGGCAGGATTTCTTTCAGATGGATGGCTAGATGTTTACAAAAGATTCTCCAGTAAGTAGATATTGCAGTTTTCCTTTAGTAGTTTTCCTGGAGTGTCTAATTGTTCTTACCAATGTTGTTTCGTGACATAAAAAAAAGAAAAATTAAGGTCTGTTCAGGTCCACGGCCCACTTTTTAATCTGATTATTTGATTTTTTTGGTCTTGAGTTGTAAAAGTTCTTTATGTTTTGGATATTAATCCCTTATTGGACATATCATTTGCAAATATTTTCCCCTACTGGGCAGGTTGCCTTTTTGTTTTCATGATGGTTTCCTCACTGTACAGAAGCTTTTCATTTAGATGTAGTCCCAATAGTTTATTTTTGCTTTTACTTCTCTTAAGAGACGTATCTAGAGAAATGTTGCTATAGCTAATGTCAGAGAAATTACTGCTCATGTTCTCTTCTAGGATTTTTATTTCAGGTTTCACATTTAGGTCTTTAATCCATTTTTGAGTTTCTTTTTCTGTATGGTGTTAGAAAGTTGTCTAGTTTTATTCTTTTTTCATGTAGCTGTCCAGTTTTCCCAGCAAACTTTATGGAAGAGACAGTCTTTTCTGCATTATACATTCTTGCCTCCTTCGATAATGAAGTAGCAGAACGAGACATTAAGAAAACAACTTCATTGATAATCGTACCGAAAAGAATAAAATATGTAGGAATAAACGAAGGAGATGAGAGACCTGTACTCTGAAAACTATAAAATGTTAAGAAACTGAAGATGACACAACAAAATGGAAAGCTATTCCATGCTCATAGATTGGGAAAATTAATATTGTTAAAATGTCTGTACTATCCAGAGCAATCTATAGATTAAGTACAATTCCCATCAAAATACCAACAGCATTTTTCACAGAACTAGAACAAACGATACTAAAATATGTGTGGAATCGCAAAAGACCCTGAATAACCATAGTCTTGAGAAAGAAGAACAAAGCTGGAGGCATCATATTTCCAGAATTCAAGATATACTGCAAAGCTGTAGGAATCAAAACAGTATGGTGCTGGCACAAAAACAGACACGTAGATCTATGGAACAGAGTAGAGAACCTAGAAATTAATTCATGCTTATATGGTCAACTAATCTTACTTAGCAATGTAAAAAATTTTCCTATTAACCTAAAATTCCAAAATTTTATTAAGTCTTTAATATTTCAAATCATTAGTAACTAAGTAGCAATTTGACTCTAGTTTTTCTTCTAAAAATTAGTCTGTTGTATAGACCGTGGTCATCATAGTGTGCCTTATGGATTGATTGTGAATGAATAGGCATCCTCTGTAATTTTTCGAAAGGAGGAACAGATGTTTAGTAACTTGCCATAGGTCATACCACAGCAGAACCATAAGTTAGCATCTCAGTCTATTGAGATGTGTTCTCGAGATAAAACACATTTGCCATGCAAATAGGGCATAGTTATCTTGTGTAGCAATACGTGGTCCAACATGTGGTATTTTCCTTTAGAAGGCATGGTAATCAGCTTTGTGTTCTATTCCTCTATTCCTTGTGTTGTATACCTCCTTGAAGAATTACCTCCTGGCCGAGGACCATAGCTGAGTAGGGCTGGAAGAATTTTAGCATGACTAGTTGACTGACTTTTTTTGCCATCACCAGCAGCTAGTGCTGAGGTATAAATAATAAACTAAGGCATTATAAGTCCTCTTCTCTTAAAATAAAAAATCAACAAATACATAAGTTATTTTAATCTATGACCAGAAAGGCACTTAGTTGAATTTGTAATGATATTTCTCATTTGTCCATGAAAACTGGGTCATTTTCCATGGAAGATGTGAAACACGATGTGTATCCTGAGACAGTATTTTCCAATGTGAAGGCACATGAGAATACCTGCAGGGTTTGTTAAAACACAGACTGCTGGACTCTGTTTCCTGAGTTTCAGATTTAGTAGGTTTGGGATGGGGTCTGAGAATTTGCATTTCGGACTTAATTTTATGTGGCCCTTCATGCTGCTTGTCCAAGGAATACATTTTGAAAACTCTACTCTCAACCTTGGAGTAAAATGAAAAATGGGGCTGCGAGTCAGGATAGCCCTGTTGTCTCTTTTGTTGCCTCTTTTACACGATAGCACTTAGGAATCATCTTATTTCCCCTGGAGATCAAATCTAATAGAATTATGCATGTGCATTAAGAGATCATCAACCTTATATACCTTTTCCCCTGGGCCTAGAGCAATTTGAAAAGAGACATTCCCATCAAATGACATAAAACCTGTAGCTATAGTAACCAGTTAACAATTGCCAGGCTCTATAATTGGGTGTTTTGTTTGTACAAGTCTCCTTCATTTGGGTTTTATGCATCAGTTACAGACTGGAGATGGGGGAATGTTTAGGAGAAGGTTGAAGGACTAGTTTTCAAACTGTTATCCTAATAGAAATTTTGGACTCTAATTTTGATGTGAAAAGGAGAGTCAGTATGCTTTATGGCATTCTTGAAAAGACTAAAGTACACATATGCCATTTTTATCCTAGGTGTTTAATTGTACAGTAGTATTTTTTGAGTTTCTGTTCTAGACTTTCTTCTGATTATTTTTGGTCCTGGGCGATTTTGAACAAAACCCAGTAGAAAGTGCTGGTTGCTTAGCGGTGTCCATTCACGGGCCCCTTTCTTTTCCTTTTTATTCTACCTCTTGAGTGTATTCTAGATGGTAATGTTACCAGCTTAAGTAAATGAATTTTTCCAGTATTCTTGGCAGTTAGGCATGGCCAATGAAATCTAACCTGAGGTGGTTGGACGGGGCTTTGAGAAAATTCCTTAACAGGCCTGACTCAGCTGGAAGGTATCCCTTTATAGTGTTCTCTCCCCCTCTCTGCCTGGAATTTGGGTGGGATGGCTGACATTTCAACAGCCAACTGCAACTGGGAGGACATCTTCCAAGTTGGAAGCCAGGCAGTAGTGTTGGTAGAGCAGGGAGGAGCCTCAGTCACTGGTGAACACAGGAGTCCTCGTTCCAGCCCAGGACCGTGTACTTTCAGATTGGAGGCAGAAATAAGCCTCTGTCATATTTAAGCAGTTTGTATGTGGCTTCTGTTATTTTCAAGCAAACCTTCAAACCTTTGATATTGAAGATTGTGTTTTCTCTCTTTTTAAAGAAGGGTAGGCCTTCCAAACCTGTGAGATGTTCACTGCTGCACCTGTAAGTTCATTAAAAATGATTCCACACGTATAACTTCATCCCTGTCATCTCACACCTTTTATTTTTTCTTTCCTTGTGAAATAACATGTTTCAAAGTCAGATACACCTGTTTGATTTTTCACAACTTTATTGAGGCATCATTAAAATAACAAAATCTACCCATTTTAAGGGTATAATTCAGTGATTTTTAGCGAATTTTTACTGAGTTGTTCCAACATCAGCACAATCCAATTTTAGGACTTATTTGTCACCCCAATAAAATCCCTTGAGCCTGTTCACAGTGAGCTCCTGCCCCAGCCTCAGACAATCACTAATCTATGTTCTGTCTTTGTAGATTAGCCTTTTGGGACATTTCACATAAATAGAATCCTACAGTTATGTGATCTTTTGTATCTGGCTTCTTTCAGTTAGTATGGTATTTTGAGGTTCCTTCGTGTTGTGTATATCAGTAGTTCATTACTTTTTATTGATGGATAGCTTTCCATTATATGCAAATATCACATTTGCCTATCCATTCATTTGGGTTCCTTCCATGTACTTTTTGGCTGTTATGAATAAGGCTGCTGTGAACATTCTTCTGCAAGGCTTTGGCACACCTGGTTTTGAACCTTAGCTCCTACACTTAAAGTCCTGTGACCTCAGGTAAATTACCAACTGCTCATCTCTAAAAGATGTGATTTCCTTGTCTCTAAAAGATGATGTTACAGTCTTCCTCGTCGAGTTGCTGTGAGGGTGAAATCCTGTAAGAGATCATTTATTAAGAAATCTAAACACTGGAGGCATACAAGCAATAAAAATTGTTTTAAGAGCATACATTAAATACAAATCACACCATTACAGTGATTTTTAGTAATGCACTGTGGGTGGTGATAATGGGACCCACGGGGCTGCAAATGACTAATTAGTACTGTCATGATAGTTTGTTCGGTTCATTATGGACAGGACGGTACAGATCACAGCAGAAGCTGTAGTGACTCTATTAGGATCGTTCTGGTAATGCACACGTTGTGATGTTTTGCTTCTTAGAGTTTGGCGGGTAAGAACCATCTTGTAGTTCTAAATTGCAGTGTGCAAATACATATTTTATTTTGGGAAGCACTTAGAATTGAAGATAAATTATCTGAAACTTTTAGCCCTATGCCTGATGTTATTTTTATCTTTAAAAGTTTGATCCATTTTCTAGAAAAAACTTTCTGGGATATTCTGTGTGTTTCTCATTGTCTCGAACAGAATATTTTATCCTGCAACTTTGCTGAATTCATGAATCAGTTCTAGCAGTTTTTTGGTGGAATCTTTAGGGTTTTCCATATAGAGTATCATGTCATCTGCAAAGAATGAAAGTTTGACCTCCTCCTGGCCGATTTGGATGCCTTTTATTTCTTTGTGTTGTCTGATTGCAGAGGCTAAGATTTCCAATACTATGTTGAATAACAGTGGCGAGAGTGGACATCCCTGTCTTGTTCCTGACCTTAGGGGGAAAGCTCTCAGTTTTTCCCCATTGAGGATGATATTAGCGTTGGGTCGTTCGTATATGGCCTTTATGATCTCGAGGTATATGATCCTTCTATCCCTACTTTCTTGAGTGTTTTTATCAAGAAAGGATGCTGTATTTTATCAAATGCTTTCTCTGCATCTATTGAGAGGATCACATGGTTCTTGTCCTTTCTCTTATTGATGTGATGAATCACGTTAATTGTTTTGTGGAAATTGAACCAGCCTTGCATGCCAGGTATAGATCCCACTTGGTCATGGTGAATAATTTTTTTAATGTATTGTTGGGTCTGCTTGGCTAATATCTTGTTGAGGATTTTTGCATCCATGTTCATCAGGGAAATTGGTCTATAGTTCTCCTTTTTAGTGGGCTCCCTGTCTGGTTTTGGAACCAAGGTAATACTGGCTTCATAGAAAGAGTTTGAAAGTTTTCCCTCCATTTCTATTTTTTGGAACAGCTTCAAGAGAATAGGTGTTAAGTCTCCCTTAAAAGTTTGGTAGAATTCCCCTGGAAAGCCATCTGGCCCTGGACTCTTGTTTTTTGGCAGTTTTTTGATTACTAATTCAATTTCCTTACTGGTTATGGGTCTGTTCAAATTTTCTATTTCTTCCTGTTTCAGTTTTGGTAGTGTATATGTTTCTAGGAATTTGTCCATTTCTTCCAGATTGCCCATTTTATTGGCATATAATTGTTCATAATATTCTCTTCTTACTGTTTTTATTTCTGCTGTGTTGGTTGTGATCTCTCCTCTTTCATTCTTGATTTTATTTATTTGGGTCCTTTCTTCTTTTTGATCAAACTGGCTAGTGGTTCATCAATTTTGTTAATTCTTTCAAAGAACCAGCTTCTGGTTTCATTGATCTGTTCTACTGTTGTTTTGGTTTCAATAGCATCAATTTCTGCTCTAATCTTTACTATTTCCTGTCTTCTGCTGGTTTTGGGTTTTATTTGCTGTTCTTTGTCCAACTCTTTAAGGTGTAAGTTAGGTTGTGTATCTGTGACCTGGATTGCTATATACTTTCCTCTTAGGACTGCCTTTGCTGTGTCCCAGAGGTTTTGGGTTGTGGTGTTATCATTTTCATTGACTTCCATGTACTTTTAATTTCCTCTTTAATTTCTTGGTTAGCCCATTCATTCTTTAGTAGGATGTTCTTTCGTCTCCAAGTATTTGTTACCTTTCCAATTTTTTTCTTGTGGTTGATTTCAAGTTTCATAGCGTGGTGGTCTGAAAATATGCATGGTATAATCTCGATCTTCTTGTACTTGCTGAGGGCTGATTTGTGTCCCAGTATGTGGTCTATTCTGGAGAATGTTCCATGTGCACTGGAGAAGAGTGTGTATTCTGCTGCTTTAGGATGAAATGTTCTGAATATATTTGTTAAGTCCATCTGGTCCAGTGTATCATTCAAAGCCATTTTTCCTTGTTGATTTTTTGATTAGATGATCTGTCCATTGTTGTGAGTGGGGTGTTGAAGTCTCCTACTATTATGGTATTACTATCAATGAGTTTCTTTATGTTTGTGATTAATTGATTTATATATTTGGGTGCTAAATGTGCACCAAATGTGTTTGGTGCATAAATGTTTATAATTGTTAGGCCTTCTTGGTGGATAGATCCCTTAATTATGATATAATGCCCTTCTTCATCTCTTGTTACAGTCTTTATTTTAAAGGCTAGATTGCCTGATATAAGTATGGCTACTCCGGCTTTCTTTTGTTGACCATTAGCATGATAGATGGTTTTCCATCCCCTTACTTTCAGTCTGAAGGTGTCTTTAGGTCTAAAATGGGTCTTTTGTGAACAGCATATAGATGGATCTTGTTTTCTTATCCATTCTGTTACCCTCTGTCTTTTGATTAGAGCATTGAGTCCATTGATGTTTAGAGTGAGTACTGAAACATATGAATTTATTGCCATTATATTGCTTGTGGAGTTGGAGTTTCTGGTGGTGTTCTCTGGTCCTTTCTAATCTTTGTTGCTTTTGGTGTGTGTGTGTGTGTGTGTGTGTGTGTGTGTGTGTGTGTGTGTGAATTTTTTTTTTTCATCTTTTCTCCCCTCAGATGGTCCTCCTTAAAATTTCATGCAGGGCTGGTTTAGTGGTCACAAACTCCTTTAATTTTTGTTTGTCTGGGAAATTTTTTGTCTCTCCTTCTGTTTTGAATGACAGCCTTGCTCGATAAAGAATTCTTGGCTGCATATTCTTCTGATTCAGCACGTTGAATGTATCCTGCCACTCCTTTCTGGCCTGCCAAGTTTCTGTGGATAGGTCTGCTGCAAACCTGATCTGTCTTCCCTTGTAGGTTAAGGACTTCTTTTCCCTTGCTGCTTTCATGAGTCTCTCCTTGCCTGAGTATTTCATGAATTTGACTATGATATGCCTTGTTAATGGTCAGTTTTTGTTGAATCTAAGGGGAGTCCTCTGTGCTTCCTGGAGTTTGATGTCTATGTCTTTAGCCCTTCTACCCCTATTTCTCCCTTTCTCTTCTGGGAACCCTATGATTCTGATGTTGTTCCTTTTTAATGAGTCACTGATTTCTCTAATTCTTAAATCGTGCCCTTTTGCCTTAACCTCCCTCTTTTTTCCAGCTTCATTATTCTCCATAAGTTTGTCCTCTATCTCACTGATTCTCTGTTCTGCCTCATCCATCCTTGCCACTGCAGCATCCATTCGTGATTGCAGCTGAGTTATAGCATTTTTTATTTCATTCTGACTAGTTTTTACTTGTTTTATCTCTGCTTGAACAGAATATTGTAAACATAATGCAACTTTTTCTTCATAACTTAGAGTCATTGTTATGAACTTTAAAGAGTAGACTGTACTAAAGGTTGGGTCTCTTTGTCCTTGACTTAGGTCATCCAGCATCCTATCTTTTTTGTTTTCTAGGTTCAGCTTTTTAATTTAATTGTTACTTATTTCCTATGTCTTGTTTCCATATTTTCCAGCATTTTTTCTGCTTTTAGCTTACTTTCTTCTAGTAATCTTGTTTTCATTCTTTCTTTTAGACTTACAAATTGGATATAACAATGTCCAAAATTCACAAAATTGTTCTTTGTAAAGTAAAAGTAAATAGACCTGAGGTGAGTAGTAAGGCTTATGAATTTTTTAACATCCATCTTGTCCCTTAAGAGGCATTTTTTGTTTACTTTCAATTTTTGATTATTATCTGGAGTCAACAAATTGCTGAATGTATGCGAGCTGTGTCTGCTGTCCAAATTGCTGGAAGGTAATTGGGCAGAGGACAAAATTGGTTGTTCCATTGAGTGGTATTTTTCTAGCACATTTGTGGCTGGCTCAGGGCCCTACATCATGCTTGTTAATGCATGTAGTGTGATATCTAACATTTGTTGGGTCCTATGTCCAGACATTGTTCTAGGTGATTTACATGCATTAGTGATAGTGATAATATTTTGTTACTATTACATAACTCAGGTTGATAAATTTTGCTCTAATATTCAACTCTCAGGGACATCTCTATATTTATAACAAATAGAAATTCCTCCAGGTAATTTCTGATAACATCTACCTCTGGAATGAATGTTTTAGAAAATTTGTCAAAGAGGTGCTCTGTGCAGCATCAGATAATCTCTTCAGTGTCTAAATTATTGATGAGAGGCTACGTAATCTAGATTTAGAGACTGTTCATGGGGGCAACAGGAAGCATTAACGTTGTTGAAAGGAGAGAAATAAAAGTACAAAAGTGTGTAACTAAGAATATGTTAGCATTTTTGAGTTGGATAAATAGCAGTGAACCTCTCAGAGCCTAGACTTAGGGGCACTAGGAACTGGGCACTAAAATGAGAAAAACTGGAGCTATGGATTATTTTGATCCGTATTTTGTTTGTTATACTAAATTCTCTGCAAATAAGGAAATTTTCCTTTCATGCATTAGACTAAGGATATTTGAATGTTACCACTGCCAGTTTATTATGTATTATTAATCAGAGGTTCAGATTGATAACCAAGTATTAACTCTAGTTCTTATTAATGTCAAAAGAAATTTTTAGAGCATGTTGTTTTTTCTTGTACATGTCTCTACAATGTAATTGATTTTTATTACTAGTTGCTCATTTTTTTTAAGATTTATTTTTAAGTAAGCTCTGCATTCAGTGTGCAGACTAACAACTCTGAGATCAAGAGTTGCATGCTCCACCGACTGAGCCAGCCAGGCTCCTCTACTTGTCATTTTCTTGTGGTATGACTTTATACTATTGTTGGTTTTAATTAGTAACTTAATATTAACTTAATATTAATTAACTTAATACTGATGCACAGTACAGTGTATTGCAAGAATTGCAAGTATTGCATACTTCCTTTAGGTGGGCTATAAGTCTTTTCACCTAATGACCTTGGAGGTTGGTAGGGACACAGGAGTTCCCAATGGATTTGTTTGTCACCAATCCATTTTTTTTACAGTAGCAAAAATAAAAGTTCCAGTACAGCCACTTTCTTAAAGAACTTACCAACAGCATGTCTTCTTACAATTTGTAATTATTATCAAGGTAATGAAAACAGGCCATTGAAGAGCCTTATTGTCAATAACGGTGGTTTCATCAATCTAAATAGAAAAATTGTCTTTGATCTTAATTGACATCTCATCAACACATCTTTGAGTTGAATCATTGCTCAGTGCCAGTACTTTTAAAATACTGGAGCAATCCCTATAAAAATAACACCAGCATTCTTCACAGAGCTAGAAAAAACAATCCTAAAGTTTGTATGGAACCAGAAAAGACCCCGAATAGCCAAAGAAACCAAAGCTGGAGGCATCACAATCCCAGACTTCAAGATGTGTTACAAAGCTGTAATCATCAAGACAGTATGGTACTGGCACAAAAACAGACACTCAGATCAATGGAACAGAATAGAAAACCCAGAAATGGACCCACAAATGTATGGCCAACTAATCTTTGACAAAACAGGAAAGAATATCCAATGGAATAAAGACAGTCTCCTCAGCAAATGATGCTGGGAAAACTGGACAGCGACATGCAGAAGAATGAACCTGGACCATTTTCTTACACCATACACAAAATGGATGAAAGACCTAAATGTAAGACAGGAAGTCATCAAAATCGTAGAGGAGAAACCAGGCAAAAACCCCTTTCAGCTGTGTCACAACAACTTCTTACTCAACATGTCCCCAGAGGCAAGGGAAACAAAATCAAAAATGACCTGTTGGGACCTCATGAAAATAAAAAGCTTCTGCACAGCATAGGAAACAATCAGAAAAACTAAAAGGCAACCAATGGAATGGGAGAAGATATTTGCAAATGACAGATAAAGTATCCAAAATCTATAAAGAACTTAAAATGAACACCAAAAAAACAAATAATCAAGTGAAGAAATGGGCAAAAGACATGAATAGACACTTCTCTAAAGAAGACATTTAGATGGCCAACTGACACATGAAAAAATGCTCAACATCACTCATCATCAGGGAAATTCAAGTCAAAATCACAATGAGATACCACCTCACACCTGTCAGAATGCCTAACATTAACAACTCAGGCAATATTAGATGTTGGCAAGGATGTGAAGAAGAGGATCTCTTTTGCACTGCTGGTGACAATGCAAGCTGGTGCAGCCACTCTGGAAAACAGTATGGAGGTTCCTCAAAAATTTAAAAATAGAACTACTCTATGACTCAGCAATTGTACTACTAGATATTTATCCAAGGGATACAGGTGTGCTGTTTCAAGGGGGCACATGCACCCCAATGTTTATAGCAGTACTATCAACAATAGCCAAAGTATGGAAAGAGCCCACATGTCCATTGATGATGAATGGATAAAGAAGATGTGGTGTATATTATATATATATATAATGGAGTATTACTCGGCAGTCAAAAAGAATGACATCTTGCCATTTGCAACTACGTGGATGGAACTAGAAGGTATTACACTGAGCAAAATTAGAGAAAGACAAATATTATATGATTTCACTCATATGAGGAATTTAAGATACAAAACAGATGGACATAGGGAAGGGAAGCAAAAATAAGAAAAACAGGGAGTGGGACAAAACATAAGAGAGTCTTAAATGTAGAGAACAAACAGGGTTGCTGGAGGGGTTGTGGGAGGGGGGGATGGGCTAAATGGGTAAGGGGCATTAAGGAATCTACTCCTGAAATCATTGTTGCACTGTATGCCAACTAACTTGGATGTAAATTAAAAAAAAATAATAATAATAATAAACATTTGAAAAATAAAATACTGGAAGGAATTTGATGCATCAATGTTGAAAATACAATCTCTAGTGTAGGTCACATGGCAATGTCATATGGTCACAGTTTCTGCAACTGCATGAACACCAGAAGGTTTGGGGGAGCTTTTTTTGTTTTTTGTTTTTGTTTTTGTTTTTGTTTTCCTTTTTTAAAATATAGCTTGATTGAGGGGTGCCTGAGTGGCTCAATTGTTTAAGTATCTGAGTCTTGATTTCGGCTCAGGTCATGATCTCACGATTGGTGAGTTCGAGTCCCACATCAGGTTCCGTGTTGTCAGTGCAGAGCCTGCTTTGGATTCTCTCTCTCCTCTCTCTGCCCCTACCAACCTCTTTCTCTTTCTCTCTTTGTCTCAAAATAAATAAATTAAATTTAAAAAATATGGCTTTATTGAAGTACAATTCACGTGACCATACAATTCACCCATTTAAAGTATACAGTATGGTGGTTTTTAGCATATGCAGAGTTGTATAAACATCATCACAATCAATATTAGAACATTTTCATCATCCCCAAAACAAGTCCTGTACCCTTTAATACTCTTTTGTTTTCCCCAGACCTTGGCAGTCAGTAATCTACTTTATTTCTCTATAGATTTTTCTTTTCTGGACATTTCATATAAATGGAATTACACAGTGTGTGATATTTTGTGACTTTTTTTTTTCACTTATGTTTTCAGGATTCATGCATATTTTAGCATGCATCAATCCTTCATGGCTTTCCTTTGCTGAATAATTTTTCATTGTAGGGTCATTTTATTTATCCATTCACTAGTTGGTGGGAAATTTGGGTTATTTTCACTTTTGAGGTTATTTCCACTTTTTGGCTACTATGAATAAGGCTGCGTTGAACATTCCTGTGTAAGATTTTGTGTGCATGTAAACTTTATTTTGCTTACATATATACGTAGAAGTCAGAAGGTTGGAAGATAAGGTAACAGTTTTTACTGCCAAACTACCTGTTCATTTTGTCATAGAATTTGAACCATTCACAGAAAATAATCATTTAAGGTATTTTTGTTTCAGGTCATTGTCTTCAAGGTAAGTTGTTTACCCTTTGTTCTCCTACCTTGTGAACCTGTCTATTTATAATGTGGCTCAATCACTGACTACAATTTAGACACATATCCACCTAAATCTCTTCTTTCTACCCCAAGTGCATATGTCTAATTACATGTCCTCATGAACTAAGGAATATGAGATATACTATAACCATGAAGAGACTGATATTGGACAAGAGTGACTAAATGAGAGCTTCTCACAGTTACAGGAGTTCCACCCACTGACGTGACATTGTGAATGTACTTAAAAATGGTAAAATGGCCATATGTGGAATTTAAGAAACAAAACAGATGAACATATGGGAAGAGAAGGAAAAATAAGATAAAAACAGAGAGGGAGGCAAACCATAAGAGCCTCTTAAGTACACAGAACAAACTGAGGGTTGCTGGAGGGGTGCTGGGTTGGCGGATGGGGGCTTAATGGGTGATGGGCATTAAGGACGGCAGTTGTTGGGAGGAGCACTGGGTGTTACATGTAAGTGATGAATCACTGAATTCTGTTCCTGAAATCATTGTTGAACTATATGTTAACTCACTTGGATTTAAATAAAAAATAAAAATAAAATAAATAAAATAAATGGTTAAGTGGCAAATTTTATGTCATGTATTCTTTTATTAAAAAAAAAAATATATATATATATATTCACTGCAGCAGTGAAATAGTGACAACTACCCAGATGCTTCACAATAAAGAAATTATACTTAAGTGAATATTTCACCAAAATTTTAGGAAGCATTAGGTATTAATTTAAATATTTTATGAGAGTGTGGAGCCTGGGTAGCTCAGTTGGTTGAGTGTCTGACTTCGGCTTCGGGTCATAATCTCCAGCCCCAGGTGGGGCTTGCTACTGTCAGCTTGGAGTCTCCAGATCCTCTGTCCCCTTCTCCCTGCCCCTCCCCTGATTGCACTTTCACAAAAATAAATAAACATTAAAAAAAAAAAATATATATATATAACAAATGTTTTAATAAGAAATATGTTATAAATGAAAATTACACATTCAGTACAAACATGTAAATAAAATACATAAAAACAGGTATGTGTTTACCTTTGAAACTATGAGAGAAGTTTCTAAAAAAAATAATCAGAAAGTAGATAGAAAAAATAATCAGAAAGTAGAAAAGCCAAGCCAGAGAGGAATCCACATAAACTTCTTCATACAAAACGGACAAAAAATTGGACAGAAGTTGACTACAACCTAACTAGTCTCCAAGTGAGAATTATTAATGAATAGTTTATAGAGGTTGAGCATTTATAGGAAATCAGGTCTGCCCACCTGTGGCATTAGGAAGCAGTTTTCAGGTCTAATTCTTACTGTAAAACAGACCTCTAAACCAATGGGAATGAGTAGACATGTTATTTTCTTTAAGAACTTACTGCATATGATAATTCAATGTAGAATGGATATGTGGTCAATGATCAGTATTAGAACAATTTGGAAAAAAATTTAATTTGTGAAATATCTGACAAAACTAATTACAGATGGTTGAAAGACTAAATGTAAGAAAACAAAAAAAATGAGAAGGTAAAAGTAAATATTAGGTGTTGGGATATGCAGAGACTTAAAAGAATAAAGAAAAAGATAGTTTAATATTGCTCCATAAAAATGTAAAACCTTTTTATCATCAAAACATAACATTGAAAATAAATTTTTTTAATAAAAAAATTTTAATGTTTAATAACACTAAAAGCTAAAAAAATAAATTGAATAATATCGCAACAAATAGTGGCAGAAAGGCTTATGTTCTTATCAGATATAAGCCTTTGTTTTTTTAATTGAAGTATGGTTGACAAATAATGTTACATTAATTTCGGGTGTATTACATTGTGATTTGAAAACTCTGTGCATTGTGCTATGCTCACCACAAGTGTAACTACCATCTGTCATCATGAAATGCTATTAAAATACCATTGACTCTTTTCCCTATGCTGTACTTTTTATCCCATGACTTCTTCATTTCATAACTGGAAACCTGTGCCTCCCGTTCCCCTTCAGCCATTTGATCTATCTCCACCCCCGCCTCCCATCTGGCAAACCTACCAGTTTGTTCTATTTATGGGTGTGTTTCTGCTTTTCTCGTACGCCTCTTTTGGATGTACCGTATATCCTGTACATGTCTCTTTAATGTACTGACTGCATTTTTTTTTTAAGTTTATTTATTTGTTTTGAGATGGCGGGGGAGGGCCAGAGAGAGACGGAAAGAGGATTCCAAGCAGGCTCTGCAGTGTCATTGCAAGGCCCGACGTGAGGCTCAAACCCACGAACCATGGGATCATCACCCGAGCCGAAATCAAGAGTCAGATGCTTAACTGACTGAACCACCCAGGTGGGCCAATGCCCATCCATTGGTTTCTTAACTGCCGTTTTTCTCTCTGTCTCATTCGATGGGGGTCCTGTATTCATTTTTACATTTTTAGTCCCCTGGAAGGAACCCAGTAATGTCTGAGGATGAAGGAATAGGATTTTAAGGCCCATGCTTTACAGAGGTGTGAAATGCTTATAAGTGCATTGCAGTTGATGATACCGATTTGAGTAAAGGGCAGAAAGGTGCTCAGTTCAATTATTGTACAAATGTAGACTTTTGATGTAAAATATTTTAAAAGATAAAATATATATTCCAACAAAAATGGAATGACTGTTAGAGTCATACTATAAATTATTACTTCATATAAATAATGGGAGATCTCTTTGCTGTCCTTGCTAATTCTTCTTTCGGTTCCTTAAAGCCTTACCTTCATGCCTCTGGTCCTGATTTCAGTTCTCTCCTTTCCTTATCATTTTCTCTCTTTCTCCCACCTTCTGCTTTTCCTATCTTGTGCCCTCTTTTCCTCCCCACAACAAGTTCAGCAAGAAAGTAAAGATTCTGAGTTTCATTTATGCCTTTCCCCACTTGGTCATAAGAATCAACCAGGTGTGTGTTACAGAGAATCCCAGTACGATTTGGAAGTGAGCTCCAAACACAGGATGACTGCTCTTGGTGATGTATAAAATAGATAAAAGGATGCTATGCGGAATGTTGACCCTTCAGGGCTATTACGTGCAAACGACATGATTTGGATGGTAAACTGAGCCAATTTTAGTATTGGCTAGTGGAAATGACGGTGTTTATAAATTTGCAGAGTGACATTTGTATGAACCAGGCTTTAAGTTTTATTGCACTGAATATACTTACTTTAATATTCTTCTTTTAGAACTGTTTATGCTATGGGAAACACTAGTTGAAAACTTGAAATCCTTAGAAATTGGATGATTTTCATTTTACCTAATCTTAAATGATGGCTGTAATTAAGGTGTTAGGTTTGTAAATCACCCTGCCATAGCCTGTGAGAAAAAAGTTGTTTTTTTTTTCCCTCCAATGATTTTCTTACTGAAAATAGTTTTAGCCATTTCTGTTTAAAAATGCTTTTTTTTAAACAATGAGTGCTCCTTATTTCCATAGTTTTTGAAATTTTTACTGCTCTTAATGCATTTTAAACAATAATGGGGGTGTTGAATGAAAGATAACCTAGAATTATACCTCCAGAGTAATATATGCTATTTATTATTTATGATTTATTCCAGTTCTGTTTCATATGTATTTGCAACTAAAACAATATGATAATAATGGTATGGATTCAGCTTTTTAAAAAAATGGACGTAAGTAGTTTATCTTATGACTTCTAGTCATTAAATCAGAATCAGCAAAGGTATTCATGAAGACTAATATTTGCCCTTTTCAGCCATTTTAGTAAATTTTAAGAAGTGCCAAATGAGTTTAATACCAACCTTCAGTAATGTGTTAATTTTTAAAAAAATTGTCAAGCTAGCAAAAGCCCTTCCAAAACAAACACACAAACCCCCAAACTACAGGTGTGGGCCGCCATTATCTTTCCTGAGTTTTGTGCCGTTAATGTGTTTTTGAATCTCTCCGAGGTACATAATATGTGTGATTTGTTTGAGTTTCAGCCATAACTTAGCGATTTTTCTCCATTATGGACTTTACACATAATGAATTTCAGGAAATAGGCAACAACAGCTTCTTCTGCTTGTAGATAAAGACAGTAATATGATGAAGTGATCAAATACAAATGCTCCTTTAATTTATTTTGCCAAGACATTTATCCATGTTTTATTTATAAGGCAACTGAAGTCATTCATTTTGTATGGAACTCTTCCTCTTCTGAATAACAAATAATATATTATCATATATACCACATTAGAGAAGGGAGTGATGAAAGCCATACTTGAAAATAAAAGTTTAATATTTTGGGCTCATTGGGCACAATTACAGTGGCACTGTCTTTGTTTTCAACTGGATTATAATTGTGTGTTCAGATTTTTAAAGAATTGGGATGGCTTATAGTATAGTTGTGTAGAAAATAGAAAATTCTTTGTTCAGAGAAGAAAAAAGTGTTTCTTTTCAGCTGCAGAGAATTTTAAATGCACAGGCTCTGTCTCAGAAATATCCCTTTGTGAGATCCTTGCATACACATGACTTTAAGTTGTTTCACTGTAGGGATGATAAGGAAATTGAAGCCTGTCTGAAAGCCATGGCCAACTTGTGTGTTTTGAACTCTTTTCGGAAACCATCCTGTGTAATGGGCCTCTACAACATTTCCCTTCTGCACCAAATCAAGTAATGTTTTGCCACTAGTGTTTTGCTCTCCACTTGGTGTTTGTTTTTGCTGATGTCATGAAGAAATCCATTTAGAGTTGCATCATAGTGATAATTGTTATTTACCCCTAGGTACAATTCCAGCTAACAACTGTCATATGCCACAGCTTCTTATGTACTGATTGCTTGAGACTACCCCCACTTTGGGGAGAGCTTAGAATAGAAAGAAAAGTTTGAAGTTTGGAATGTCATAGCATAGAAGTCAGATGATGAGGTAGCTAGTGCATATCTCTGTTAAAGCAGATACTGCATATTAAATTCTGTAAGGATTTGTATATATTTATGGTTAATAGTTTCCTATGAATTAGTTTGGGTAGATCCTTGTAATGTTGATATCATAGTTTACTGACATGTTTTTTTCAAAGCATGGTCCCAGACAACTCAAATCTTACTATAAGAGTCCTTTCAGTAATGCACTCATTCTTAGCACATTGAAGGTTATCGGACTTACAAACCTTTATTTCAGGAATAGCCACTATGTACAGAGATTGGCCTATCAAAACATAGCCGATAATTACGAAGATGTTAGTTTGTGACTGTTTTCATCTCCTGGGTGGAATTTCGCAAAGCTATTCTGTTGTCAGGGCATTTGAGATCTTTTCTACACAGAGAGCTTTTGACCTATTCCATCTTGTAAGTGTAACATTTAGCCATTTGAAATACCCACCACAGGTTATTTGCTAGTTACTACTTTCATACTGTAAGGCCCTTGGTTCTTGGAGTGCCTCATAGTGTCCTTTCAGCGGTACCTTGGGTGGTATTTTGGACTGTGGAAAATGTGGCTCCTGACGATATGTTTGCCGAGTTATCTCTGAGTGGCCTTTTCCTTTTCCCAGAATAGCCACTGCTGTTTGGGTAGTATTTCTAAGGTCTTATGGATTGCTAGAAATTATTCCTATTCAGACCAAATAATCCATCTGAAACTTCCAAAGGTTTTGTTGTAGTTTCCAGGTGAGAATAGTGAGCTGGTGTTGCTTCCTGACATGTTTGTGGACTTTGGAAGAGAACAAAGGGTATATGTTTTTCTTAGAAAATTCTTTGTGGTAGGGTTTATGATGAGTTTCTGGGACTGTTTGGGAGTATTTCCTTTTCCCCATACTACTTTCTTCTTTCTAAAGTAGGGTTCTTAACAGTTTTTGAATCATGATCACTTTTGAGTCGTCACAATACTGTTAAATGGATTAAAAATGCACAGGAGTACAAAAGGGACCGACTATGTCAAAATGCAGTTATAATAAATAACAAGATCTAGTGGCGAGTTTGATGACAAAAAAAGTTTGATATTTTTGAAGCCGTTGTGAGCGTAATTTTGAGATACGTGGAACAACTGTAAGGATATGAAAATATTGTTGATTTCTATCGGTGACAAAGTTGCAAGTATGTTAATACTGTTGTAGTTGTCGCCTGTGACCAAAACTGAAGGGAATGCCCAATTTCAGTTAGCAGTTAGTAAAATAAAGATAAGGGTTTTTTTTTTTTTTCCCCGTTCAAGGTCATGTACTCCTTGAATTCTATCCATGGATCACAGATTAAGAGGCCCTTTCCTAAAGGGATTCCTGCTTTCCTATCAGTATTTTCCCTGGGCTGAGGAATGAGAGAGTGAGACACTTACTTGCCTTTTGTTCCTGAAGGACAGACTTCCTTAAACATTAGCAGATGAGTCCTGCAATACTGCTAAGGCTTCACCGTCTTTGGCCTCTTCTGCCAGAAGAGACGTATGTTTGGTGCATTATTTTCCTTTCCCCAGTAATTGGCTCTTTCTTCACTTGAGAGACCAATACAAAATTGTTCCCCAAGCCGTTGAGAAATTCTTATTTCCTTGGGATGGTGTAGACCAAAGCATAAATCAGTTTGACAGAAATACCCGACCTTTCTCTTTCCAATTTGCTGAAATAAGTTAATCCCATTTATAAATGTTGACCACTCCTCCCCTATCCAAGTTGATGTCCGGTTAGGAATTTGTGATATAGGATCAGTAATTTGAAGTCCACCAGTTATTCACTGGTCTAAGAAGAAAGATCAAATTGATTTGAGGAGAATTTTTTTTTTAATACATGATCTAAGGTTCTATAAAAGTTTTCCCATTGATCTTCTATTCTGTTTCTTAGAAGTTTACCAGGATAGAGCTTCCTGTAGCAAACAAAAATACATCATGACTATCTAGTTTTACAAATTGATTCACTTCTTTTTGCAAAGCATTTCACTTCTCTGCGCACATCAGAGAGGATTAGCAGTATGAATATAACTAATTTTGCTAGAGACTTAATGGGAAATCGATTTAGAGGACAGTAGAAAAGGGAGCAGTGTTGTGGGGACACTAACCATAATACTACTCCCATTAGTTGGATTTCTCTTGCATCAAGCTGTAGTTGATTTTATATATATATATACACACACACACACACACACACACATATATCTATATATACACACACACATATCTATATATACACACGTATATAATATATATTTTATATATGTATATACATATATATATACATAAATATGATTTTATATATTAAAAATGTATATTATATATATATGTATATATTTGTATTTATATTTAAGTCATGCAATAGTTCGGACTTTTATGTTGGTTAAGGGCTTGAACATACAAACAGAGACCTTTGCCTGATTTCTGAACCTAAGGTATTCCTATGATATGTCTGTTGTGTTATACCCTGAGCTGTAGTCAAAGGAATGACATGTAGGCAGTGTGGTAGAGTGTAGTTCGGGAAAGCTGGAAAGTCACTGTAAAACTAAAGGAAAAAAACCCTGGTTAGAATTACTTTCCAATTATATAGAAGGAAAAAATTGTATATGAATGAAACAAAACGTTTCAGTTCATTTTGTGAGGGCAATGAAAAATGTGAATTGCACCCATTTAAGAAAAATGGCAGCAGTTGAAAGTATTCTATTCAGTAAACCACTGTAGGAAGCCCTAGGAAATAGTCCTCAAAATTCCCAAATGAAATGCAACATTGTTCTAAAAATAATCAAAATTCTTTCTATTTTTAACAACAAAAAAAAGGGGGGGGTTGGGGGCATGTTTACTGTTCATCTTCACTTATTTTTCATGGTCAGACATCCTCGAATATGCTAGTCACTCTTTGAAATTTATTTGCATCAGAATCATCTGGAGGGCTTGTTAAAACACAGACTTCTGGGTACTATCCACTCCCCCTTGACTTCTGATTCATTATTAGGTCAGGAGCAGGACCCAAGAATTTGCATCTCTAACAAGTTAGGTACCACACTTCGAGAACCTCTCTGCTATCTTATCCACCTAGTTATCTCCTGCTGGTACTGATGACTTACCTGATGGCTTGCTTCATGTGTCTGCATGACCCAGTATGACCCAGTAGGCCCAGCAGACCGTCTCATCTTACTAAAACACAAGGGAGTGGTTCCATAGTTCAAAGAGGCTGTCTGAGGAACACGAGGCCCTGTGCCTTGATCTCAGGAACATTCAGAGTTCTTTAGATTGGAGGTTGATCCATTATGAAATGTTTTCTTATAGTATCAGCAAATATGTAGCTTAAGTAAATGTTAATATTGTTAACTGGCTGTGAAAATTCTGATTGTTACAAATATACTTAAATGTTTTATCAGTTATTTTGATTTTGAGTTTGGCTTTAGTTATGCATTGGATAACTATCAGCTACACATTGGGTGTGTGTGTGGGGGGGTGCTGATATTGTTCTCAGATTGTTGTTACCATCATTTGATTTATGCAAACATAAATGAGGAGTGTTTCAAAATTCTCTTCTCTGGTCATTTAAATTAGTGGTTTATTCAAATTCTACATGACCATTTAATATTTTAAATGAGCTGGGACCCTTAAATTCGCTCAGATTGAGAGGGTATATGGGTACTGTCTCCACTATTCAATTTTCTGTAAACCTAAAACTAGTCTAAAAAATATAGGGGATTGTTTTTTATAAAAACTGCTCTGAGCCAACACATTTGACTGAACAAAAGGAAAAGGGATTAGAAAATATACATAGGTTTGACAGTTATTGGACAAGAAAGATCCCGGATGTGCAAGGTGTTTTTTTTTTTTTTTTTTTTTTTTAATCCCTGTTCATTTATACATCCAAACACCAACAGATGTATGATTTAGCATTTGCCCTGCACCTCTGGCTGTAGGGACTGTGGAGTTTTTGTATGTGGATCCTCTGCCGCAGTGAACTCTGTCATTGTTCTGAACAGCTGGGAATAGAAGATAGCTCATTAAGACAGGAGATGTTATCCAAGCCTCCCCTGGCATCCCAAAGAGGAGTGAATATGTTTTGCTTCCCAAGATCTAAAGTATCCATTTCGTTACCACCTAGTGTTCTCTTTGCTTTTATTGAAAAATTCTATTGGCCCCATTGCCTCTTTGAATGATGTGCACAGTTTATACCAGCTGTTCCCTTGTTAGCCTCTTCTCCTTCTTATTTCGCTTTTTATTATGTTTATGGTGTATGGTGTGCCTTTTATTTCAAAAAATAAAACCCCAGTGTAATTAGTGCATATCACTTGTTTATGTAACTAGAACAATATTAAGAACAGATTTCCACAAATAAATCCCTACCATCCGGACATCCCTGCTCCCTTGGGGATAAAAAGCAACTTTGCTGGAGAAGGGGTTTAATTTAAATTCATTACGCTTATCTGGGAAGGAGCTTACATTTGAGTCTTTATTGTGTGCCAGGTGCTTTGCTCATATTACTTCATTTGATGACATAAGTGTTATCCCATTTTATAGATGGTGCATAGGGCACTGAGCATTAGGAAGATCAAATAACTCATTAATGATTCGTGGAGCAGGGATTCAAACCTGTGTCTTTCTGATTCTGATACCTATTATGTTACCTTTTGATGAGGTATATGTCCATGTTCATTTTTCATGTGGCATCATTGCTTATGAGGGATGATTATTCAGAACAAAAAGGCAATTAGAGAAATCATGTTTAAAATACCCCTTTTATCTGGAGATTCAGATGCATATCTAGGTCATCATTTTCAATTTGGAGAATTATTCAGTCTTTGCAAATGAAATAAGCAGGGACAATCAGGAATAGCAGCCTGGAGCCTCCTTTGTAATTGGAGCGAGAAACATCGCAACGTCTGCACGAACATTTACTGGGAGAGTACAACGTGCCAACCACATGCATGCATCATTTAATCCTCTAGGAAGTGTAGGAATATATATGGAAAATGGCATCCAGAACCATTGAGTAATGTGCCCAAGGTCACATAGCCTGCAGGTATACCGTGGGGCGAGAGCTACCATCAGATTCCAGGGCTCACACTCTCCATATGTGCTACGCTGCCACGAAGTGGCAGTGAAAACATGGAAGTGGTGTGATGCCATAGCCTAGAAAAGAGGCAGATGATTTGAGCACCTGGCATTTTCTTTTTCCATCCGCTAAATAAAAATATTCTTTAAGCGGAGGTACATTTGCCCCTCCTCAAATAACAGATTTCCTAAAGAGAAGTTAAAGTGCAGGTCAATTTACTCTGTATACTTTTGATTAATCCAAGAAAGTTGGTCATAGGATTTCTAAGTCACTCTATTTGGGTATAAATGGAAGGAGCTAGGGGTTTTGATAATAAAAAAAAAGTTAAAAGCAGGGACAGAGAAAGGCTAGAGGTTTTGCACGTATGCGTCTTCACCCAAGGTAAAAGGCGGTGAAGGGTATGAGTCAATTCACTTTCCATTTCAAGGCATCTGTGAGGAAGGAATAGACAATGTCAGTTGCTTTGGCATATTGATTGCTTATGCAAATACCTTGAGCATGGTGGAGGGGCTTACCCTGACCTTTTTTTCCTGGTTTAAGTCCTATTAGACATGAGCCATCATGGCAAGATTCAGGGGGACAGGACTTAATAGAGACAGTGATCATTAAAAGTGAATGGAGTAGTAGACACGTTTGGGTAGATGTATACAAACACATACCTGTTAATATACATATTTTCTTGAGCACAGCAAAACTGTAGGCAAGGAACAAAGTTACATTTCTAGCGAGGAAATAATTTCAATTAAAATTAATAGTATAGTACCTATTATTATTCATAGCTTTTAAAATATACCTCATACTTCCTTTGTGTAAGAAAGTGTCTTTATTTTGTTGACTGGATGTGGTCTTTACTAGGTTGAGTCCTGAACCACAGAATTTGCCTTCAGTGTTCTATGGCATCTAACCATCCATGTTGGAGAGTGTCCATGCTTTTTTAAATTCGTTTTCTTTAATGTGATGAAGTATTTCATGTTTAGCATTTGAGAGTACGGTCCACTTGGCTGCTAACTACAGATTCATTAGCTGAATTTATGTTTATTTGTAAAATGTTGACAAGTAGATGAAAACTGGAGAGGAGACAAAGGAACATGGTGACAAAACCAAGGAAGACTTGGCTGGCGTCAGGGCCTGTGGCACTATCACTTCTTGGGGACCCAGGGAAGGCTTGGGAGCAGATCTTTCAAACTCCATAAAAAAAGAGGGGGCATGAAAAAAGTTCTTTTCATGTGAAAAATACAGTAGTCCTTAGGAACATAAATGCATCTTGGGGTTACAGTTGAGAATTCAGTTGTACTGCTGCTTTTCAGTGAACCTGTCCTCATAATAACGTGGTAGTTTTTTATTAACCTTCTATTGGATGGTTTTTAGAAATCAGTTTTGGGAATCAGAGGCCTAGGGGGCCTACAGGTACCCAGTATTTACTGCTTATAATTTTGGGGAGCCCAGTTCCTTTCCAAAATTCTCCGAACTTTTTCTCTCTCCATTAGCCTGCACTTGACTTACTAACCGTATTCATTAGCATATGGCTGATCAAAATTAACTATTTTAGAAAAATACAAGAAAGGATGAGCTTAGAGTGAGAAGATTTAGGATAAATTGCATAAGTGAAAAACCTCTTGGGAAATGAATATCTGTTGTATTCTCCCACTGTGTAAACAGAGAGGGGCAGAGTAACCACATTGACCCAGAGGTGGGTCTTAGGTAATTTATTTGCCTGAGTGCTTTTCATACATGGTGCTATGGTGGTAAGTTAATGCCACAAAACAAAGAGCAATGCTAAAAGAAACCATTGACCTAGGAGAAAGCCTGCTTTGGTACCCTTTTCTTTTCTTTCTTTTTTTTTTTTTCCAAAAAAAAATTTTTTTTACATTTATTTATTTTTTGAGAGACAGAGCACAAGTTGGGGGTAGGCAGAGAGAGAAGGAGACACAGAATCCGAACCAGGCTCCAGGCTCTGAGCTGTCAGCACAGAGCCCGATGCAGGACTCGAACCCACAAACTGTGAGATCATGACATGAGCTGAAGTCGGATGCTTAACCGACTGAGCCACGCAGGCGCCCTGATACCCTTTTCTTTGAGAAGTGAATAAGACTTCGGTGTAGCCAAGTCATAAATTGGCCATATCTGTTAAGTTTGGAAACCATGTTAGATTTTAAATCTTAGCACACACACAAAATGAATTATTTACTCCCATATAAATTTGTTGGGAGGTTCCTGTAATTGATTTATTTAGAAGCAATAAGGTAATTCAGATAATTTCAGAAAATTTACTTTTGAGAAAGAATTCTAATAAAGGATAATTTAGATAATTATGCACGAGAAAAGATTGTTTACTGAAAAGGGAGTAAGTAAGGTTACTATAGATGGTTAGAGTTCACAACAAGAGATTCTCTTTGAAAATTGTCTATTCTCTGAGATTTAAGGGTGAAAATTACATGGATGGAGTATGACCCAGAAACAGCCCTGTCAGTGATTGCCACTGGGAATACAGTAATTGAAGATTTGCCTGTGTTGATTGACTTTCAATATCTGATTACAGAAACTCTGAGCAGTGTATCTTATTCTTTGATCTCCTTTGTTACCTCTTCAGAAATGCTTGTAAAGTGGGTCTGGTCTATCTATAGGTTTTTGGATTCTTAGAGGGCCACTTAACCATTTCTGTTCAGGGTTTACCCGTAGAATATTTTGATTGATAGCAATATTAACATTATACAGTACTTGAATTAGAATTTGCTAGAAATCTGAGACTGATATTTTTGGCATATATTACACTTATTTCTTATACTACTTCATATATATAAATATTTATGCTGGAACACTTCTTGATCTTCTGTGCTAGAATGAGGACACGTGGCTGGATGCTGTAGCTTATGGATGCCAACCCTTTTAGAAAGACTCATTGGTACAGGGTACGTTTTAAGTAAATCTGCCTTTGGGAATTAATTATTCAATACTGTCAACATGAGAATTTGGTCACTTTATTTAGAAATTAACAGTGGCAGCGTGTATGAGTGGACTTTAACTTAAAACAAACAAACCAGGGCGTCTGGGTGGCTCAGTGGGTTAAGGGTCCGACTTCGGTTCAGGTCATGATCTCACAATTCATGGGTTGAAGCCCCACATCGGGCTTTGTGCTGACAGCTCAGAGCCTGGAGCCTGCTTTGGATTCTGTGTCTCCCTCTCTCTCTGACCCTCCCCCGCTCGTGCTCTGTCTTTGTCTCTCTCTGTCTCTCAACAATAAATTTTAAAAAGTTAAATAAAACAACAACAAACAAACACATCTGTATTCTGTTTTACTCTAGCTCTGAGAGTAAGCCTGTACAGGGGTGGGTTATTTATGGTCAGCTTTTTGCCATGGAAAGCTATGGTAGTGCCACAGCTGACCATGCCATTTCTGTGTAGATTTCTGTTTTTGTTCAGTTTCTGGCTTTGGGGTTTTTGAAACTGGATTATGCTGCTGGAAACATTGGTGGATGAAGAGCACTCTATTGGAAAAGAGACATATGTTACCAACTTCTGTAGTTTTTCCGGGAGTACGTTTCGACTCTTACAAACCCAGTTCAGCGACTTTTCTGTTTCGCCATGTACTGACATACCAATTTGGCCATGATGGCTTGGGAGTAGATGGAGAGGAAGGGGGAGGTGAGGAAGGTGAGGTGATTGTCCCGAAGGCTGTGGATAAGATCTCCAACTCCAAGTCTCTCACAGCGACCAATGCAGGAAGTTCGCATGGCATATGAGAACACTCTTCCTACGTTACTGTAGATGAGAGACTTTTATTTCAGCTCTGATTACCACTTGCTTTGTGTTTCTAGTATGCCCGGTGTTTTGATAATCAAACCATATCCTCTACCTTTTGACATTTTGTTTTCCTTGGCACTTGGGTTCTGTGTATCGATGTTTATTGCCATTTTTTGATTTAGTGTAGGATTTGAATAATGACTGCCTCCATTTTAAACGATGTCTCATTGCAGTGTGTATTTGCTCAAATTTATGTATAATCAGTAAACATGTGTTTTTGGTGTTTCCTTTCTGTTTCAGAGATGCGTGCTTGGCTGTAGCTGTTTTCAAAGCCCTTCCATTTTGGTCCTGGGTTGAAGCACCTTAGCTAATTTTAATCAACCCTGAGCTGTCATTTCTGTTCATCACTGTCACATTAGCATCATTCCTGTTCATCAATGTCACATTAGCAGCAAATCTGAACTTGCTGATTAGTAAAGTGGATGGAAATCACAGCTCTGTGTGTGTCCAAATAGCTACTCATCAGCAAGGCTTGTGATGGGGTCTGATGGTTTAATACAGGCCTTAATCAAGGGCTGAGAAATGTTTTCTCTGCGGTTTAACCTAGTACTATTGAATTGCATTAATGTGTATATACGCTTGCATACACATACACACACAGAAGGAATGCTATATCAGTGTTCAAAGCCAATCAGGCCGACTTAAATGAAAGAAAGAATGGACTTCGAAGATGGCTTTTCTTGTGATTTCAAGTCAGCAAACACACACAGCATATTCACTTTTGGTCACATTGAGTCATTCATATCCAGCTGAAGAACTGTTTGATTGACAATATACTGTCTTTGGGGACATAAACTGGAAAAACTATGGGGCAGATGGGGTAGATTTTATGTTCAGAGCTGACATTACCCTAAGTAGTTGCTTATTTCTCAGCGGTCCTTGTGCAGGTGTGTAACACACATTTGGATTCTTGTGCTTGAGAGGCACGGGAGTCCTTATTTGGATGAGATGAGGTCACATTATGTAATATCTCTGCTTGAGCACACGATACAAGTATATTTTATTTTACAGAAACAACCTTCTTTGTGCATCAGTTAAACTCAAACGCTGTATATTGAGTATGCACTGTAAAACCTAATGTCTTTGTGCACCTGACTTTTGACATGGCATTTTGATTTTGGGAGGGAAGTGTCAGTCTGACTTTACTGATGAAGTTCTGAGCGGGTAAGTGACAAAGTCACACGACCCACACATAAAAGCTGGGCCTCGCAGACAGGTCTTTCTGACTCCGGGTGTGGTGATTTTGTCTTTTAACCACACCGCAGCTGCCTCGTTTCCGTGACTTGTTAACACGATGCCTGATTACGATGATGAGGGTTTCAGGTTTTTAAAAATTCCCCATACCTTGACGCTTACAGTCCTATCTGAATGACCAGAGCCATTGTGAATCCTGACTTCACTCAGGATAGCACAGACGTTGGAAACATTGGAGACAGCAAGGATGATACCAAAGTTTGCACCAACACTCTCAGGAAGGATGGTAGGATTTGCCTTCAAACTAATGAGGACAGCCTGGAGATCAGTACTCTGGTACTATTTTATGGAAACCAGTGTAGTGCATATTTTTAAGGTAGTATTCATTCTTTTATCTTCTTAAAAATTTTACCTTACAGATTTTTATTTTCTTTTATAGACTCTAGTCCTGGAATTGTGTCTTTTAAACCTATTGTCATTTCCTTTCTTCTAAGACTAGTAAGTAAGTGCATGTTCAAGTATTTCCAGCATATATTGTGTTGCTGTTACAAACTGGATGAACATACTTCTTTTCTTCTAGGATGTCTGTTACTATCACCTTATCTCTTTCTTTTCTGATGGCTCAGATTAACAGAGTGCTGTCACATTTATTTCTCTGGTCTTTTATGCCAGACTGGGTGTTTTACTTTGCTTCTATTCTGAGTCTGGTGAGTTTTGTTCAGATATAGAACTTTGAGGATGCATCATCATCATCATCATCATGTAATGGGAAGAGTGTGAGCTTTTGAGACAAAGGCCTGAATTAGGATTCTTGCTCCTCGACTTACTGGCTTTTTGAGTTACTTTTTGAACCTTTTCCCAGCCACATTACCATGATCTGTAATAATAGGGATTAGTTGGGTTTTTGTGAGGATTAAATAGGGCAACCAAAAAGAAATGGCTCCTATAGTCCCCTTTTAGAGTAAATGTGCAATAAATTGTGGTTTTCCTTTATATGCAGTCCTACTTTGTGTGTTTGCCCCCCCTCCTCCCTCCCTCCCACTCTCTTCGTCTTTCTCATTCTGTTCACCCCCCCCCCCCCGAAGTTTTAATGATTCTTGAGAGATCACACTTATCCACTTTCAAGAGTACTTTGACCATGCTCTGGTCATCAGTGTTAGACAAATAGGGTCCTCGATATTGTTTCTAGCCAGACTTCTCATGTCAGCGAAGATAGTCCTGGGTATAGTCCGCGTCATAGCACTTTTCCCTGTCACACCTTTTGTCTCTCCTGTTGCCTATTTTTATCCAAGCTTGTCTCTTCCCTCCTATCTATTCATGTTAAAACTCTCCCTGCCAGGTTGAGGCACTTGGCTGCCAGACGTCTTTAACTTGGCCGTAGGGGCAGGTGTAGTTATGAACAGCAGAGACTCACCAGTGGCATCAACAAAATGGAATTTTATTTTTTTTCCACATCAAAGTCTGGCAGTCAGGTCCTGGTCAGTGGCTTTGGTTCATGACGTCATTGAGGAACTAGGCTCGCTTTTCTTAATATTTCATCACGTGTGTGCTCCATTCCTAAGGCTACTTTGTTGCTGCCTATTTACTTCTCATACCACTTTATCACTTAAGTCTACACTACCTGTGGAAACAGAATATCGCCTATACAAGAGGAAAGTGTCTTTACCAGTCGGATTCTTTGTTCCCGCCTGTATCAGCTATCTTGACCATCGACTGCCCCCTAGCAGAGTGCCATGTTGGATTTTTCTCCACATTCCTCTGAAAGTAGTCCAACGTGTGAATTTTAAGATTGTCTTCCACCAGAATAATGGTAGCACTCTTCAGTTTATTTTTATCAAAGCATTTGTGGAAATAGAGTCCGTATTTAAGATGTATAGGTAGTCAAGTGTAATTATGAATTGTATTGAAGATGAAATTGTAAACAGTTCTGTGTATCAATTGTAATAGCCCATACTTTTGGTTCATTTTGTTTTCTTTTATAAATATTTCCTCTTTTCAGTAGCAACAACTACAAGAACCTTTGCTTTTTTTCACATTGTGTATTGTGATTGACAGATATGTGAGGCCATATGAGTATTTTTATTTTAATAAATGAGGCAACTGGTTTCAGAGGTTGGGTAACTTGTCCCAGGTCATATAATGAGTAAGCGGCAGACCTAAGCCTCAAGCCCAGATCTTTTGAATCCCAAATCACTTCCTTTTGCACTATGGTATATGAGCTGGAAAGTAAGGGCATTTTTTTGCTTAGTGCAGACTGAATTCTCAGAACTCCCTGTTCCTGCTTTTCCAGAATGGATGGACCATCCTTGAAGGGAGAACCATCATTTCTAGCAGAATGTTGAGCTGGAATAGGGTTGTTTTCCTTGATTTGCTGTTAAATCTTCATCCGTAGCTTAACAAAGATCTCCTCTTCCCTCTTTAAAATCTTTTACCTGTAGTCCTTTTTCTTTGTCTTCTGGGATTGAATTTATAATACGTTTTTTAAAATTGTGTCCATGCTCTCAAGGAGCTTAAAGCCTCTTTATGGGGGTTACGTTGGCATACGTGTCTCAGTGAAATTGCTGCATGTGTATGTTTTTGTGGTTTTTTTTGTTGTTGTTGTTTTTTTACTGTTCTTTATGTGGTACATTTTAAAATTGATATAGCTCTGTCATCCTCTGTTTCAGAAATGTGTACTTAATTGTCTTTATGTTTTACCCCTGTACTTCGTACCTGTGGTATGCTTAAAACTCTGCTTTACTCTGTTATGTCTAGAAAGAACAATCTTAGATTCACACCTGAACACACTTTATCATCTTATAATTACAAAGGGTCAGACAGAAGGTGCTGGCAGAGTATCCCAGCTCTGCCCAGAAATGGGGATAGTACCATTCTTCCTTCTGTGCTACTTCAGCCACCGTGATGCTTTGATTAGGTAAGAGAATTTTTTCCTTATTGTTGCAAGCTGCTATCTGATGCAAATAGCCGTCTCTCCCGTATCTAATTTGTCTTTAGCTTTACCTCTTGAGCGGTATTTTTCCATTTTGCACGACTGCCAATGTGTGAACTTTAAAATGAACTCAACTCATGAACTCAGGAACTAGCTTTCTTTGGCAAGACTGACTTCACAGAGTTCTGGATCTCAGTTGCCTTGTACTCCTTGATGTAAGTGAAGACAGGCTATTTTAGTACCTCGTTAATCAAGAACAAGAAAAGCCATTTGTCTCAGGCATAGGTTCTCTCTAAGAGCTAACCGTAATATCTGTGTAGGTTGTGACTGAGTAATTTGGAGTTTTTCCTTTTTTGTGTGTGACTTAGCAGTTTTCAAATATAGGAAAGGAAATTATAATATGGTTTGTAAGCATAAAAGCGTTCCCCAGATCCTGTCATGGATATAACCTCAATTTTTAATTGTCCTTTGGGAAGAAGTCCATTGCTTATGAATCCCTAGATCTGAGAATTGTAGACTTTCTCCCAGAAAATTCGAAGGAAGCATGCTGTAGGGGCACATCTGCTCTAGAGGTAATGGATTCACTGTAGGTACTCTCTCTCAGAATCCCTTCTTGCTTTATGATGCTTTGGTAAACATTCTGTAATTCAGATAGTTGAAAAAAAATCACCACCAGCAACCTCCAAAACCCGGGAGGAACAGTTAGCTATTGCCTGTTGGTAGTTTTGAGTACTTTAGAGGGAAGGCATTAGATAAACATGAGGCATTTTTTGTTATAACGATTGCCCTTACTTGTTATCATTTATGTACCACCTGCCTCATTAATGCAATTGCTTACGGGAGCTGCAATTTTATTCCTGATGGCTACTTTTTGTCATTATGTAATCTCTGGTAAACCACATACCATCTGAATGTTGCCATTGGATTTCTTTTTTTCTTCAAACTCCAGCCGTAGAATACTGTTTCTATCCCATTTGTCAGTGAGCCGCGGATGGGAATTTCTTAGGAATATATGCTACCTGGTGCCTAGGAGAAGAAAACATTAAAAACCAGTGTAACAGCAACTGGTTACCCCATCATAGTTCTGATTACCTCAGAAAACTATTAAAAGACCATTAATAAGTTTTCCATGCGTGGCTTCATTATTATTACCAATTGCTAAATTGCTCACTTGCCCCTTTATTTACTTTCAGATTTGCAAACATAAAATCTGTGGCTTTCATTTGCTGACGCATAGCTCATCGTATATATGTACGTGTGTGTGCGTTTTCCTGGTCAACTGCTGTTTCTTCCCTGTTCAAAAGCTTGGGGTCTTTTATTCTGAAAGATTTCTGCCAGCAGTTACCAATTTGTATGTTATGGAACAATGTATTGACATGATGGACTTTGCCAGTTTCACTTGCACAACTAATAGCTTCCTTCTAGAAAGCAGGGAAAGGCTTTCTTGCTGAGAAATATGTTGATTTAGTCTCTATTTACTTCTCATCAAAAAACTTTTTAAAAAGCATATTTTGTGTTCAAATTTGAAATCCCTTGATGTGTGAGGTATTTTTACATAATGAATCAAAGCACTTCTTGCTAGTTATTTTTCTTTTTCTGACAGTACTAACAATTGTATTTTTAATACAATTAGGAACATGGAAGATTTCACATTATAGTAGGTAGCAATACGGAAACTCGTGGCCCATCTTCTGAATTTTTATGTCTGTATGAAATCATTAGGCTTAAGTAAGCTAATTATAGCCTTTATTTACTTTTTTTTTTTCTTATTGGAAAGGATTCCCCCCACTTTTTCAAACAATTGGAGAATTTGAACAGCATCCGGGAAGCACAAGTTCGGTATGCCATCTCCGAAATTCTGTGCCAAATGGCATCTGGTCAGTTTTCTGTGTCTGAATGTCCATCACTCTTACCTGCTCCATTCTTTATTTAGCACTACTGGTTGGCTTCCCCCTGATACATTTGAAAGACATGGGCCATAAACACTTGGGAATAACAATGTATGGTACCCCGTAAATAGTTGCTTTTAGGTGTGAATCATCAACCCAGGAATATTTGTTTTTTAAAGAAAAATCTTGGGGCACCTGGGTGGCTCAGTCGGTTGAGCGTCCGACTTTGGCTCAGGTCATGATCTCACGGTTCATGGGTTCAAGCCCCACGTTGGGCTCTGTGCTGACAGCTCGGAGCCTGGAGCCTGCTTCGGATTCTGTGTCTCCCTCTCTCTCTGCCCCTTCCCCACTCGCATTCTGTCTCCATCTCTCTCAAAAATAAAGAAACATTAAAAAAAAATTTTTTTTTTAAATAAAGAAAAGTCTTATCTGTGGACTTACTTCCTGTGGTCTTTACTTGGTAGATATTTCAGCAGTATGATAAAGTTAAAAAAAAGCTAGGGAGTAATTTGACAAGGGGAAAGAATTTTTGTCATAGCACGATATTTGCATCGTGTGTGGGGTTACCTTCCCAGTAATAAGATAGAGGCTCGGTTCTCTCTTCTGGTGGTTCTGCATTTTTGATTCTTGAGTCTTTGTTTAGTATACAGTGTAACTCCATTTTATAAACTTATTTTGTTTTAATGTTTTTAGTCTTTATGTATTTTTGAGAGAGAAAGAGTGCGAGCTGGGGAGGAGCAGAGAGGGAGACAGAATCCGAAGCAGGCTCCAGGCTCCAAGCTGTCAACACAGAGCCCAACGTGGGACTCGAACCCACAAACTGTGAGATCATGACCTGAGCCGAAGTTGGATACCCAACCGACAGGGCCACCCCGGCGCCCCTATAAATTTATTTTTAAAAATTATTTGGAAATAATATGTCAGTGCCCATTTTTTTCTCTTTAAGTTGTGATGTAGTTGACCTATAACATTAAATTTAAAATGTACCACATGTTACATTATACAACTATACAATTATACAAATACAAATATACAAATATACAAATATACAAATATACAAATACAAATATACAATATACAAATTTGTATATTGCCATGTGCGTACCGTCGTGGTGTTAGTTATTACCTCTGTCCCATCACATAATTTTAATTTCTTTTTTGTGGTGAGAACAATTAAGATCTAGTCTCTTAGCACCTTTGACGTTTATAATATGATATATTGTTGACTGTCATCACTATGCTGTGCATTTGGTCTCTAGAGCTTACTTATCTACTAGTTGCTAATCAGTTTATATCCTTGAACAACATCCTCCAGTTTTCCCATCACCCCAGGCCTTGGTAACCACATTCTACTCAATGTTTTTACAAGTTCAGCTTTTTTAGATTCTACATATAAATGATATTGTACAGTATTTGCTTTTTTTCTGTCTGACGTATTTCAGCATCGAGCCCTCAGCGTGCATTCGTGTTGTCATAAATGGCAGAATGTCCTTCCCTCTCCTGGCTGAATAATATTTCATTGTGTATTTATACCCATCATTATCCATTCACCCAATGGTGGACATACAGGTTGTTTCCATATTTCAGTTCTTGTGAATAATACTATAATAAACATGGGAATGCGGGAATCTCTTTGATACCCTGTTTTCATTTCCTTTGGATATATACCCAGAGGTGGAATTGTTGGATCACATGATAGTTCTATTTTTAATTTTTAGAGGAACCTCCATACTGTTCTCCATAGTGTCCACACCAATCTACATTGTTACCAATGGTGCACACGTGTTCTCTCATTGCCACGTCCCTGCTAACACTTGTTATATCTTGTGTTCTTGATGACTGTCAGACAATGCCCATTTATTATTATTATTTTTTAAATGTTTTATTTTTGAGAGCGAGAGCATGACTAGGGCAGGGGTGGGGGTGGGGTGGGGCAGAGGATCCTAAGCAGGCTCTGCACTGACAGCAGCGAGCCTGTCGTGGGGCTTGAACTCACAAATGGTGAGTATCAGACGCTCAACCGACTGATCCCCCCAGGTGCCCAGACAATGCCTATTTAAAGGTGTTCATAAAATGATTTGAAATAGTTTCACACTGATTCAGCGAATGGCATTAACTTTATATTTGATTATCAGTACCAGTTTTATTTTTCTTTTCATTAAGGACCACTTGAATTGTTCTTTTCAAACCTGTTGATGGATTCAGAATTAAAACTTAGAGATTAAAAGTATTAATAATAAGCATATTTAGACTGGAAACATGTCATTTGAGAGCTGTCAGATGACCACAGTTGTCAAAATTCTTTTTTGCTCATTTTCATTAGTCCGCAAATACAACAGGTTGAGTGTTTTGCGAAACTTGAGCTCCTCAGCTTTTGTCCCTGAACTCTTGATTGGCTTTGCAGTTTGGTGTTTGGTATTTAGTCCTCTTTGGTAATAATTTAAGAAGGCAATCAGGTTTTTTATAACTCTTCCAAAACTCCCTTTGCATGTAAATTCAGTATCCCGATATAATCCTTACAACCTAAGATTTTTTCCCTAAGACATATTTTCATGTTTGTATTTAATCGACTATTTCTATTCATTTCATTATTTCTTGAGAGTTTCAGTAGATTACCTTGAGAATCCAGATATAATGTAATTAATTCTGTTGACTCCACCCAAGCTCTTGTTCAGTTGATATTCCCTAGTGTTGAGTTTCACAGGAGAATTTTTATACTTTCAGTATCTAATGGTTATACTGTGGGCAAGTTCCTTTCTTCATTTTACCTGATTTCTCTCATTCCATTTTTGCTTGGGTTGTGCAGCTTGACCCATCCTTCAGACAATAAGCTTTCGTATATTTAATAACTATTATTAGGTTACCCTTATGCTGTCTTTTCTTCAGCTACAGTAATCACAGTTGCTTTGAGTTTCATTTCTATGCTGCTTTTATAAGGCTTTAATAATTTTAGTGGCCTCTTCTCGATCTTTAGAAAACAGTAGTATGAGATTATAAAATGAACCTACCGGTGGAAGTGTGCTTGTCGTGTATCCTCTATATCAGTCAAATTCTTGGAGATCTTCAAACTGAAGCCTCCATGGGAACATTTATTATTTGTTCAACTATGGCCATAAAAATCGACTTTGCAATCATATTGAGTCATCTTGACAGTGCTGTGAGTGACAGAAACTAATCTTATCTGCTGGCTAGCATTTTAAAAATGATAAATGGACCCTCAGTCTTTAGTTAGCCTATAAATGAAATTAGGTTTATCTTATTTCTCCCAAGAAATAGCATTACTTAGAAAATTTTGAATTATACCTTTCTGAATGGAGTTAAATAGTGAAGGCTAGGGGCTACATTTTGATTATTATTATATACATATATAAATTTTTTTTTTTTGACCTGGCTTTTAGCACCAAATAATGGTGCTTTGGGAAAATGAAAGTGTAAAGAACTCAGCATATATTTCCTGAAGAGAACAAAAGATTCTTCATCGTCCCTGCTTGCAACCTAACGTGAAAATTATACTCAGATACACTGAAAAATACATGTTGAAGATACAGTTTTACCAGGTATTTGTGCTTTGATTTTTTTTTCAGATCTAAAATACATTTTTAAATCTTGATAATCACAGCATGTGAAGGACTAATGTTTTATCTGTCTTCCTTCTAGTCCTCTAATCATTTAAAGATCAAGTTAAATTGAAATCTAGTACAATTCCTGCTGGTAAAGTGACTTTTATAGTAACTTCCGCCATTCATTTGTTTTCCCAGTAGGAAACTGATTTACCTTACTTCTCCATGTGGTTCTGATATCTTTGTTTTGAAATGGTCTTTTCTTTGTCAGTCAGGATCAATGACTTCAGAACCCATTTTTATCAGCTCCTAGAACAAATTAAATTAGGTCACCTCACAGTGTCTAATGCCTTTTGCTTCTGCATTTTAACTGAAATTTCAGAACCTCAACACTGTCAGTCTTCCCCTTTTCTCAATTCTTATTCTCCAAGACCATGCTAATAAGTTTGTTAGATGGTATTTTGTCAAATCTGAGGTTTAACCAAATCAAGGGAATTAAAGCAGTAACCTTTTTATGTTCTGTTTCTAAAGCAACAGGATATTGATGTGCTGGGTTGATTGGGTGCGGAAAAAAAATGGTATCTTCCATTTGTAGATTTCCTTCTTTTTTCCTGGTCAGCATGCTTCAGAGCTTTGTATCTCATACATGAAATAATAGAGCGATAAGGCTTGAATGAGTAGGAGGATAACTCTTCACCTTTTGTTCTGATTATTTTGTTTTTAATTCCATTTCACTTTGGGTTTTTAAAAGCCAGGGGATCTGTGTATATGCTTGGTGGTTGAAAATTTGCAAGGGATAAAAAGATTACTTAAATATTTTTTTTTTTGAGTGCATGGTAGCTATTTTCTCTGCCAAATACTTTTAAAAGAGATATTTCACCCCTCTAACACTTTAGGTTCAAGACTCTTGCTTTGTGGAGAAAAAGTATAGTAATGCCTCATTTGTTAGTATCATTAAGAAACAAAGTGTCGCTCAAAAGTTAATTTTCCACATAACTAAATCCTATCTCTGGGAATCACACGGGGGTTCAATGGACGTGGTGTGGGCTTTTGAGGCAAATCCAAGTAAGAATCCGAGCTCCACCAGTTTTTAGAGGTTTAACTAGTTGTTGAACTTCTCTGAGCCTCAATTTCCTCTTTACTAAAGATGGACTTGTAGTAATACACACTTCAGTGGTTTATTCTCAGGATTACATGTGTATGAAATACCTAGAGAAGCACTTGATATCAGCTAGCCATTTAATACACAGTAGGTTCTTTCCTCTTTCCCATTGGATGTCATAACTTGATTTACCTTCTCTTTCTCTTATTTCTTCACATTCTTACCGTCACAAAAACATTTAGATTTTACATCCAGTTGTCTTGTCTTTCCATATTTGCTACAGCTTCCCACTTAAGATTCTTTTCATCACTCCCTGGAACTATTTTCAATATTAAAGGCTTTTAAAAGCCATCTGGACTGACTATTCTCCTAATGCTTGGATTCTCTCGCCATTACTTCTTCAGCTGGTTTTCCAGTCTACATCTGTGCTTCATCATGCTGGTCATAGTGTGACCCCATCTAGCCTTAGAGGGCCATGTCATCTCAGTCTCTCATGGCAGCCCTTGAGATACATGAGGATGGCCAGCACGTTCCCACTGAGCCTCTTCTTTTCCAGATGAAAACCCTCAGTTCCTACTTTATATTTCTGGGATATTCTGCTTGACATTTTTGACTGGTTAGGTTGGTTCAAATCACTCTTAGAAAATAGATTCTCACTACAGACATGATTTGATCTGTCTAGAGGAAAGTTGGATGATTTACTTCTCTTGTTCTAAAAACTGTATATCTGTTAACCTAATATTACTCCAGATATGTCTTTCTTTTTTTTTTTTTCTTTTTTAATTTTTTTTTCAACGTTTATTTATTTTTGGGACAGAGAGAGACAGAGCATGAACGGGGGAGGGGCAGAGAGAGAGGGAGACACAGAATCGGAAACAGGCTCCAGGCTCTGAGCCATCAGCCCAGAGCCTGACGCGGGGCTCGAACTCACGGACCGCGAGATCGTGACCTGGCTGAAGTCGGACGCTTAACCGACTGCGCCACCCAGGCGCCCCAGATATGTCTTTCTTTTAATGTTTATTTATTTTGAGAGAGAGATGGCAAGCAGGAGCAAAGCAGGGGCAGAGAAAGAGGGAGAGAGAGAATCCCAAACAGGCTCTGCACTGTCGGCATAGAGCCCTACACAGGGCTCTGTCCCACGAATTGTGAGATCGTGACCTGTGCCGAAATTAGGAGTTGGATACTCAACTGACTTAGCTACTACCCAGGCACCCCTTCTCTAGATATATCATAGCTAGTTACTCTGTTGATTCATATTGACATTTAAGAGTTCTTCACTGGTGCTGTTTCAAAGCTACGTTTGTCCATTTTAAGATCAAGTTTATTGTGGTTTAATTAAAGCAGAATTCACTCTTTTTAGGTGGACTATTTGATGAGTTTTGACAAATATACGCAGTCATGTAACCAGCACCACACCCGATATGTAGAAGATTTCCTCATTCCCAAAAGTTCCCTAATGCCCCTTTATAGTCATTCTCTTTCCTTACCCCCCAGCCTCTGGTACCTTTTCTGTCCCTATGAATTTGCCTTTTCTAGATGCTTTTGTATTCTTACATGGCTGATTTTTCTGCTTTACTATAGAACTTGATTTTTATTTTTTAAAATTTTCTTCATCTTAGCTTGGGTACATAGCTCTAGACTATCATGATCTCTTGGGATCTTAATTGTCTTCCCAGTCTCAAGGCATGCATGAACTTAATGTGCACTTGGCTGTGTTTTTTTTTTTTTTTTTTTTTTGTCCATGTTGTGGAAAAGTAAAAGGCTGACCAAAGAAGAGCTAAGAACAGAACTTTTGTTTGATGCTACAGAACATTCTCTAAGCTGACATTCACTTATCAGTCTCCTTTTGTGTTCTGTTCAAGAATATTGTTCTGCTTATGTTTATATATATATTTGTTAACCAAGGACAACACAAGAAATTTTGGCAGGTGGAAGTCTGGAACATAGTTTTCATCCTGCATTTCTATTATATACTAGTCTAACCTTTTCCACCTACCGATATGATTTTGAAACTATCATATGATACATTGTTGATTAAAATACACATTTCTCCTGACATTTCTGTTCCCTGACAGCTTTAAATTTGAAATGTGTATGCCTAGTACTTTCCATTCACCATAAGAGGTAAGAAACCCATGAATTTTGCTTCTCGACTGATTTTTTTTTTTTCTTACAAATTAAAATTTTTGTGAGGTATACTGTAAGACGTTTTTGGTTTTGAATTGAAGCCATGGTTTCTGTTATGAAACTCTTGTCACTTTCGTTAGGTATTAAACAACCCTACACTGGTAGGGAAGAGATGTTTTGCAGTAAATGATTTATATTTATTAAATGAATTCTCTGAGGGCAGGGACCACGTCTCCCCTGTGTACCACTGTGATCCTCGTACCAAGAAGAGAGCAGTAGGCACTCCCGGAGAAAGAATCTCTCCCGTAGCTCAACCCTTTCGTAGAAGAATGTACTGTGTTCCGTTGTATTCAAAACCACACCCTGTTTAGGCTTGTTTTGTGACACAGTTATGGTTGTCATTTACAATGCCATTTATTTTACCTGCGTGGATTTCCAATAAAGTTTTGTTTGTTTTTGTTTTTTTAACTGAGCTCCATGGTTGAGACTGTAAAACCTCTCTTTGAGCAATTTCTAGTAGTTAATGACATCAGCCTTGTTCAAGAGTGATGGCCTGACTGTTATTACCACCAGCGGCATCATTAAGGCTTTTTGTATTGTAGCGTCCATTTTGTATGGATTAAAAAAGCATAAGCTTTCAAATTTAGCCGACAGAACTGTGTGAGTGACGTCCACTGTGCCTTAACCCCGCAGGTGAGGGACTCGTGCTGGCTTCCAGATGATTACCTGTGATGATCTTTTTGAGGTGTCAGCTTGATTAGGCTACAGTCCCTAGTTAGTTCAATACAACACTAATCTAGCTGTTGCCGTGAAGGAGTTTTGTAGCTATGATTAAAGTCCATCACCAGTTGACTTTGAAGCGTGGGGGATCCTAGGTAATATGGGTGGGCCCGATTCCACCAGCAAGAGGCCTTAAAAGCAGAGCTGCCCTACCTCTTTGAAGAAGGGATTCTGTCCATGGATGACAATGTCCGCGTGGGCCTGAGAGGGAGCCCCTGCCCTTCCTGGAGAGGCTGCCCTGTGGGTCTCCGACTTGCCTAGCCAGCCCCCAGTCACTTCCTTGTAATCTCTTCACCTTTGTCTCCTACTGATACTCTTTCTCTGCTTGAACCATGACTGATAAATTACCCATCAGAGAGGGGGGTTTCTGATCATTTTATAATGAAAAATGTGACGAAAGCATGCTTCCTAACACATCAGGCTGTTGCTATGTGACTTTTGCTAGGTGAGAGATGCTTCCATTTTGCACACATCAACCGCACTGCCGTAATTTGACGTTTGATTTTTTTTTTTCCCCAGGTTTTTCTTCAGAAAGAAAGGTTCATCTTACAATTTTACTGCATGAAGAGGATAGGGAGATAATGTTTTTGTAATTTGAGTTGTTTTGAAATTGCTCTGTTTACTTTTTTGGAAGGAGAAAAGTAACTGCTGTGCATTTTGATTTACTGCCTTCAGTAGTCAGAGAATGTGTTAGCATAAGGTTTAAAATGTGAACGTTCTAGAGCACCAGTACAGAGAATTGGTACATAGAGGATGTCAGTTATTCTGAAGCTATGTTCCAGGATTCTGTCACATGCTGATAAAGTGCCAAAGCATATGGATCTCCATATGGTATTTCTTTTGGGGTCCTTCCCACCTGTAATCTAGCTGCTTTTCATTCATTTGAATTTGTCCAAGAGGTAAGCAAACTAAATATGGAAATGGAAATAATATGCCAGTGTTAAAATGCTGAGGTTTGGGATGAGTTACTGTTATTACAGTAATTACCAAGAAAAAAATAATTCATTAAGTAAGTGCATTAGTGCTATAGGAGTAGGGTTTCTATTACCTCATTAACAGCAGGGAGCAGTGTATTCATTTCTGACTTGGGGAGTGGAGAGGAAAATTAATTTTTTTTTAATCTTATTGAGTCTTTAGAGAAGATAGAGTTAGATCATTTTGGACATCCTTAAATGTAATAATAATAATGAATTTAAACATGTTTTCATGGTTCAGGGATAATGGTGTTGTGAATAGCATTTGGCATTTTGATTGAATATAGAAAGTAATAAAATTAGTTGCATTCTGACTGCATGATATTGCGGTTGTTTTATATCATTAAGAACCTTGATTTCAGAAATGGAAAAAAAAAAAAAAAACTTCATTGAACCTGGTTTTCAGACCTCATATAAATGCCTCTCTAAGCTCCAGACAGAGTTACTGGTTTATATGTCAGCTAGCATTGTTTTACATCGCATCTTAAATGTTTTAGCTTTTCTTCAAAGCAGGTGTTTTAATAGGGCAGAAATCATTGAGGATGTCTGTGTTACTGTTGTCATGTAAAAACAAAAAGGTACTTCTTGTTTACAGTTTAGCAAACATCTGAGACTTTTAACTGGGGGTATTAAAAATTTTTTTTTAATGTTTGTCTAGTTTTGAGAGATAGACACATAGCGGAGCAAGGCAGGGGGTGGGGGCAGAGAGAGAGGGAGACACAGAATCCGAAACAGGCTCCAGGCTCCGAGCTGTCAGCACAGAGCCTGATGTGGGGCTTGAACTCGTGAACTGTGAGATTGTGACCTGAGCCGAAGTCGGACGCTCAGCCGACTGAGCCACCCAGCACCCCTAACTGGGGGTATTTTTATTGATACCCACATGTTGGGGAAATTGAGGCACTATTATTGATATTTGAAATTCTTTCAAAAGCCAGATACACTAGGAATTACCTCCTTCCCACCACTGACACCCGCAGGGTTAGTTATTCCTGAGACTCCATGGTTACTTGGAATGGGCTTGGAGGGAGGAATATCTCTAGTTGGGACTGGTGGTAGAATTGATCCTATGCATCTAATCAATACAGTCAGCCCAATCAGCCCACATGAATGTATCCACCGTGGTATTCATAGCCTGTTACACGCTGTCTGGTGTGAAGCACTAAACACCATATTTTCTTGATAAGAAAACATAATTTTTTCTTATGGTATTCATGGTATCTTAGGTATTTATGAATTCAAGGCACATCTTGTTTACCTTCTTCAAAAATTAAGAAATCTTTGAACAAAATATGTTTGAGATAACAAAGGAAGGAACAGAACTTACCCTTCTTCATGTCTGATCTCTTTGCTTTTTTTGTATAGTTGAAGGATCCTTGGGTTGACGTGCACTGAGCTCTAATACTGTCTTTGCCATTTAATAGCAGGCAGGTGACACTGGGCACATCTCAGGCACGGAGTCATTGATAAGGTACAGACAGTATTCTGTATCCTACTTAACTTTACAGGATTATCATGGGAATCAAATATAATGGATAGAAAGTGGTTTTTATAAAGTATGATATACACGTAAAAGATATTATTAAATCACGGTATGTCTGTAATTCATATTTTCCCATTCCCATGGCCCCAGTTGATTCAGGCCTTTTGCTGCCTCGCACTTGGACTACATCTGTCTTCTATTAAAGAAATTCCCTCTGCTTTTATGGACTGCGTTGAGTGGTCTTCAAATACTATTATAAATATGTTGCTTTCCTTTTCAAGACTTCAATATGCCACCTGTCTACTCTTCCAGTTGCTGCTTTCTTTTTGTACGTCTTCCTCTCGTTGCATTCCCTGAACATTCCGGCTCCTTATACTTGCCACCCATAGTGCCTTTGCACGTGCTCTTAGTTCTACCTTGAACCCTTTCTCCCTTTTAAACCCAATTTGTGCTCACTCAATGAAGTCCGTCTTCCAAAGTCCATCTCAAATCTGATTTTCTGCCTTTAAGTATCTTCCGGACTCTACCAGACCCAAATTTTCTTTAATAGAAATGGCTCCCCTTATCTAAGGGGAGCCAGGAATAAGGGATGACGACCAGGGCAAGTCAGTATGACCCAGCTAGATTTTCCATGTTCCCAGCATGGTGAGAGGTGATCACAGGGTTTATTTTTGCTGTTGGAAAATCTAAAGTTGTGGTAGGTTTTTAACTCGATGGTAGCATGTCACCAGTGCCTCGTGCCACCACCCATGTCTATTCTATGGTGCTTAAACCTTGTTTTACCTAGTAAGTAGATGTTATGTAGATCTATAAATATTCCTATTTTATAGAATGAAGTAATACAAATTTTAAATCTTATAATGTAAATTCCTTGGGAAATGTGCCGTTTAGAGGAATGCAGAAGTCAGCTCCCTTGAAAGTGAAAATTCAATTGTACATTGAAAAATTTCGGGTTGCCTGTTACATAAATTGAGATATTTGAATGTCAGCTTCTCTCAGGTCATACTTTATCCCATGTTAATATCTGTAGGAATGCAGCCCAGGCCAATTCCTTAAAGCTATAAAATTTTATAGACTGTGTTACCATAGGTTGATCAAACTTTAAGGTTTAGCGTTTGGTGATGAAATACTATTCTCTAAAAGTCTTTATTGTTAATAAGGTTTGGGCAAGAAGAATCTTGAAATATGTTTAAATTCTAGGTTCCTAAGCTTGCTGCTCCAAAAATAGAAATGTTATAATTTTTATCAACATCAAAATAAGTTGATCTCTGGTAGAGAAGTTCATTGCTTCTGTCCTTCAACCTTCATCTGGTGCTAGGTTAGTATCTAACCACTCTGCCTGATGTGTGCTTCAGAATACAACCAAACTGACTTTTCTCTAATAAAATTACCATACATCAGGATTCTAATCACAGAGCATATTTCAGGTTTTAGACTTGGTCTCCATTGTCATTTTTTCTTTATTAATGTACTTGAATCTGCTCTTGTCCCAGGTCTGCCTATCATTCTGTGTGTCAGTTTTCATCCATAGAGCCCTACCTGACCTCTTAGAGTCTAAAGTCTTCTCTTTCCTATTTCAGTAGCTCCTTATATATTAATAATCATCACATTGTATTACAATTTTTTATTTATACGTTTGTCTCCCCAACTTAACTGTGAGATCCTTATGGGCAAAAATCCTATCTTACTAATTTTTTTATCACCTTGTGCCTTGCAACTTACAAGCAGTAAATGTTTATAGAATCAAAAGATGGGTTAACTGAGAGCAAACTGGTGGTTGCCAGAGGGGAGGTGGTAGGGAAATGGGTAAATAAAGGGAATTAAGAGTACACTTAACCTTGATGAGCACTGAGAAATGTATAGAATTGCTGAATTCTTATACACCTGAAAGCAGTGTAACGCTGTATGTTAATTATACTTCAATTAAAAAATGACAGATTAGCGAGCATAAGATTCTCCTATCTTCTAGCTCCCCTTATGTATAGCAGTATGTGTAAAATATATAGAAACCTCTAAAACGTTGCTATGGATGGAAAATATTTGGGAAAGCAGTGAATTAGAAGTTATTGGAAAATTGAATCTAGCCTGTAATGCCCCTGGGTATGGATTAATTCCCGTAACACAGAATGGCCTGGGCAAGTTATTTATCTAAATAACAATGAACAAATATTTATTGAGTCTCCATCAGCTTAGGGAGCTGTGGAGATTTGCCTGTTCTTTGCAGAGAGTAAGGTGTCTGGATAGATTGAAAAAGTAGCAATGATTACTTTTTTTTTTTTTTTTTTTTTTTTTGAGAGGCAGAAAGAGTCAGAGCACAAGTGGGGGAGGGACAGAGAGAGGAGACACAGAATCCGAAGCAGGCCCCAGGCTCTGAGCCATCATCACAGAGCCCGACGCGGGGCTCGAACTCACAAACCGCGAGATCATGGCCTGAGCCGAGGTCGGACGCTCAACCGACTGAGCCACCCAGATACCCCAAAATAGCAGTGATTAAAATACCTTTTTTCTTTGCCGGTCACTGACTATGTAGTGGTTAAGAAGATGTAGTACATTAGCTATGTGTTAATTCTTTTCCCAGGCAAGACATTTCATGTCTCACCCTCAAAGATGCCTATAATTTATTTTTAGGTGTATTTACTTCCTCACTAGAGTTTTCTTTTTTGAGTAATACCTATATGCTCCTATTTTTATTTTATTTTTACAATAAAATTTACATTCATTTTTTCTATGAAACAGCTTTATATTCAGAAGCCCTAAGGTCCCATGAAATACACCTAGAACACAGACTTTAGAATCAGACTGCCAGATATATGTATGTATGTGTATTTTTATTTTAGAGAGAGAGAGGGCAAGCAGGGGAGAGAGGGTGAGGGGCAAAGGGAGAGAGAAAATCCTAAGCAGCCTCCGTGCTTAGCATGGAACCTGACACCCGGCTCATGACCCCGGGATCATGAAATCAAGAGTCAGACACTCACGGTGCTGAGCCACCCAGGTGCCCCAGACTGCTCTTTGTTCCTTCAGCTTCATGAATTTAGACAAATACTTGGCATCACATTGGTATTTTGTCATCTACAAAACAAGGACAACAGTGGTTACCTATATCATAGGGTAAATTCTGAGGATTAAATAGATAATGCACAGGAGACTGTTACCAGTGGTTGTTAACTATGATGACACACACTCGATACGCAACTGTTTTTGAAGTAAAAATAATGGCATGACACTTCTACATAGCTGGCGAAATGCAGTTTTTTAAATTTTCAAAATGTTGAATGTTTCACCTTTTACATACGTAAACATACAAGGTAGCTAGGCTCTTGTGAAAGAATTGGCCAGGCAAATTAGGTTGCTGCTGACAGAAACAGGATGTGTGTACCTCCCTGAGAAAATTGTTACACCTGAGGTGGCTCTTCACGGACTTCATTTTTCCTGTCAGTTGGTGCCCATAGTGATGCTGTTGCAGGGTAGCTTGGTACCAGTACTCTCCGTCGCCAGAATGTTCCTAATGGATTGCTGTAACTTTAATGAAATCCAGTCTTGCTGAATCACTAAACCTGCTTTCTCCTAGAAGGCTCTTTATTGGGAGCTGACAGATCACCTCTCCAGAGCTTTCAGACGTCCTGGCTCTCTAATTCTTCTCCATAACGAGTTTTGTGCTGCATGATAAAATATTCATGTTAAAATAGGTTCTAAACTAATTATCTGCAGCCAGCAGTTGCCAGTGCAGTCATTTGCTGTTAGCTTGGCTCAAGTTAATGGCTTGTATTTCAGTACAAATAGTCCCTTCTGGCTGTTTCCTGTCGCTGATTCTTATCCTAAATGGAATTTCCATACATATCTAGAGTTAATTCTTCTTATTTTGAGAAGAGATTTCTTGCCCTACTTTTTCCATCTCATTTTGTTAAGATGAACTTGATTTTAGTGTCCAGTTCCTTATTGTTCCCCTCCATCTTCTGTCCCTGTGTCACCGCCAAATTCATGACTCCCACCCTGACCAGTAAGAGTAGTCGGGTTCCAACTTTATAGTCAATGGAATGTGCCATATCAGCTTTTTAAAGAAACAAAATAAATACCATGTAAAGGATGAATTTTGGCGTTTAAGATGGGCACTTAGGCTTAGATGCTGGAGACCTACAAAAGGGGGTCTGAGGAGAATTAACCACTTTAGGAAGGATCATGGGGCTGGATGTGAGGGAAAGGAGACACCAATGGGGTGGTTTGGGTGGGTATCAGTGGAAATGATGAATGAAATGCTGAAGCCGTAGGTGCTTTCAAGAGCAGAGGACTAAGGACTTTGTCTCTGGATAATCCACAGTGAAGTAGAAGTGAAAAGAGAGGAAGCCAAGCAAGCCAGGGAACCTTCCCCGTATCCAAGGCCAGGGTTGGGTTTCCTGCCCAGGTCTTTCTTTCGTTGATCCTTTCTGTTCCCACGTGTTTCCGCAGTGAGTGAGTATGAACGGAGTTAAGTCGGAGAGACTACATGGTTCGGTAGAGGGTGGGCTTTCTTTGGAGTCTGAGTGCCTCTCGCCTCAGCAGCATCTTGGCCACTGAGCTCTTCAGAAAACAGCAGCTAACCTAGAGCAGGTGACTGGGGTGTTTGACCACGGAGACACATACTCATCCCTTCAACTAAATTATACAGCTTTCCTTCAACTCCTTTTTCTTCGAACGTTGTAGGTATCACACTCTTTTAAGTACCACCTGGCCTCCTCTCCTCCTTCCCAAGTACAGCAAACACAAAAATCCTAAGTTGCATATTGATTCTCTGTCAGTTAATTGATACATGCCATATGCATTCTATAAATGGCCTGCGGATTTCATGAGTCCAGTGTTCGTGATTCAGTTTTAAAATAAAGCTTTCCATTTTTCACGAGCTTATAAAAAAATTAGAATTTTACTTTAAATAAATAGTTACTAGATTTGTACCGTTAGAACCTGTCGAGATGTTAATAGTAAAGAAAATTCTCCTGATACGAACTGCTCAAATCCAGCAGTCCATTTTTCATTGTACTTAAAAGAGCACATGCATGGGGAATTAGTATGGTAAGTGTTTTCCCCTCACGCGTTGTTTCTGACCTATGTCATATGTTTGTTAATTCATCTGCTTTTTATTCCTTGATCAAAGCCGAAATATGCCTGTTATAACACCCACGGTAAGATGCTTCCTGAAAGGAAATGTTAGCTGACATTTTGGTTCTCTTCTTTCTTTTTTTAGTAAAAACATTTTTGTCCTGGAATCTGTTATAAATGTGGTTCCCAGGAAATGTGTAAAAGGGAAATCTAATAAAAGTGTTAGTTAGAATTGTGGCTTCTGAGAGTTCAGGTATAACTTAAAATTAAGAGTTATTGCATATTTTATATTTCAGGTTTTAGTTATAACTTCATAATAATCAATGTCTTCAATTAGATGTATGAACAATCGTTTCTTTTAAGTTCATAAAATACCTGAGGTATTTTGGGGTGGGTGTGTAGATATTGACTACTTAATGGGAAAATGTGTTTAAGCTGACACCTCCCTGCTTTTAATGGTAGGACAATAATTTTGGAAACTACAAACAAATGTTACATGTATTCTTTAAATCTCTTTCCTCTTCTCTTTTTTCAGTTTTAAAGGAATTAATGTTTTATGTTTTTCTGATAGTCCCCATGGACATAGATGTATGTATTCACTGAAGAGAGAAAAGATGTAAATTGTATGTAATGGAATCCTGATCATTTAAGATGTCTCAGAGTTAACGCTGTTGATACTTGCTCCTGTCATCTGCTAAACTTTCAGTTGCTCGGAAGGAGAATGCTCCTGGTGGTGGCCTCTAAGAGATGTATGAGGGGTGGAAGAATGAAATTCTGTACCCAGTTAGGGTGCCTCCGGGATCCCATAAGACTGGCCATGTTAGCCCTCTCTGCTATTTTAAGCCTGAAGGGCTCATGAGGAGAAATGTATGAAATACACAGTAATTATATAAAACGTGTATCTGATTTTAAGCAGTTCAGCCGATCGCCCTCAGCTTTGGTTTGCATTTGGTATGTACTTCTATTTTCCTTTTCCCCCAAATTGTCAGATTCTTATCTCTTGACCGTTTTTCTCTACTTCTGGATATATTCTCTACTTCTCTACTTGTATATATTCTGGATATCCTTTTTCATTAAATACGACAAAATTATTTTGTCTCAGTTTGTTGCTCATTTTTTAAACCTTGTGTGCAATGTGTGTCATTATGCAAAAGTTTAAGGATTTATGTCATTAATTCTATCTATTTCTTCCTTCATAGCTTATTGGTTTTTAACCTTTTTAAAATAACCCTTCCCTGGAAAAACAGCTATGACTTGGGGACTCAGATGCCATCATGTTTTCATTCGCTTTCTCTCTTTCTTTCTCTCCATTTCTCATCTTCCTGTCTACAAGTTGGTTTCATTCTTAACTTCCTGCTGTAGACCATCCTTTTGTAAGTGGTTCCTGGGCTTTTCATCTACCCAGAAAGAGACTGATTCTTTTGCTCTTCAGCCCAAAAATCTCAGTTTGGGTCAGCTACCCTTCATGGTATCCTAGAAATGAAGTCATGCAAGAACATGGTCAGCCCCAACCAGAACCACAGGGATAAAAGTGTAGTGACTAGTAAAAGGCATCCTTAGATGCCTGCCTACTGTAGCTTAGGTACATGGGTATCGTTCTGGGTTCTCCAGAAATTATAATTTAGCTATTGGCCTGTGCCTGTTCCAGTTCAGTGTGGTGTGCTGTTGTCCTTAGAAACCAGTAGGACAAGTACTTTCTATTTTTTTCCTTTAGAAAATACTATTGGCTGGTGTTGGTTCTTCCAGATGAAATTGAGAATTAGCATGTCAGGTTCTATTACACATCTCTTTTTTGATGGGAATATATTGAATACATAGATATATAAGCTCAGAATTGGGTTCTTATTCTGAGACTTACTTTCTACAATCATGGTATAACTCCATTTTTTTTCAACCTGTCTCTTTATGTTAAAGTATCTTACATGGCTGTATTAGTGTCAAATGAATATTTGCGATTTCTCCTTAACCAAATAAAGCTTCATGGAATAATTATAATTTAGGAACACATGTAAGTAAAGGAAGAAAACAAAGGTTTCCTATAGTCCTGCCACTCAGAAATAACTATTTACATTGACGTACATGATGGGGTTGCATCTTCCTTGCACAGGGGTTGAGTTTTAGGATACAGAAATGGCACTTGTATCAGTTCAGAATGCATTCAGTTGTACATAACAGGAAACCTGATGATTGTAGGAGTTTATTATTCACATAAAAAGTCTGGAGATAGGCGGTTGGTTCAGTGATGCAATGAAATCAGAGCTAATTCTGTACAGTTCTTTTGGCTTTTCTCAGGTGGTCACAAGATGGCTGCTGCAATGCAGTCATTATATTCATGTTTGAGGCAAGAGGGTAAGGGATGGGATGCATCAGTTTGTCCCTTTGTTAGAAAAAGGAAGGCTCTGAGGCACCTGGGTAGCTCAGTCAGTTGAGTGTCTGACTCTTGATTTCGGCTCAGGTCATGATCTCATGTTTTGTGAGTTCAAGCCCCACATCGGGCTCTGCGCTAGACAGTGTGGAACCTGCTTGGGATTCTCTGCACCTCTCCTGCTCTCTCACTCTCTCTCTCAAAATAAATAAACTTTAAAAAAATAAAGAAAAAGGAACGCATTTTCAGATAATCTCACCTTCTGTCTGCTCACTTGACCATCCCTCTATGCAGATAAGGTTGACAAAAGCCAGCCTTTGGCATTTTAGCCTCTGTTGTGGTAAGTGAGGTTGGATCTGCCTTGGATAGCCATTCAACACTACCTGTCTTTGCAAAAAAGGTGAAAATCACCATTGGAAACATTTTAAATTGCACAGACCCAGTTTCGTACCAGAGGTACAGATATAGAGATACCGAGATAACGTCTTAAACCAGTATTTCCCAATACCCCTTAATTAAGTCTTCATCCCCCCCCCCCCCCGCCAAGGGTTTCTAAGAGGCCTTTCTCTCTACTTGGCTGCCACCTGTACAGTGCAGGACAGAGCCCTGGAAATCCTAGAAATAATTTATACTTGGTTTCCCTCAGTTTGAAATGCCATTCCTTGACTCATTGAGACTGAATTACCTTGGCCGTTGCCCAGGAGTTGGAGTGATGACTCCAGTCGTGTTTGCTCGTTTGCTTTTTACTGTTAAAAAATAGTTGAGCTTCTGTGAAGGGTGCCTTTGCTCTCTGTCAGCTCTGCTGTCCTCTTCCACGCTGCCCAGGCCCAGAGTTTGGTTTCTGCTGCCATGATAGACAAGGAGAAGGCAGTGAGAGAAGTTTCCCTGGGCCATGCCTGACCTCTGGATTAGCCTCGCGGTGCCTCTCTGACTCCGGGGTTCTGTTTTCCTCAGTTCCTCTGCTTCCTGAAACTGCAGCCTTGTGCTTCTGGTTCGCGTGGCTCTCTAAATCCCATTCATCTGGCGCTTCCAGACCTGTCATTTTTTTTTTAATTTTTTTTTCAACGTTTATTTATTTTTGCGACAGAGAGAGACAGAGCATGAACGGGGGAGGGGCAGAGAGAGAGGGAGACACAGAATCAGAAACAGGCCCCAGGCTCCGAGCCATCAGCCCAGAGCCCGACGCGGGGCTCGAACTCACGGACCGCGAGATCGTGACCTGGCTGAAGTCGGACGCTTAACCGACTGCGCCACCCAGGCGCCCCCAGACTTGTCATTTTTATGAGGTCTCATTGCTTCTGCAGTTATGGCATACCCCTGACAAATAGAGTTCTTTCTTACCTAGGAAAAATATTAGCTTTAGTTTAACCATAGCTGTTTTCTGCAAGTGTGTGAAGAACTGGAAAATTGCAATTAGTTTCAGATAAGCACAGATGAAATATTCTTGTTTTGTACTAAGGCAACACATTGAAAGAAGGATTGAGGGCATTGAGTCATTGTAGTGTCTAATGATACAACTAATGCATTATGGGGCTCATGTATCATACTGGGACCTTGTTACTTATGAAATCTAAAATAAAAGGATCTGAATGTGTCCTTACTAGTCCTTGTGCCTCTTAATAAGAGCTTTTAATTTTTAGTCCCGGGGTCAGTCATCACATTTTTGTACTGCTAGCCCCCCCGTGGCCAAACTCAGTACTAATTAATTTTAATAATAGACTCATTAGGAATGTGCTGGTCTACAGAGATAGGCTGGTGACTCATGAAGTCATGGGAAGAGGATGAAATCATTGTGGTCATTTCAGTGCCACTTAAAAAAAAAATTCAAATGGCTGTTTCAGGGCGAGGAGGACTATTTGTGGTCAGCATTTGGGAGGTTGAGTGTTAAATTGCATTGGTTTGATGTGTACTGGTGGGTTGTCAAACTCTGCCACTGATGGTCATTTTTTAAAAAAATATTTATTTTTGAGAGAGAGAGAGAGAGAGAGAGAGAGCAAGAGCACACGGGGGAGGGGCAGAGATAGAGGGAGACAGAGGGTCATAAGTGGGCTCCGTGCTGACAGCAGAGAGCCCGACTGGGGGGGCGGGCGGAGGGGGGGCTTGAACTCACAAACCGTGAGATCATGATGTGAGCCAGTCATGATCTGATTGAGCCACACAAGTGCCCCAAGAAGTGTATGTTTCTAAAGAATTAGCAAATGAGCTCTCTCATGAACATCTGTAAGCGTTGAGTTTTGTTGAGCTGCAGCCGCTATTGGCTGTGAGGTTTCCAGTTTTATTTCTCCATTGCTTCCCCATCATTATATGTCACTTTATTTCCTCTTTTCTGTTGTTGCCTGGGTCAGATGGGTTTGCTTGTATAGAACAATTAGGATGCTCTAGTTATTTTTAAGAACCTAAAGACAAGTACACTTATCTGTTAGAACGCTTCCTCCAAACACCTCTTAACAGTTGAATTGAATCTGCACCAGCTGTAGCCTCGTTATGTGTGGTTTGAGTGGGAGGTGTCTGATACATGGTATGTGTTTCCTGTCTGTGTTTTCATGGAAATGGATTTGGTAAAACTAAGTGACATCAGTTAGAAAAATGAGACAAACCCAATACTACATGAAGACCTTGCAAAATTGGGCCTTAAAACATAGTGGTTCAAATATACTTGCTCACACTTTCAACATGAATGCAAAATTGGGTGATGGTAGAAAATTGTTTAGGCACAGTTGCCAGGAATTGAATTAATTATACACTGAGACCACTCTCTTTGACACCACCCACTCTGTCTATCTGAATTCGCTGCTGAGTTACTCATTCGGGCATGATTTGTTTATTTTCGGGGGGGGGGGTGGTTTCAGAGAGAAAGGTTGACAGAGGATCCAAGGCGGGGGCTCTGTGCTGACAGCAGAGAGCCCGATGTGAGGCTCGAACTCACGAACTGTGAGATCATGACCTGAGCTGAAGTCGGACGCTTAACTGACTGAGCCACCCGGGTGCCCAAATGGTTTCATTTTTTACAAGAACGTGAGTTCAGTATCATTTATGAAGGTATGCAAATGCATTGGCCTGAATGAAAGTGAAGATAATAGATTCCATTTTTTTAGCATGATTTTCATTTAGCCACATTTTCATGAATTTTAGATTTATAGCCTTCTAATGCCAGGAATTATATTTTGGGTTTGGAGTGAAGAGGGCCAAGGGCTAGACTTGAAACTCCTGTGTACTTTATCTATAATCTCTCTGGAAGTCAGAAACCAGCAGTGAGAGACACGCAAGAGGCAGTGTTAAGAGAGTGGTTATTTCATGAGCTGTAGAGGTAGGTAGTATTTAACCCATCTTTGTCTCAGTTTCTTCATCTGTGTAGTGGAAACAATAATAGGACCTATCTCACAGGGTGGTTGTGAGCGTCATAGAGAACACACATACAGCATGACTTAATAGGATTAAGATTTAGCAACACTCAAATGTTCTTTCTAGTGAGTAAATTCTTAAACCATTGTAAATCAATCCTCTGAATTAAGTTTTTTTTTTTTTTTAACAAGAAACATCATTTATTCGTGATGCATGATCAGTATGCATTGACTACAGATGCATGTTGAAACTCAATTACTTGGTCTTCTACCCACTAGAATATTAGCTCTAGCAGGGCAGGGACCATGCTTGTTTTCTTCTCTCTTTTATCCTTTGTGCCTTCAACAAGGTCTTTCACATAATAGGTGCTCAGTAAATATTTGTGGAAAGAATGAAGGATGCCTGCCATTGTAAATGTTTTCAAGAAACTGGATTTAAAGGATTTTATGATTATGCATAGGTAATCTTGTTATACTGGATAATTATGTTTCTATGGATATAATAATATTGGACTAAAGATTTAGAATATTTTAAATGACAAATCTGGGCATCTCTATGGAGTCATGTAGGATGTGAAGAAAAATGGAAGTTTTCACATGTGTTTGTGTACTCCGTAAAAGTACGGAGTGAGAAAGTACTGATGTGAGAATAAAATCATTTGGATTTTTTTTCTTTCTTTAAAACTTTGATACACTATGCTGCCCTAAAAAAAGCCTTCGATTTTACTATTTTGAAAAAGTCAACGTAAATAGGTAATGCACCCTTATGATTCAGAATTCAAAAGTTTAAAAGTGTGCATGGTAAACATCTCCCTGTGACCCCCGTAGACCAGCCACTCTACCATCTTTCCCACAGATAGCGGATACCTTTAGTTGCTTATGTACCATTTCAGGGATAGTTTTTGCATAAGTAAGCAAATATGTCTATATTCTTTATTCCTTTTTTGCATTGGTGATAGCATATTAGAAATACTGTTCTGAACATGGTTGTTTTCATTGGATGTATCATGGAGTTTTCTTTCTTCTTTCCTTTTAATGGTGAGAGCATATCATTGAACTGATAAACCGTAAGTTAGAGAACTGCTTCTCTGTTAATGGGCATTCAACTTGTTTCTGATTTTTTTCTTCTCACAAGCAGAGCTGCAATATAAATGTATGAATATAGGAGTCTGCAGACTCCACTGGATATCGCCTCTCGGCCTTTTGGCTAAGATCAAGTGCAGACCCCACTGGTTATGCACATTTGTGATTTAATGGGCACTGTCATACTGACCACCATGGTGGTTGTGCCAGCTTATAGTTTCACCAAACTAGGTTTGAAACTATTTCTTTGCATTCTCATCCATATCCATATAATGGATATTCAGTCAATATCCACTATATTACCAAGCTCTTGACTCATTCCCTTTCTGACATGTAACAGAAAACAGTGTTTTAGTTTGAACTTGTATTTTTCTTCTCAGGTTCAACTTTATGTGTGTACATATATATATGTATATATATGTATATATATATATATATATACATATATATACACACACACACACACACAAACACACACATATATATGTTTAAGAACTTTCTATATTTCCTTTTTGTGTGACCTATTTATATTATTTTGTATAATTTTTAATTAACTCATTTTCCCCTGTTTTTGTTGATTTGTAGGGATTCATTAACAGGTAAGTGAGCACTTTGAGATATGAATTTCCAGTTTTTTCCTATTGATCTTTTGACTTTCCTTACCATAGTTTTTGCCATCAGAAATGTTTGATTTTTATTCTGTTAAGTATAACAAGCTTTTCTTCTTTGGATTCTTTGTGACTCAATTACAAAAGAGTTCTACTGGCTGAGGTTATAATGTGAGGAATTTTCTCATTATTTCTTTCATTACTTTTATGTTTAATTTTTTTACATTCAAATTTTCAATCCACATGGAAATTATCCAAATATAAATGATGGAAAAATCATTTGACTTCTGCTTTGATTTTGCTTTATTTGTGATCTCACCAAGTCACCTAATTTTTATCGAGTACATTTACATGCAAGAAACCTTGCTGCACACCCTCTTACTGGGTACTTTATAGCTTAGTAGGATTGATAGGATTTCCAAGTCAAATTATACAAATAATAACACAACAAGTGTGATCAGTTCAATGGTAGAGATGTTTGGGAATGCAAAGAAAAGAGTGCTTAATTTTTTCTGCATATAAGAAGGGACAGGACTCATAAAGAAATATGCAGATCATAATAATTTTTGAACCAATTAGTGTCTCAAAGCAATTTCATTTTATAAGATGCTCATTGAAAGATTGATTTAGAAGAACAGGTACAGTCTGAATTCTAAGAATGTTGAGTGCGTGGTATGAATAGATTAATGATATGATTCACATTGATAAGCCTGGCATCCCTAGTGATATATTTTTTAGCTAAGAAAAAAAAAAAAAAGAAAAAAAGAAAAAAAGAACTAGGGAAACAAATTTGAGAGAGCCAGTTTTCAAGATGAGGGAGAAGATGGCACTATAAGAACAGTAACATACCAACTTCATGCATTTGGAACTCCCTTTGAGAAAGAACCAAGAATAATTAACTAAGGCTTAATTTTTTTAAAGGTCAATATATCAGTAAAAAGGAGCTCAGATAACTAGAAAGGTGACAGTAAGTTGTGAGGCGATGAAGGAAGAGAAGCTTAATCATGTGGGGAAATGTGTAATACTTGGTACAAGAAGAGAAAGTAAGCAGAGAGTTTTCCGTCACGCCACAGGACTTGAATGAAGGGGACGTCAATGATGTCCAAAGGACACGAATGATGTCCAAAGGAAACGAATGATGTCCAAAGGACACGAATGATAAGAGAACAGCTTAAGTTTTGACCATAAGATGAAATGTGTAAGTTGACGTAACTTTCAGAAAAGTGAAGGAAATTTGATGTCAGGTACCAGCAGGTAGTTGCTGTCATTTGCAAAAGGAAGCAAACCGTTTGCAAAGCGGAGTAGAGATTGTGACTTTACAGTGAAGCATGCATTATTAACCCACTGTTTTACGAGAATAAACAGTGAAGAAGACCCAGCACTGGGGGAATAAACTCCAAATGTGTATGGAGTAGATTATGTTTCAAATATATGTATATATATGTGTATATATATATGTATATATGTATGTACATATATATGTATATGTTCCTATATATGTATATGTGTATGTATATAGGTACACACACAGATATGGTAAAGCATTGAGTTTTGTTCTCAGAGAGCCAAAAGAAGTATGAAGTACCTACTAATGCTTCAGTTTGGGGCACAATCTTTTGCATTTTATGCATGAAGATTAATATTCTTCTGTACTCAAACCCTCAGGTTTACAGGCTTCTCTTAGTGAATGGTGACTGCTAGAGAGTCCTATACTTTTGCACACTTAATATTTTACATTTATGTCTCAACAGGAACATATTTATGAGACCTGTGTGCTTATCAGCAGTACGCACACTTGTTTTGCTGTGCACCACTAATTTTGATAAGATAACGCCAAAATGCAAGAAAATATCAAACAGTTGCCTAACTGTGCCAAGATGGCAGTGTTGCTGACATTGAATTGTGAGAGGGCAGGAAAGCCTTCTGTGGATTAACTGGAAAGATCTGACAGTGTATGTAAGTCAGCTTAGTGGTGTCACTATATAATATGTGATATATGGCGCTGTATAGATGTTGACGTCCTCATGTACGTAGAACCTCTGCAGACTTTTAGTACTATGGGGGAATAAGGCCGCCATATGTCTTTAGACTGGGGTTCGGGAATCTAAGGTTGTACAGCCATAGCAGCTAATGATCACCTGGTTTAGTCACATTATTTTATAGTTTTGGAGAGTAAAACCTAAAGACGTTGTTTTTGTTTTTTTGTTTTTTCCTGAAGGGACAAGGCAGATTGGGTGGCAGAGATGTGGTTAACACTCAGGTTTTCTGATGGGCTTCACTGGTTTTCCTCAGCACGCGTTGCTACTTTGCCATACTGGTTTTCAATTTCAGTGTACCCCAAGTAATTCTTGGCGAAGATAGAGATTCCTGGTCTCCAACTCAGAGATGTTTTGATTTGGCAGGACTGATATCTGGGCCTAAGAATCTATATATTAAAAAAAAATTTGTTTAAACATTTTTTGAAGTGTGTTTATTTTGAGAAGACAGAGCAAGTGAGGGGCAGAGAGAGAGAGAGGAGAGAAAATCCCAAGCAGGCACTGTCAGCACAGAGCCTGATGAGGGGGCTTGAGCCCACAATCCATGAGGTCATGACCTGAGTCGAAACCAAGAGTCAGATGCTTAACCTACTGAGCCACCCAGATCCCCCCCAAGAATCTATATTTTGAACTATCCACTCAGATGAAGATGGTATTTGCGCCATACTTTGCGAAGGGTGGCCCATGTCATGCATGAAGCCGGAGTACATAGATGTTATATATCCATGGTCACGCATGTAGGAAGTGGTAAAACCAAGACTCTTTCCCATTCCTCAGTATCTTTTTGCTGTGTGGCTTTGCTGTTATGGAAAGGGAAGTGACTGAGTCCCGCTAGAGGTTGGGTACAAGATGCAGCAAGCAGCTGAAATCAACATAACCCACCGCTCAGGGTGATGTATGCTTGTTAATAACCAAAGTACAGTTGCCCAGCATGAGCCACCTTTATACAAGCATTTAAAAGAAGTAACGCTATGATAACTAATGCTTTCAACCACAATTTATTTTGAAACTGATTAGAGACGCTGATTTTTAAGTATTGGCATCTCCATGCTTTCCAGTCATTGTCCTATTGAACATCTTGGGTAGCCTTCCCCTCCTAGACGCTGGACTTTAGAATTGTTTAAGAACTCTGCCTTTACAGTTTCTGGAACATACAACTTAAATATATAAATAATTAAGGAACATTATTAAAGTGATGAGAGTAATTGCTTCTTGTGTCTGTAGGTCATGTAGTACATGTCTCTCTTCACAAGAGAGACAAGCGTGAGCCCTTGGAGTGACCAGATAAGCCCCTTTGGTGGTCCCTACAGACCAAATGTCATCAGACAGAAGGGAGCTAGTGAGAGTGGAAATTGCTAGTACAAATGAATCCTTTAGAAGGAAGGATAATGAAAAATTAGAATTCACTGAGAAAGTAGAATTCACTGAGAAAGAGATTTTCTGTTTTGCCAAGTCGTTGGGTGAAAATAAACCAGAAGATGGTTGAGAGAATCTAAATGGAAAAGGCAGTAGTGTTCATGAGAGGAGAATTTAAGTGCCAGCGGATGTTGAAGAAACCAGGACGTTATTTGAATGGCTATACTTGTTTGTGTTCAGAGGTACTTTAACACAACATCCCAGTCTGTTTTCTTTTGTTTCTGCACCTTTACAGGCTAAATTCTTGTCTAGAGGGCTGTCTAAATTTTTCCTCCAGGTTTGTAGCACTGCAAACAGTAAATCAGAATCCTAGCACTGAATAATTGAACAGGCTAAAACATGAGCCTGCCTGGAAAAGAAGACTGGAACTGAAAAATCAATAAGGTTAGGAAAAAACTTATAAAAGCTTTGCTCAATATAAAATAGCAATAAATCAAGAATAATAAGCAATCAAATGGTTTGGATAATTGTTTTACTTTGAACAACATAAGCAAAAAAATTGATAGTTTTTGTGTGCGTATATGAAAAATCCCTAGCATTTGAAAGGTTGTAGAAGAATAAAGGAAGTACAAACAAAAAGGTACATGAAAGGAATTCCTTCTGGCATAACAAAAATCACTTTAGTAAAATAAAATAGTAAACTTTAAAGAAGATAGGTTACTGATTTGAAGAGCTGCTAGGATTCTGGGGAAGCTTTTGGGACATCTCTAAATGTCATCTCGCTGAAACAGCATGATTTTGATTTATGATTGATAGTCCAGGAACAATGGTATTTGAATATGATCTATAGTGACTTAAGGCTTATGACTCAGTCTCTTTCTCATAACTTCTAGAAATTCAACAATTTAATAAACTCACGTCCCCACTATGAAAATGGGGAGTTTGGGTTTGTTTGTTTTTTTTGTTTGGTTTGGTTTTAGGGCTTTATTTATTTATTTATTTATTTATTTTCTTCCAATAGGAGAGGGCTGAAAACAAGGCCCTGATGCCCTTGGGGTGAGCTTTGTAGGTAGCTGCTGGGAGCAGAAGCCTGTTTAGGGAGTGAATGGGAGTTGGGAGCTGGGAATGGGGCCTCGGAACATCAACTTAAAGAATTTTGCTGTGAAGAAAACAAAAGATGATTTTTTTTTTTTTTTTAAAGGTGTGAGAAAAGGTCAGGCAGCTTGAATTCTAAGCTAGGGCCAGTGGTGATGGAGATGTTGAGGTGAAGAGAAAGGGGTACACCGTGGACCATTGCCCTGGGTGAGCCTGAGATGGAGGGGGGCAGCAGGGTTTCTGGGTGTCAGCAGGAAGGAGCAGACTGGGAAAGAATCTAATTTTAAATTTTTCAGTTAGACACCTTCCACTTACCAGGAAGCCCCAGCCACATTCTAAGGTAATATTTAGGGATATGACCATATGATAAAGCATAGATAGATAGATAGATAGATAGATAGATAGATAGATAGATAAATTGAAACTGTACCAATTCTGAAACCAAAGAGTATGGTCATATGTAGCTACAATAATATATGAATAGTTAGATCTTGAATATAGTTAACACTGTTGACTTTGAAGTTTCTGATTAATAAAAAAAAAAAAAAGCCAATACTAGTCTATGATGTATGTGATACTCATAACTTCCCATGGAATATTAGAGATGGGGGGCACATGGGTGGTTCAGTCAGTTAAGTGTCAGACTTCGGCTTGGGCCATGGTCTCACGGTTCGTGAGTTTGGTCCCCGCGTGGGGCTCCTCACTGGCAGTGCAGACACTGCTTGGGATATTCTCTCGCTCGCTTGCTCGCTCGCTCAAATTAAATAAATAAACTTAAAGATAAGAATATTAGAGAAGTGAGTTGACTGGTTATTGACAAAGACAAGGAGGAACTTAGGTATTCTGGGCACCAGTCCAGAGAACCATAGAGCTACTTCTGAGAATGGAAGAAGGACCAGATGCGGTGACACGACAGATAGTGCTTCAGTCTCCTCCTCTCTGGCAGGTCTTCACCTCTGCTCTTCTACTTGAGTCCATCTGAGGAATTGCAAGGGCAAGTCCAACACTGGGGATTCAGGGGCCCAGGAGGCTTGTGGTGATGTGCCCCACCATATGCAGTCCTGCAGAAGTTAATGGACTCAGAGTCCTTAACTGCCAACCTTGGGTTTTGCTGCAAGCCCTAAAGTTGCATGTTCCTGTGTTGAGCATGAAGTAAAGATGTTGGGATGTAACTTCTGCTGCCAAGAGAGATTCTTCAGCTTCGTAAAAATTTAAAATTCCTTCGGTTATGTTATAGTTATTTCCGGGTGTTATTTAGCACATATAGAGCATTTTGTGCCCTCAAAGTACTTCTTAATATCATTGGTTATTAGGTAAGATTTCTGATAAGTTGTTCTTACTAGTAGTTTGGATAATTACATATTGTTATTTATAACCAGTATCTGACAGGAGTAAGTAGAAAGTGTATAGTATACTGACGTGGCTCTGGATCTTGAATGGGATCAGAGGCACGCGTGTGCGTGTGTGGGTGTGGGTGTGGGTGTGTGTGCGTGCGCACATATATAATTCTACGTAGTCCCATATTATGATTATACATGCAGTGTATACGTATGTAAAATCTATATACATACATGTCATTTAAATATACATATACCGACACACACACACACACACACACACACACACACACACACACACAGACTTCTTTAAATATTTAGGGAGAGATTAGACTGAATCTAGATTATAAATTTTGAAACCAGATTGTAAGCTCCTTGAGAGTAGGCATTTTTTAAGTTATCTTGTTGCATCTCTTGCTTAATGGACACTAAAAATACTTGCTGATTGCTCTGATTTTATTACTAAGTATGGTGGACATTTTTCCTAAAGAATAGGGCTCTGTGTGTGTAGTCAGTCAGTCAGTTTGTCTAAAGGGCTGCTGACATGCCGCCACTGATAACTGTCTTTATCCTGAAGTGTCTGCTCTTTGCTTGTATGAGACATGAAGCTCATGGTCAGCATAGCCATTGCTTCTCTGAAATGCAAATATCCTCACTCTTGTTAATGTCGTACTTTGATCTCATGCTGGCTGCTCTCCTTTTCTTCATTTTCTTTTCATTACAGCTTTGCCTCTGCCCTTTACACCCAAATGCATCTGAAAAGATATCACCTGCAGAGATGCTAGTTGGTGAAGATTTGGAACCTCTTAAGAGTTAAAATATCGCCCTTTATCTTCAGTGGCGATGACAAATGTTTTAGAACCAACTTTTTGGAAGGAATAGTACAATAAAGATGATGAAATAGATACTATCCATAAAAATTAGTGTGCTCTTATATTACCTATATCAGTGAAGTGCTCACCGATTATCAGATAATTATATTTGGTTATATATATTTGTTGAAAAGAAAGAGGTGGGCTTAATTCTTAGCTAAAAAAGTTTTAAAGTGGGGCACCTGGGTAGCTTAGTCAGTTAAGCGTCCGACTTCAGCTCAGGTCACCATCTCATGGTTCCTGGGTTTGGGTCCTGCATCGGGCTCTCGGCTGACAGCTCAGAGCCTGGAGCCTGCTTCACATTCTGTGTCTCCCTCTCTCTCTGTCCCTCCCCCATTTGCACACACTCATGCTCGCTCACTCACTCTCTCCCCACCCCCAATAAATAAAGAAACATAAAAAAAATTTAAAAATCACCTTTTAAACTGATTCCCCCCCACCCCACCCCATTCCCCGGGGAAATCAGTATGTGTCCAGTCACATGTACTTTTGAAGGTACCACATTTCTTTTGTCCCCTAGATCTTTCTAGAACTAGATCCCTTAGAACTTTCATATCTTGTCATTTCCTCTTTCATTTAGATTCACCTCTTGTGACTCCTAATCTCACTGCTACCACCTTGTCCAAGTTTTCATCACCTTGCACTGAGTTATATATACCTAATGATATCTCTCTTAATCCTGACCCATCTGTACAGTGCATTTTTCAGTGCAGATTAGTTTCACCTCGAGTATGGGCATGATCACAAAGTAGACGGGAGGTTTTTTGCTTTGTAGTGGAACATTAACTTTGGAAGAGCTCTCCTCACCTTAAAATTATGGAGCCATAGAGCTTACAATACTACTTTAGATGTTGAGCACATGTAATAAATGTCTCAAGAATTGAAACAGTTGCCTTGATTTAAAAATCGTGTTTTGGTGGTAGGGGATGGGAATAGGATGGCTGTAGAGGGGTCAGTTCCGTATGTTCCCTGTCCAGAGGGAACCAGTTCTGGGAATGAGTAGACAATTTCTTGAATTTACAGTTGTAATAAGCGCAGTAGAGCAAAGAGGGTTTATATCATAGTGGCGCCTCTCTCCTTTCATGCTTCTTTGGTGCCCGACGTTCAATTCAGATACATTCTGGTGAGTGCTTCTAACAGTTCTCTAATTTTCCTGTTTCCTTTCTTCACCTCCAGGTTCATCTTAAATGAACTTCTCCTTGGTCCCATAAGGCCAGTCTGTTTTTGCATTCCTCAGTTCTGATTTCTTTTGGCAGGAAGATGAGATGTGGTTGACAGATTATATCTGAAAAGGGCTTTGGTAATTGCTCGTTCTGTTCGGTGACTGTGTGGCTGACAGATGGGCACAGTGAATACCGAGAGTGTTCTGGACCTCCACATACTTCTTCAGCTCACGAGCGGCGAGCACTGCCAGCATTTTTGTTATTATCTATCAGCATATTTAAAAAGAATTGCTTGGATCTTTACATCTTCTTTGAACCTATAACTAAATCACGTTTATGGCTAGGTTCTCTCCCACCTCTTCGATTCCCTCCTCATTATGTATTTTTTGGAATAGACGAAATTCTCAAGATGTTAGTGCAGGCTGGCATGAATGGGTGCCAACAGCTCTTACAGACTTGTTAAAAGATTTATTTTTTGCCTGCGAATTACACATATGGCCTAGAATGATAATATTAGGATCTGTGTTGGTTGAGATAATTGGCAGATCACACCTTAAGAAAAGTGATTGGTTGGCTTGTCTCTTTCATTTTAATCTGCTGTCTCCATCACAGTCACATTACCATTATGTAGTGTATTACTATGCCGGTTTAAAAAACTTATTTAACCCATTTATAGGGGGCATCTGTTAGTTGAGCTTGAATTATTTAAAACATTCTCTTACGTTGGCCCATTTGGTAACCGCCAGCAAAGTCAAAATGAGCAAAGAGGGGGATCCCAATAATCCCAGGTCTATAAAGATGGTTACTTAAGGAGGTGACAGTTAGCATCCAGATAACGCTAGAGGTAATCTCATTCAGACCCCGTAGAAAAATAAGCCAGAACTGAGAAATGGGACCTCTGGGTACCAATGTGGAGACTAGGTCTTGAGTGTGCTGTTGGAGAGGTAACCATGAGGCCTTTGCCTCCGTGCAGCCCTTATATATATAACACAGCAAGTCTTGGTAGAAGTCCTTGAGATGCAGAGCAGATTAATTCATCTGTTTAACTTCAGTGATGGCAAATGAGAGGATGACCTTCGAAATATCCATAGTTCTGATAATTATTCATTTAACATTTGTGTAAACACTGGAGTTGTACTACACCAGTCTTGTAACACCTAATTCTTGTGATGGGGATGATGATTATTTCTGCTTATTAAAAAATGCTAGAATTAAATTAACTTGGTTTTCATGTTTTCTTTTCTGTTACTCACCGTATGCATGTGAGTGCTGCATGAGAGAGAGAGAGAAAAACATATGCTCAGGTTTGGAGATTAATTTTCATATCTTAATAAATGGAAGAAGATGTTCCTACTCACAGGCACAGAAGCTGGACTTGGAAGTCTCTTTTACAATGTAGTTTAAAGATAGGCATAATCGGGACACCTGAATGCCTTGGTCGGTTAAGTGTCTGACTTCAGCTCAAGTCATGATCTTGCAGTTCGTGAGTTTGAGCCCTGCATCAGGCGCTCTGCTGACAGCTCGGAGCCTGGAGCCTGCTTTGGATTCTGTGTCTCCTTCTCTCTCTGCCCCTCCCCTACTCGTGCTCTGTCTCCCTCTCTCTGAAAAATAAAAACATTAAAAAAAATTTTTTTTAAAGATAGACATAATCAAAAAATAAAGTAAACACGCGACGGAGCTGGGATATATCTTTGTTAAAGTTGGGATAATATTTTAGATTAGAAAAGTAGAATATGTTACCTCCCCTTGCCTTCAAATATTTACTCACTGCATCCGTCAGACTTTAGGAAGCTAGCAAATACATGATGTAATAACAAACTTGTATGTCTTTCTTTCTCCTTCAACTTAATAATATTTTTCTCCCAGAAAAAATTTTTTTGTTCCATGAAAAAAATTTTGAACTCTAAAAATGCCACCGTGTAAATTCCTGGACCACCATCGAAAACATTTTCATTCTCTTCCTGGTACTAATTTGTCCTAAAATAATTGTTGCCGCATTTATTCCAGTGATTACTGTGCAGTTAGAAGATGTCTTGGAAAATGTCTAGAGTGTTTTACAGAAGCGAGAACTGAGGCTCTCAAAAGTTAAGGCGACTTGTTTGACATTGCACAACAAATTACGTCAGAGTCCAGAGAAGGAACCTAGATCTCTTTGTTCTTTCTCAGGACTCTCTTGTGGTTTATGTTAGTCCCATTGCATCTCAGTTTGAGTGAATTGCCTGTAAGAGTCAAGAGGATGCAGTTTTTAGTCTACTGATTATTATCAATGTCGTCATCCATGTTGTAATAATCGAATTATACAGTTCAAATTTGTTACTTCCTCGGGCCTTATATACTCAATACATATTTGTTGACTGACTGAAACTGGTAGTTTTGTTTTACATATGCAATTTTTCTGACCCCCCCCCCCCGGAAAACCCCACTAAAATTAAAAAAAAAAGAAACCAAGATGGATCCCTCTGATTATTTGGAAGTACATTGCATAGTAAGATACCAGTACAATGACATTATGCAAGTTAAGTGTTCATAGTTGGAGATAAATCAGCATAGTAGAGATTCTAGATTTTGAAAATTGTACAGGTGTTTCTTTCATAACCCCCTCACCCCAAATAGGTAAATGTAAATTTTTTCCAATTCGTTGTACATGTGAAATTGTTATTCTTACAGGCTTAATGTGTTGAAATTAAAATACATAAGTAATGGAGTTACCAAATTGAATTCAAAGAAAAGGAAGTCCATGGTTCTCTATCCTGCTTTTGGATATCAGTTATCAGCTTTTGGATATCAAAGGGATATCTCCCTTTGAAATCAGTTTCACCTCTCATCAGATATTTGGTGAGACTTTCATGACTTACCTGTCCATCCTAAGTCCATAGAAAGGAATATTTTTACCTTACTTGATGCTCCAAAACCTTGAGTGCAGTTCCCAGATTTCTGATTATTTATCAGGCAACTAAAATTCCAGCCTCTTGGGCTGCCTGAGTGGTTCGGTCATTTAAGCATCTGACTTTTGATTTCAGCTCAGGTCATGATCTCATGGTTTGTGAGATGGAGTCCCACATTAGGCTCTGGGCTGACACCACAGAGCCTTCTTGGGATTCTCTCTCCCCCACTCTTCTCTGCCAGTCCCCTGCTCATGTTTGTGTGTGTGCGTGCTCTCTCTCTCTCTCTCTCAAAATAAATATTTAAGAAAAAATAAAATTCCAGCCTCTTGTTTTCCACTCACAAGATTTTGAACTTAACGATATATTTTTTGTATCTCAAAATCAGTGAGAATCAGAATTTTTCATAGAATTTTAGCCATTATATTTCTTATCACCATGGCTAACTTGCAAATAATAACATGATTTAAAAAGTATATAACCTGATGCGGTGACATATTCTGTGTAGATCTTTGAATTGATAGGTTATTTGTCTCTTTGCATGAAAATGTGTTGCTTCACTTTGGGGGACTACCAATTTGCATAAATGTATTTGCAACTGGAAATGGAAGGAATGTGCAATTAGTTTTATAAAACAGTTGGTATGGCTGTCAAAGTTCTTAAAGTGTTTTGCAATGTTAGAGCTGGAGTGTCCCAGGGCTTGAAAGAGAAAGCAGAGAAACAAAGCTTTGATAACATTGTCTTCTCCTGGTTCTCCTGGGCTTGTCATGAGGAATGGGTGTTGGGGGTGGTTTTGAAATTAGTTTGGAATCCTGAGAAATAAATACAACTCTTTCAGAGGCTTAGGATAAAATGACTTTGGAATACCACTGTTGACTCTGCCCCCATCTGAGAAAATGTTGCTTCTGTTCAGTAGCTCTTGTTAACCTGAAAAACTCTAGGATTACATAAATAATGAATGGGCCCACAATGCGTTGGTTTTTGTAATGTAGATGAAGGTAAGATGTCTTGTCAGGGTTGAAATTTGCATATTAGAATAATTCGGTTATCTTACCATGTTCTTTAAAGAAATAAATGCCTATGAATATTCATGTATTCAATTAAAATATTAATGGTATACTGATACTTGAGTTTTAGGTCTCTAGTCATCCATAAAGAGTTTCATTTAAAGTTGATTAACAGTGAAGGGATAGTTCAGCATAAAGTATAATATATTGGCTTTTTGTCTCTGAAATGAAAATGTAGTACCTGACATGAGTAAATGATTTGTTTATCCTTGCCATGTATCATTTCTTTTGATAAGAAATGGGCACTGACAGAGTATGAATATCTTTTGGTGCCCGAGTACTCTTTTTGGTTTGTTTAAACACTATTTACCTGTGTTTTGTAGCTGGGATTTTCTTTAATCGCTTCATTGACTTTTAAATTTTCACTTATTTTTAATTGTGGCGACACACACATAACATAAAATTTGCCAATGTTATCAGGTACATTCACCATCATCCATCTCCAGAGATTTTTCATCCTCCCCAACTGAAATGCTATAGCTATGAAACACTAACACTCCATGACCCCCTCCTCTAAGCAACCACCATTCTAATTTCTGTCTCTTTGAATTTGACTAGTCTAGTTACCTCCTGTAAGTAGACCCGTAGTATTTGTCTCTTGTGACTGGTATATTTCACTTGACATGCTGTCCTCAGGGTTTATTCTTGTTGTAGCAGGTGCCAGAACTTTGTTCCTTTTCAAGGCTGCATGATACTACATTGTATGTGATACCAAATTTTGTTTATCCATTCATTTATCTGATGGATGTTTTATTTGCTTCCTGCTTTTGGCTATGTAGATAATAATATATCGATGTTGTGATTAATGCTGCTGTGAACATGGGTGTACAAATAGCTCTTGGAGATCCTGCTTTCCCTTCCTTTGGAAATAAACCCAGAAGTGCAATGACTGTAATTCTCTTTATATTTTTTTTATGGAATTGCCATACTATTTTCCATTTTACATTACCACTGGTAGCGCACATGGGTTCCAATTTCTCCACAGCCACACCAACACTCGCTATTTTCTGTTTTTAGGTTTTTAAAAAAATGTTTATTTATTTTGAGAGCAAGCAAGTGAGCATGAGTGGGAGAAGGGCAGAGAGAGAGAGAGAGAGAGAGAGAGAGAGAGAGAGAGAGAGAGAGAGAGGGAGGGAAGGAGAGAATCCCAAGCAGGCTCCTTGCCATCAGCTCAGAGCCTGATGCGGGCCTCCATTTCACTACCAAGAGATCATGATCTGAGCCAAAATCAAAAGTTAGATAGATACTTAACCGACTGAGCCACCCAGGTGCCCCCTGTTTATAGATTTTAAGTTATGTAGAGATTCCAAGCAGTACAGAAAGGTGTAAAGTAAAATTGAAACTCCTTCACTCCCCCTGACTGATTGGGTGGGGGAAGGCGAACGTGTAAAGGACAAGAAGGAGCGTTGAGGTGAGTGCTGGCCTGGGAACTTGGGTGGTCGAGCGTCCAGTTTGGGGGGAAGAAACCCAGGTTGTAGAGACGAGGCATTCGGATTATTGAATTTGAAATGTCCGAGACATTTAGATGAAATCTGAAGTTTGGGAGAGAGGTCAGGGCTCTATTAGCAGGCTTTTATTAGCATTCAGGTGGTAGTTGATGCCCTGATGGTGCATTTGATCATTCAGGGTGAGGGTTAAGAAGAGCAAAGAATTGGAGAACAGAATCTTGGGGGCCTCTCAAGTTAGGGACGTATGGAGGTGGAGGAGAGCATATTAACCTACAATCATAGTCATCATCTCCCTTAAAACCCTTCTCTTCCTAAATTTCCCTGTTCTCCCAAGATAGCAGCATTAGCAATGTAGTTAGAATCCAAAATGGCAAGTCCTCTCTGGTGGTTGGTTGTCTTTGCCTCATCTCTTACCCAGTTCTTTTACTTTTTTCTGTGATAGCACTTTTCACACCTGTCACTTGTTATTTCTTCCACTTGCATCATTGTTTTTTAGGCCTTTGTTTTTAGTCTATTGTAGTTTTCTGTTAACCTCTCTTCTCCAGAATTTTCTCTCAGATTTTTCATTGACAGTATTTCAGAATTCTATATAAGCTTTCAGATGACAAAAAAAACCATCTACCATTTAAGAAAAATAAAAGTTTGAAAGTGTTCATTTGTAAAAATACAGGTCCTGACATTCAGAGCCCTTCCGAGTCTTACCTCTACTTTCTCTCAACGTAAATCTCTATGTAAATGTTGGGGGTTTGCCATTCTGCTGTATTTGATCCTCGTGACTTTTCAGGTGTGTGTTTTCTTGGGCCATTTTCACACAAAGATCCAACTCAAGGATTCAAGTCTCATTTCTTCCTTGAAGAGGAAGCAGTGTGGTGTCGCTTAAGAGTTTTGTGCAGATCCTCGTCAGTTACTTACTATCTGTGTAACTTTGAACAACATACTTTCCTCAAGTTTAGATCCTTCATCTGTAAAGGAGACTATTGTGTAGGTAAATTTTGAATTAAAATTTTTAAAAAGTGAAATGTGAACCATAGTAGTTAATATTTCTGATTTTTGTCCCTTGGGGTTGTCTCACTCGTTTATTCATTCAGTGACTACTTGCCTTGGCAGGATGATGGGCTTTGGGGATGTAGCATTGTACGAAGTGGACAGAGGTCCCTGCCATCATGGAACTTAGCAGAGGTGGATGATAAGCCAGATAAGAAATCTTTTATAATGCTGTAACAATGATAAAGGCTAAGGAGGAATATTAAAGCAGGAGAGGAGGCATAAGGGAAGGTTGAAATTTTAGATGGGGTATATGGAGAAGGCCTCTCTGAGAAGTTTTCTCATTAGAAATTCAGAACAAACTCAGTACTTAGGCTGTGACATGCTGTTGTGTGTCTCGATGTGTGTGTGCAATCAGCTTTGACCTCAGTTCCCTGATGGGCTCCTTGCGCAGAGGGACAGACAGTTTGTATTAGCTCTTTGTATTCCTCATCCCTCTTACCCTGCAGTGGAAATACATCATCCTGACAAGGAATTGATAGAATATCAAAATCTAACTGGAAATGATGGGAAAAGCCAGGCCTTCATATCTAAGAAGAGGTTGGTGGCATCCCTGGGAGTTAAATATTTAATAACTTGTTTCATCTGATTTTTAACAGGCCAGACACTCAGGATTGCAAAATCAGAACCAGAGAGATAAAGACTAGTTGTCTCCATTGGTTAGGCCTTGTTAATTGTTTTTTTTTTTTTTTTAATTTTTTTTTTAACGTTTATTTATTTTTGAGACAGAGAGAGACAGAGCATGAATGAGGGAGGGGCAGAGAGAGAGGGAGACCCAGAATCGGAAGCAGGCTCCAGGCTCTGAGCCATCAGCCCAGAGCCCGACGAGGGGCTCGAACTCGCGGACCGCGAGATCGTGACCTGAGCTGAAGTCGGACGCTTAACCGACTGAGCCACCCAGGCGCCCCATTGTTAATTGTTCTTTTTTTTTTTAATTTTTTTTTCAACGTTTATTTATTTTGGGGACAGAGAGAGACAGAGCATGAACGGGCGAGGGGCAGAGAGAGAGGGAGACACAGAATCGGAAACAGGCTCCAGGCTCTGAGCCATCAGCCCAGAGCCCGACGCGGGGCTCGAACTCACGGACCGCGAGATCGTGACCTGGCTGAAGTCGGACGCTTAACCGACTGCGCCACCCAGGCGCCCCTGTTAATTGTTCTTTAGAGACTGAATGAGGAAGGAAGTACCTTTGAATTCCATAGCGAAAACTGGATCTCTCAGGGGAAATTGAGCTCAGAACTAAGTGAAACGTCACTGCTCACACACAAACTGAACTTGACTGGCCTTGGAAAGCTGGGGAGTCCACAGCCATTTTTATTCAAATCTTTTGTCTGTTACAAGGTATTTACGCGTCAGAGGGAACAAAACTCATGGAGTAAATGGCCAAGTTTTACCATCATTGTTTGAACCCATCAGCAAAATCAGATGATGGCTTGCATCTGTAATTAACAGTTAAATTTGTTCTCCGGATTGCTTTAGCTTCCCGCATACCAGGCAGGAAATTGGAATCTGAGAGAGGAACTCAGAATGTGCAACTCTTATTTCTGGTTCATTTTTGTCCAAAGAAAAGTTATCCTGAGAAGAGTTAAATTTCCTGCCAACAGTGACATGAAAGCTATGTTGTTGCTTTTGCTTCTGTTTTGAACTTTGAAAACAGAAAATCCAGCAAACACTACACTTTGATTAGTTCGAGCATTTTCTTCCCTTAGGGGAGACTGTAGACTATAATTTCATCACAAGAAAAGTAGTGCCTGAGCTGTAGCCAAAGTTTGAGTTTGTTTTTCCCTTGGGGATTTGACATTCTCTGTTTCCTGACATTTTTACCATTGTTAGACACACGTCTTTGTATTCCTGCCCTATATTCATCCCCTCAGGGAATTTGTGTATTTTATCTACTGGAAGGCAGGAATGCCTTCTGTTTTGGACAAGTCATTTAATTGTTCAAATAAATCCACCTATAGTGTAATAGACCAATCATTAGGAACTGAGCCATGTGGCAGCATTCAGATTCATGAGACCCAGATCCCAGGCTCAATCCAGCAAAGAAATTAAATACCATGTACACAAAATGAGTGATTTCCCTTTCCCTTCCCTTCCTCACCTGGCCCTTCCACCCCACCCTTTGAAAATATTAAATAGCATCTTAAAAGCAAACAAAATACCTTTGGTTCAGTATTTCTGGCATGTTATTTATGGTTGTCTGTTTGGGAAGATAAGAATTTATTAGCAGTAAGTACACTAGTAATGAACGACGTCTGCCTTTTTGCCATTATCCTTTATCTGTTTTATATAAATGTCCAGTAAAAAAAAAAAAAAAAGTAATGAAGGCCTAACACTTTTTTGCTCCCTTTTTAGCTAATTTGATGTAATTCCACTTTAATTAATGGATATATTATTAATGAATATATTCCATATATATACACATGGAGATATAGCATATTTTCCTAGCTCTATTTCCCAGCAATACTGCCTCTTTTCCTTCATTTCTAACGCTGTATTTATTTTGTTTAAAAATACACGTTCTGGGACAAAGTTGCTGATGTGAATTTCTTAAGGGGCTTATTGAACCGTTAGTTTCTGGAAGTGATTTCTCGTAGGTTTGCACCCCGTTGGACAGAAGGCGCAGGTCATTGGATTACAAAAGGTAACATTGGGTTTTAGGACAGTGAATGAATGCAGGTTTGAGAATTGGTTCATTTTTGCCTCATACCGCGGCAACAAGGTGCATACAGACATGCAGACATGGGGCAGTAGCTGTACTGTGTCCTGAGAGCGTAATTTGGGTCTGTGGGACTAACCAGTTCTTGTCATTTTTTCCCGTCCAGAACTCTATAGAATTCACCTGCTGTAATTATTCGTTAGCCAACAAAAGTACGGCAAGGTGTGGACTTCAGTTCTCTGTAGCCTTAGGAGCCTTTGGAAAGGATTCTTTTTCGGCCACTGTGTTGCACACAGGAGTGTTGACACCTGCAGTTATCTGGAGAGCCCTCGAAAGATCCATCCAACAACCGAGTTGATAGATGTTAATCAAAGGGCTTAAATTTTCAGAAAATCGAGGAAGTCTTCCATTTCGCTGGCCGTAATTCTTCTCCGACTTGGTGTGATGTGATGCGCAGGAGACAATGCGGCGAATAGCCACTGCCTCTGTGCCTTAGATAAGTATGGTGGTGCCGTTTTGTTGTTTTTACAAGTGATACGGAGTGAGTAACATCTGCGCAAGGAGAGATTTGTCAAGGCGAGATTGGAGAGGCTGCTTTATTGCTCCAGTTGTAGACTCTGACGTTTCTTCATTAGTCTTGGTATCTCCAGTTCACTATCTGAAATTAACTCTGCTAATCCTTTCCTAGCAGGCATAACCTTCAGAGCCTGAGATATCCAGCTAGAAATCTGTAAGCCATAGGCCATCTTGCTCCTTGAATTAGTAATGTGTGTATAATTATAAAATGGGAATCAGTTTGTCTTGGAGAGTCTGGATTGAGAATAGCTGATGAAGTCCCCTTGTCAGATCCGTATAGTAAAAAATTGTAGGAGATCTTTATGGATGGAGCTCTTGAATTATGATGTTCCCTCCCGGTTTTAGATCCTTCGGTTCTGTATTTTCCGTACATGGAAGGGTTGGCTTTAAAAGACAATCCTGTTTGTCACATGCAGTTCTCACAACTCCTGCACCTCACTTTCACAAAATCCTTCTAACGGTGTGTTTCTATAATAGATGAGCAAGCATATTTGAGCAAATACAGTAATATATACATCTTAGGAACAATATACAAAAGGATCTATTAAGCAAACAAAAAGAAACCTGCATTGTTTATTAAATATTAAAATGAATTATTAAGTATTAAAACAAGAATAAATGCATTCTAATTTCCTATCAGAATCCACATTTCGTGTGGTTACATAAAGATGTAGTAAAATTTAATAATATTTTAAAAACTCATTTATCAGAAAGAAACCCGGCAAAGCCTAGCTGTATGTTAGATGAAAATAAGGAATGTGCTCCCAGGAGGTAGAATCGGGGCATAGTGATCAGGAGACTATCTGCAAACCAGAGATACTCCTTTTGATGATTCCGGGTGTCAATGAGAGAAGAATTTTAGAATCTTGCAGTTGCCAGAAACCTTAAAGGGAAACCAGGTTGATGCAGGTTAAATGGTGCTTTCCTTAGACCAAAAGGGGGAAAAGTATGTGAGGCTTATAGATTAGAGAGACGGTAGGTAAGATCTAAAGAGGGAGAAACTAAAAGCTGGTTAGAAGAGATGGGGCAGAAAAAGATTGGGAAAAGATTTCCATGTGGACTTTCCTCTCTTTCTTCTAGCAAGTGCTGAACTTTGTTGTTTGAACTCTGGTCTTTCTAATTCTAAAGCACACCTAACACCAACACGAAGTTCTTTCCTGTGTCTCCCACTTCCTACATCTTCTCACCAAACTTCTCGACTCTTCGATTTATTTTTTTTTCTTCTTTTTCCTGAGGCATTGACGGAGAGTCTCAGATTTGGAGTTCAGCCGTGATCCTCCCCATCAGGCCTCTGTCCTCTCTGGCTCCGAAGACTTGAAACCCAGATTCTCGCACCTCTGTCTGCCTGTCTTTGTCATAGCTGACGAAGCGTGGCTTCTAAGTGGCCTTGGCCACCTCCCCTGCTCCACCATCTGTCTTCCTCCGGCTTTTCTCTCACCCCACAATTTTCTTCCTGTGTCTCCCATCTCCCGCCTCACTCCCTCATGCCATTTTGTTCCCTTCCCCCATAGTGTAGGTACTCCAGTTGTTCCATAGCTCAATCCTTGACCTATCCTTAGGTCAATCCTTGACCTAAGAAATCCTGGATTTCTTCTAGTCCTTTAACTGCAGTAGTAGCAATGCTCTTTGGTTACTTTCTTTTACATTGCAAAAAGAAATTGTACCATGGATTTACGAGAAATTTTGTGAGAGTTCTGGCTGTTGTTTTATTTCCTAATGTGCTGCCTCGTTTTGGAGAAAAGGCAAAAATAGGCAACATTAACTTTGTTTTATTTTATGTTTTATTTTTTAAATTTATCAACATTTATTCTTTAAAGTATTTTTTTTTTTTTAATGTTTATTTATTTTTTTAGAGAGAGAGACCAGAGTGTGAGCAGAGGAGGGGCAGAGCGAGAGGGAGACACAGAATCTGAAGCAAGCTCCAGGCTCTGGGCTATCAGCACAGAGCCTAACGGGGGGCTCAAACTCACGAACCATGAGGTCGTGACCTGAGCTGAAGTCACACACTTAACCAACTGACCCACCTAGGTGCCCCATATTTTAATTTATTTTTTTAACTGTGTTTTAAAGATAGGGAAAATATGTGTTAAGTTGTTCATATTTGCAAAATGAACAGTAGAACTACTTACAGTCAGATTTTCCTGCTATTAAATTCCATCCTTTGTCATCAACCTCTATGTTCCCCTAATGCAGTGGTGTATTTTTTGTTTGTAAATTCATGTTTTTTCTTTGTTTTGGGGCTTGGGAAAAATGGTATGCTTCTGTGGGGAAATTCTTGTATCATTTTATATGACTCTAGCTATTAGTAATAGAATCACACGTCTTCGGGGGGCCTGGGTGGTTCAGTCAGTTGAGCGTCTGACTTCGGTCAGGTCATGATCTCACAGTTCGTGGGTTTGAGCCCCGCATTGGCCCTGTGCTGACAGCTCAGAGCCTGGAGCCTGCTTCTGATTCTGGGTCTTCCTCTCTCTCTGCCCCTGCCCTGTTCACACTCTGTCTCTCTGTCTCTCAAAAGTAAATAAACATTAAAAATTAAAAAAAAAAAAAAGAATCCCACATCTTCCCCTTAATAAAGGGGCTTCCCAATCAGTGTCACAAGAAGCCCCTTTGGAAGGGTAGGTTTCTGGTTTAGTACAGAGGCCCTGACTCAGGCTTTGTTTCTCTGCTATTCTCATGGGGTCTTCCCTTTTCCAAGTGTGGACTTCATTTTCACATTGGCTCCAAGATGGCACCAGTGTCCAAGCACATTAGTTTTCACAGCTATCACGAGAGCTTGTAGGCAACAAAGGTCCACCTCTTCTTGAATTTCCTGTATAACACAAGAGAGCCTTTCTCAGAAGACGGCATATCTCACTGGCCTAAAGTACAGACTCTTGGCTAAATCTAGCTCTGGCCCTAAGAACATTGGGGTCAGCCTCCCGTATAGCGTGCTGCTGTCCAAAAGAACAAAATCAGGGTTCTTTTGAAAGGCAGAAACTCAGGGGCAGATGGGAATTTGTAACCAGCCAAATTTTCACTTTTGTTCATCTTCTTCAGTATATGTGAACTGTCCTTTCAAGCCAGTCAGATCATGGAGATCAAGTTTGCTGAACTGATGTCCATAGAGTACCTACTCTGTCAGTGTGGCTAGTTTCTGCTCTAAGTAACGAAGACCTAAAATAACGACGGCTTCTACAATGTAGTTGTTTTTCTATTTTTCCCTCTTACTTAGAAGTCAAAAGTTACATAGTTCAGGGATGTATGATGGTCTGGTTCCACAGACTCCTTGTATGGTTTGGTTCCTTCCAAATCATGGTCCTGGCATGAGTTCCAACTCATTCGGTGGCAGAACCATGGTCCAAGATGATGGCCATTGCAGCCACTGAATGAAAAAGGGACAAATTATAAAGGGGACAAATGGCCTGGTCCAGCTGTTTTTTAAGGGCTATCCCAAGAAACTACTACCCAGCACTTCTGCTTATGTCCCATTGACCAAACTCAGTCATAGAGCCACACCTTACTTGATGGAGGGCCAGAAATACAGTCGGAATTTCAACATGCTCCACCTTAACTCAGGAGAACTGTTCGTATGGGAGAGCGATTGTTGGCGACAACTAAGTCTTTGCCACACCCTCCCAGTCTAAGTACTGTTAGTGAACAGATGACCAATTATTTAGTATTTGGACTTCGTTCACCTCCATTTGTTCTTTTGGAAGCTGTACCAGTTTTGGCAAAATGATGCGTGATGTTCTAGAAACTGCAGAACTTGATGTGTATGGTTGTGCTGTCCGGCATAGTAGCATGAATTACATAAGGCTCATTATACAGCTGAGGAACGGAATTTTAAATTTTATTGAATTTTAATTAATTTAAATTAAAACTGATACTGATTCAGTCACTGAAAACTTATAATTATATCTAGAACACCTTAGGTATATGAAATCTACTTTTTCAGTTGCAAATTTTATGAAGCTGAAATACAGATCAGGGTTTTTCTGATGAAAATTTAATGTCTGGATTGGGTTGTGCTCTAAGTATAAAAAGTAACCTAGATTTCAAGGCAGTGTTAAAAAAGAATATAAAATGTGTCAATTGTTAAATGTATTCACTTGTTTTTTTAATGTTTATTTATTTATTTTAAGGGAGGAGGTGAGGGCGGAGAGAGAGAAAATCCCAAGCAGGCTCTGCACTGACAGTGCATGGGGCTCGATCACATGAAGCGCGAGATCATGACCTGAGCCAACACCGAGAGTCAGATGCTCATCCGACAGAGCCACCCAAGCGCCCCTACATGGGTTTACATGTTCAAATGACATTTTGGATGTGTTAGGTTAAGTTAAAATATTAATGGAATTAATTTGACTGGTTTCCTTTTCCTTTTCCTTTTTTAAAGTGGCTACTGGAAAATTCTAAATTTTCTAAATATGTGACATATGTGGGTCACATATTTCCATTGTTTATCACTTTTGTAAAGCTTCACCTCTCAGTAGAGGACATGACTCCCATGTGCAAATGAAGAGGCTTACTAACATTTCCTTTTTTTGTTGTTGTTTTTTCTGGAAGAAGCAGAAATTCCAAGATGAGTAGAGAAAGCTGTGTTTTAGTTTTTTGTCATATTGTTCTTGCTGAATGTTACTATATTCTTTTCTCTTTGCTGCATTCCTTTCGTTCTCCACTTGTTCCTCTTGTTTCTTCTACATTGTTCTGACCCTTTCTGGCTTCCCTTTGGCCCTCCCCTCCCTCTGAGAAGCCCTGCTGTCTAATTGCTGTTAGACAGAAGATGACCATACTGTGAAATCTTCATGTGCTCACTGAATATGGTGTATTGTTGTGGTTTTGAAGACAGATACCAAATCAGCCTTTCTGACCTTAACTTCTAAATCTGCTATGAGCTCGTCCTGAACATTGGTTGTTTCTGAGATAGAGGAGTACAGATTAAGTCTTTTTCTTGGAATTCGTGGAATGTTTTGTGTTCAAAGCCTACCTTTCATTGTTTCATTTATTTTGGTATCTGCGATGAGATAGTTGGAGGGAAGTGGTATGATTCTTAGTCTACAAAGTACAAATTCATGTCCAACTTGACATCATTTCCCCCTAACTACCAAGTTGCGGGTTAATTATAGAGCAGGTATTGAAAACTAGACAGATCCTTTGGCTTTTGAGATGTTTGAATGTTCCTCGCATTGCCTAACATTTTCGTTTGTTTTAAAGTACTAACCATCTGTCAAGATCTTAGGCAAGGTGCTTCATATTTTGGTGTCTTGATTTTTCTCATCAATTGCTTTCCCTCAGTACTGTGAGGCTCAGATAAGAGTATGATTACAAAAGCAGTTTGGACATTAAGTAGCTGTGTCGTTTTCAAGTGTTATTATTTATGTAGACCTGTTTTCTTCTTCAGTGAAATGAGGGTTGCATAGTTTCCCCCTCGCCCGGTCATCTCGATGTGGAGTACCCTCTATTATTCACACTAATGGAGAGAAGCAGTGTCGCACATTTTCCAAAAAGGCAGATCATTAGAAAATCATTTAGAAAATATTTCAGCATTCTCATTTATATAAGGGTCTTTCTGCTGTTCCAGGAATTCATAATTGCAGAATCAAAAGCAACAACAAAAATCAGTCATGTTGAGAAGAAAATAAGAAACCTTACAACTTTGCTCTCTCAGCCCTTTGTTCACCCTGCAGCCTATTGTGGGGCAGAAATGCACCTATGTTTCTAACCAGCCGAGGATTCTAGCTTAAAGTGTTGTTGTAGGCTTATTTTCTTAATATTTCAAACCTTTGTCTAGTCAGATAGTAACAGGCTTTTGAGAAATAGCCTCTTTTTTAGCTTCTATAGAAGCGTCAACTACTTACAAATTATACCAAGAAAAGTGCACAATTAAATGTTGTCAATATACATTTGAAAGCAGGTTTGCTGTGAGTCATCTATCCTGGGGGGTCATCTCTTAAAGATTGTCCTGGTAACAGTGCATGGAAGTGTGACAGGTACAGACTCCCTGGCCCACTCTCTGTCCTGTTTATATGTTACTTAAACAAAGAAACAAACAGAACTGGGGTACCTGGGGGCTCAGTCATTTGAGAGTCCGACTCTTGATTTCAGCTCAGGTGATGATCCCAGGGTCATGAGATCAAGCCCCATGTCGAGCTTCATGCTCAGTGTGGAGACTGCTTAAGAGTCTCTCTCTCTCCCTCTCTCCCTCTCTCCCACTCACACTCTCTCTCGCTTTCTAAAATAAAAAATAAATAATAAAAAGGAAACTAAGACATAGTTTATTTGGCTTATTCTTCTCTCTCTCTCTTTCTCTCTTTTCCATAGACCTCTCTGTGATTAGAGTGGTGTTTTCCAGGATAAAAACTCTGATTGGCTTTTTAGTTAATTGCAATGCTGAAATTTGATGTCTGTTGGTGTCTTTGGCCTGGAATATCACTCATAGTCACATTATTTATATTCAGAGGAATTTCTTTGATTAGCAGAATGATCTGGTGGGAATATTTGGTGCTCTAAAGCAGTCTGTGGAAATGTTTGGAGATGTGTATTTCCGTGTGTGTATGTGTGTGTGTGTATGTGTGTACATATATGGGCATATATATTTTTTAAGAATTAAGACTGAACTCATCCCCTTCAATTCGAATAGGCTATAAGTCATCCTGAATGGTTTCTTCCACCATTATATAATATATACATACATTTCCTGATGGAAATAATCTTTATCAATATATAAAACATTTCAAAGCGGCATCTCCCTCTCTGCGCCCTCTGCCCCTCTCCTCAGCGCTCCTGGTTGTTGAGAAGAGAAAAGTCCTGTAAGTGAGAGGATAGCAGAGACAATGACCTGTCAGTTTTCTGTTGTTCTTTCTTTCCTTCTACTTGAGGACAGAGGACAGCTCTACTGTGCCCTCTCCAGCTACAGTAGCAGTTGTGGCAGCTGCTGTAGCTTAAGGTATGACCGTGGCCTTTGCCATTTCACCAGGACATAGTCCAAAAATCAAACTGATGGCCGAGTTAAGTCAAGCTTCATGGCTTCCTGAACATCTGGGCCCTGTGTCTATTGCTGGCAGAGGCTCGGCACCAAAAACACTCTACCCCAAATTTCTCTTTTGAAGAAAGCCTCCAGATCATCTCTGGGACATGGGGACAACCCAATCCAGATCCTGCACCAGTCATACAGGTTCACATTTTCCAGTACTTTCGTTGACCATAGAACCTTAACGGTGTGACTGCGTGCCTCGGTGGTGTCTCTGTGGATATGCATGTGTGTGTTTGTAGAATATAGACGTGTGAATGTAGAACTGCTGTATGTAAGAAACGTTATCTACAGAATGTGTATGTACGTAAACTTTTTAGAGTTTTGCTAAATTGGGCCCAGCATGGCGCTGACACATTGGCTCTTATGAAATTGGTTTCTATCGAAGTCTGCAGGTTATTCTTGTACCGGCGGTGGCTTTGATTAAGCACTGTATTAGGGTCATATCCTAGAATAACAGCATTTCGAAATCCCTGGCTGTTTTTGAAAGAATTGTGATTAAAGTTCTGGCTGTTTTCCCATGATTACTAATGTCTGCTGAGGGTTGAGTTTCCCTGGTTGTTACTGGCGATTGAGTCGTGTGGCAGCCCCTCGTGCTTTCTCGCCAACACCAGTGGCATTCTCGAGGGAAGAGTGATTTTCCATTGAAATGTGAGAACCAAAAGCTGTAACAAAATTAACACGGGGTCTAGGGTTTCTGATGTGACTACAGAGCCTGAATGGGAATGTTTCCTAAAGTCCAATTCATCTGTGATTGAATTTCAGACAAAACAACATTGCCGTGATGAGAAGGGAGAGAAACCCATCCAAAAGAGATTATGAATGAACAGGTTGAGGAATGCGATACGGCAGGGGGAAGTCTAGGCAATCAGATATTTCAGCTTTAGCTGGGGCTTTCTTCTTCACGGGGGTGGTGTTCCCTTGACGCGAGCGCTCTGGGCAGCAGCGTGCTTGGGAAACCATGCTTTTAGGAACTTTGTTTGCCTGCCAGTGGGGAATGGAAAATGAGCTTCTTTCTTATGTGTGTTGAAAATCAAGTGTGCGTGTGTGTGTGCAGGGATATGCTTCCCTAGGTTTGAAGATATACCGGGAAACCTTGGACTGCAAGTAACTTGTTCTGTGCGTGTTCCGCACACATTTCTAATCAATTTTAACTTGATGAATGAGCAATGTCTCGCAATAGAGGAGGACGTGATGCCGAACGTCACGTGATCACAACTGAGTCAATGGTCCTTCTCTCTCTGTCTCTCTGTCTCGCTGTGGGATTGTGGGTGATTATCTCCCATGTTCAGATGCTTGGTCTCAGGTCATGGTGTTTGGCAGAAATTCGTGATTTTTCAGAACATTAGAAGGTGCCCACACCTGGCACCTGAAGTATCTTTTTTGTGACTTCAAAGCAGCTATGGACAGTCCTTTGCTCTTCTGTACAAGAGTAAGCTTAGGAATCCTTTGCTTCATTCTAGGTCAGGCTGCCTGCAGTTATAGACCCTTTCCTCTGCTGCCTTATTGCCAGTTACGTTCAATACTATCTATGACAAGAGTTTATTAATACTGTACTGTAGTCAAGTTCATTAATGATAGTGAAAGTTCATTAATGATAGTGAAACTCATCTTATCCAGTAACCCTCCTCTCTCTTGTGTCCCTCACACCAGACATGAAGGTTTTCAAAGGTAAGTGCAGGTTAGCTTATTTTCCTTTATGTTTTGTATTTTCTTTATTATTTTGTATTATATTATAGTCTTATAATCATTTTTATCAACATTTTGGGGTTGTGGAATGAATCCTCTGAATTTCCATTATTTCTTATGTGGAAATTTGCTTGGGTATATAAGTGCTTTGGATTACAAGCATGTTTCTCAAATGAATCGTGTTCACAAACCGAGGTTTTACTGTACTATGAAGTTATGGTCATCTAAATGAAAGCAGTTATTGAATATCTACTACCCGCCCCCTCCCTCCCCATTAATGATAAGGTCTCTGCCACATAGAAAGAAAAACCATCAGATTAAAAAAAATGAAGGATGTTAGATATGTGATTTTTTCCCCCATTGCTACCAAATTTAAATCATACATAATTTTATTCTTTGACTTGCTGGTTTTTTTTTTTTTATAAACATGTGGTTTAACGCATTTTTATTTTAAAATAGATTTAGATTTATAGAAAATTTGCAAAGATAGTGCAGGATTTCACATTAGCTCAGATCCAGTTTCCTGTCTTATTACTGTCTCATCTCATTGTGATTTATTATTAATGAACCAGTGTGCTACATACACTATTATTAACTACGGTTCATTTTTTTCAGATTTTCTTAGTTTTACTTTTTTCCCCCTCTATGTTCTCATTCAGGATACCTCATTATTATATTTAGCAATCATGTCTCCTTAGGACATTCTTGGTTAGAGTTTATAAAAAGTTCCTTTGGTCTTGAGAATTTTCAAGAGTACTTTTCAGGTATTTTGTTCTCCAGTTGGTATTTACCTGATGTTTCTCTTAAAATTAGCCTGGAGTTACGTGTTTTTGAAGAGAAAGACTGCAGAAAGCACTTCATATCAAAGGCACATGTTCTCAAGATGACTTATTTCTGTTGATATTGATCTTGGTCATCTGGTTGAGGTGGGGTTTCTCAGGTTCCTCCTCTTTTCCCCAGTCCATTCCATATGTACTTTTTTGGGGAGAATGTCACTATATGCAGCCCATACTTCCTAGTGTTTTTACCTTTGGAAATTTTAGGCCTTAGGTATTTATTTTCTAACCATGTAGGTTAGAAATTCCTTGAGGGTAGACTTTTTATTTTCTGTCATTGTACCATTCAGAAATGGTTTTATAATACCTATCTGTGGGTTGATTTAGAATTTATCCTTTGTGCTCTACTAAAATATAAATTGAAATTTTAATTTTTAAGCTTAAATGCAATGATATGCAAATACCTAAAATTATCTTGAGAGAGTTACGATCTTAAAGAATTGACATACTTGATACTTCTTATTCAGCTCTTGTTTCATGTTTAATTTTTAGGGCTGATTTCAAGATAGAACAGTGGACCATGGGATATATGCACAATAGTAGGTGTGTATATATGTGTGAAATTTAGAGACTAATTCATCAGTTATTCAGTAAATATTTTTTGAGTAGCCTCTTGTCAGATGTTGTTATAGGTGCTTGAGATAAAAGGACAAACAAAACAGTTTCTATAATCTTTTATTATTTTAATTTTAAATGTTATTGAGATAAAATTCACATACCATAATATTCACCACTTTATAGTGTAAAACTTAATGAGTTTTAGTATGTTCATAGAGCTGTGTAACCATTACCCGTATCTAATTCCAGAAGATTTTTATCACCCCCCAAAGAAAGCCATCTCTATTATTAGCACTCGCTCTCTATCCCTCCTTCCCCCCCTGACATCCACTAATCTATTATTGATTTGCCTATTCTGGACATTTCATATAAATGAAACTATATATGGCCTTCTGGTTCTGGTTTTGGTCACTTAGCATAATTTTCCAGTTCATCTATTGTGTAGCATGAGTCAGGACTTTGTCCTGTTTTGCAGCTATAAGGAAGGCTGTCAGAGGAACAAGTAGGGAATGGGAGGTGGAACAGATTGTGTTGTTGGACATACTACATTAGAGTCATGCCTACTAGAATTCCAGTGGAGATCCTGAGTAGTCAGCTGGACATCCAAGTTGGGGTTCAGGAGAGAGATCTAGCCTGGAGACATGAATTGAGGCATCATTCGTATGTAGATGATACTTAATTAGAATCTCCTGTTCTTGTGTCTAGAGCACTAAAGGGTTCAGGGGTTGAGCACTGGGGTACTTGAATGATAAAAGGTCAGGAAGATGAAGGAATCAGCAAGAAAATGGAGAAGGACTGATCAGTGAGTAAGGTGGAGAATCCAGAGATTATAGGGTCCTGGTAGCTAAGTGAAGAAATTGTTTCAAGAAAGGAATGGTGCTGCTAGATCCAGCGAGAAAGATGAAGACTGAGAAATGGTCGTTGGCTAAGACCATCTTGAGAGGGTGCTTCCGTCCTACCATCCAAAGAGTGAACATGAGGGTTCTAGAACTATGCATATTCTTAGCACTTTCACAGCCCTCATTCCCCCCACAACTGTTAACAGGCTCATGTCTGTAGTCTGTTCCATGTCATCATGCCCTGTATCTCATCCATGTCAGTGACCACAAAGAGCCCAGGGTTCCCCACTTACCCAGCATACTAAGGCCCCTTGTCCCCAGTATTGTGCTCTACATTTCCATTTCCCTCCTCCATCCTCTGTCTGAATTTACCTGTCTCACCATTGCGAATCTCTTACATCCCAAACACGTGTATTGAATGTTCCTTTAACCTTCTTCCTAGAGCAATTGGAACTAAAACCTCTTAGCACCTTGAGAGCCTACTTCCCTTGCTGCTGTTGTAAATAGTGGCTCTTTCTGCCCCACAGAGACACGTGATAGGTGCCTTCCTTGCCTCTTCCAGATGGTTTTCTCTCTCTTCTCCCTAAGAATTCCCACACCTGCAGATGGTTCCGTCTGTTATTACTCCTTGTAGTTATTTTGAGACCCTAGGATTATTCCATCTTTTCCTAGCTATAGATCATGCCATATGTACTTGTTAATAATAGTTTTTCCAGTTTGGGCAAACCTCAGTGTTTCAGTCCGACCTCACTGTTTTTTACAAAAGCAAGGACAGTTTTTTGAGACTGGGTTTTTGAAACATTAGTAAATATGGAAGATGACAAATGTATTAGTCAAGCTCCTGGTGTACTGACCTGATCTTAAAGAAATGCATGAATTTTAAGTGGTTTGTGTAGTTGAAAGGAGAACTTAACGCATGTGTCAGATATGCTGATCAAATGATAAAGTGAAGGGAAATCGAGCCTCAACCTTTTGTGCAGCCAGTGAAAGTGAAACATTGCAGTTTTCTGAGGCAGATGGAATGTGAACAACTAATAAATCAGGTTTTGAAACATCGAAGAACAACTTATTTCAATGCATATGGGGTTGGATCTTAGACAAGATAGTACTGGGAGTAAAAACAGATAAAGTAGCATCAGAAGGACATTGTCCCTAAGCATCATCTGCATGACAATATTTAAATCCATATCATGGCATCAGGCTCAGAAATCGAGTAAACAAATAATTGTAGTGTGCCAAGGAGAGCCTTGGAGATCTCCGTGGAGTTGTACATGAAAGAGATCAGAGTGAAATTGTATTACCACAAGCATTCTGTGATCATTCTAGCATTTCCTTCTCTATTGTGCTTTAAGAAGATCAGAAGACTATAATCGCTTTATAGGCTTCTCATCAGAAGCATTTAACAGTAGAAATGCTAATTATTATAATGGACAAATTTGCATCAGTGCTTGTGAACCCGCTTTGTGCCTGGAATGTATGCTGTATGATCTCTTGTTCACAGAGTGATTTAAAATGGACTATTGTATAAAACTACATACATCTCATGTATAAAATAGATTTGGGGAAGGGAACAAGCATGGCTCTGAAGAGGTGGGGGAGAAAAAGCAAGCAAAACTTAATATCATTAAGTAATTTTAAGTCCTTTGTTGACCTTTTTTAGTTAGAAGTGGAGTAAGAAAATTTTTCTTTGATTTTTTTTTTTAATAAAGCATTTTTAATAGAATATGCTTCAACTTGAAGTTGTTCAAAGTTTTATAGCATAATTTTCCTGGGATTTTGTTTTAAGCTACCTTCTGGATCTTTAGCTTAATATAGAACAGTTTAATCTGAATTTAAGACTGTTTTTTGGTTGGATAAATAAACAACAGGAAAAAAATTATTTTCTCTTGGAAAAACCAGGAGGATGAATATAGCGAACATCTTCTCTCATATTCCTCCAAGATACCTCGGTTAACAATTTGTTTGATTACCTCATTTGAGTTGGTGGGCAATTTCTTTCTGTCTTCTCAGAATAGTTTTATATTTATTGTGCTCATCAGTTGAACACTATGTTAGTGCATTAGGCATCATATGTAAATAGGAGATAAAAAGACCTTGCCTTCAAGATGGTCACAATCCCTGGGTGGAAAGAGAAACAAAACAAAGCAAAACAAAACAAAACAAAACAAAACAAAACATTGAATGGTTCCAAAATGCCATGAAGATAAAGATGAAATTGAACATTAAAGTACAAGATGCATGAGATTTGTTTGGCAGGACAGTCATTTGTGCTAGGCATAGAATGTAAAACTTTTCTCCAGTTATAATAAACTTGTGACCAACTTGTACCCATTTGTGTTGTTTTGCTCTCAGCCTGTCTTATGCCTTGACACTGTAAGCATATGTTAAGTCAGGTTATTTCTTCCGTTGGGTACTTTTGAGACTATTGAGTGCTACCCCCTGAGCATTTCTTGTTAAACTCCGTGCTTCTGATGATGAACATGGAGTGTCCTGCCGTCAGTCAAGCCTTCTAGGTTGCCCAAATCGTGGCTTATTGAGTGTGTGTTATTTCCCAGGCCAGTACTCAGCAAAACAAATGTAAAATGGCTAACAGTGGGTGTTTACCTTGGGGTAGTTTCCTTTAATAGGAGAACGATTAATATTATGAATGAACGCAGTGATAGATATCTGTGCAAGGTCAAATACAGAACTCCAAGAAGGCCTTGTGGCTTTACATTACTTTGGAATGGGAGAGGACTCAGGTTTGTCCTGAGTAGTTAAATGGTGTTCTTATCCTCCAACTGTTAATAATAATAAATATGTATTCAGACATGCCAAAACACGATTTAGGAGGATGTTTGCTAAGGTCTCTAATAGAGCCGCAGAAAATGAAGAAATGTTTTCTGTGTTAAAGCTAACGAGTGTATTTCTGGCAGCTTTGCTTATTTTAGGGTGTGAGGGAGAATTTCAAACAAACACAAAAGTTGGGGGAAATGGGGTGTGTGCGTATCTTGTATATACTCATCACCCACAATTATTAGTGATTAAGATTTTATTTGCTTCATCTCCTATTTTCTTTTTCTTTTTAATTCTTTGCCGAGGTATTTTAAAGCAACTTCCAGACATGATGTCACCTTATCCCTGAACCCCTAAATATGCATCTTTGAATGCTAAGAATACTTTCTTAGATGTACACAGTTCTGACAATTGTTTAATATTGTCCTGAGCCATATGGAAATTTTGAGAACTCTAATTATGTATTTTGCCTTTATTTAGGGCTCATCCATTGAAAGGAGGTGGTAAAGAAAGGAAATAACTTTTGTTATGTGAAATTCAAGATAAAAATACAAAACCTCTTCATATTATTTACATACTTAAAATGAACTTGTAGTTGAACTTAAATTGAACTTGCAGTTATTCAAGATTTTGATTCGGATATTAACCCTGAATGATTTTTTTAGCTTTTGTGAATTTAACATGTTCTAATTACATGTATACTGTGCCTGCAATGAGTTGGAAACTAATAATTTTCTGATAGTACTAGTCCATAATAGGTCTGTAGCAATTTCTCTATTCTCCCCCTGTGTGATAAGCACAGGGGGAGTATGTAGAAGTCAGCTGAGGAGAAATAGAGATAGAAGAGTACTTTCATATAAACTGCAGCTCTCACATTGAGACATAAATACAAATTTGTACGTGTAAAACGTAGTTACTGCCCAAATGGGAAAATCCTGTATGTAAAGGAGAGGTATCGTTATGTTACATGTGTTTTTTTGTGGGGAGGGAGTAGGGTTGTAGTAAAGTTATGTAATAAGAATCCTGAGGATAGTTTTAGACTCAGTGGTGGGCTGGAGCAGACTCATACTAGCTCGCTGGAGCTGACTCAGAACCTTTTGTCCCAACTGTGTGTTCAGGGATACCATGTTGGTAGCTTAAAATTGGCCTTGATGGCAGTATTTACCCCACAGAAATCAGCCAAGGCTACAAATCAGGGCTTCTGCCGCCCTCAGAGAGCTGGTTATTAAACATTTACCAGCACAGCAGTGGTTATAGTCCATCAAAAACTTTTTACCTGTAAAATGAGAGATTCAAGTAATGCTTTATTGTTTTATACTCTTAACCTGTTTTTAAAAGATAGTGTTCCCATTGCTTTGTAATCATTTGCTCTTTAATTTGGGTAGTACTCCCTTTTATTCTTGATATGACTAGACATAACTAGATATAATTAGACAGGTTATAAGTTTAATTCCATTTTTATGATCCTACATAACTGTGACAGAATTCTTTAGGGAAGTTGACTATTGCAGAATCCTTGGTGATGGGCTTTGACTTAATTATATTTATGGGTTTAATCCCAGGATGTTTTTGTGAAATGCCAGAATCTCACTGTTGGGACTGATTCTTACTTTCTAATCATTGCTTTAAATCTCCTGCACGGTACCACGACAAATGTATCTTGTCTTAGGAAAAAACAAACAAAGACAGACCTTCAGTTACAATGAAGAAACTATCTTCTAAAATAGTCGTTGCTTTTTCACGCTCCTCTAATCCTTGGGAAATTTGCCCTTTTATAAAGCCAAATCGGCCTTTTTGAAGGTTCCAACCTATTTGCCCTAATACTGTCTCTAGGACCACAGAATACAACCCAACTCCTTTTTTATTTTTAATTTATTTTTATTTTTTTATATGAAATTTATTGTCAAATTGGTTTCCATACAACACCCAGTGCTCCTCCCAACAGGTGCCCTCCTCAATGCCCATCACCCACTTTCCCCTCCCTCCCCCCATCAACCCTCGGTTTATTCTTAGTTTTTAAGAGTCTCTTATGGTTTGCCTTGCTCCCTCTCTAACTTTTTTTTTCCTTTCCCTCCCCCATGGTCTTCTGTTGAGTTTCTCAGGATCCACATAAGAGTGAAAACATATGGTATCTGTCTTTCTCTGTAGGACTTACTTCATTTAGCATAACACTCTCCAGTTCCATCCACATTGCTACAAAAGGCCAGTTTTCATTCTTTCTCATTGCCAAGTAGTATTCCATTGTGTGTATAAACCACAATTTCTTTATCCATTCATCAGTTGACGGACAGTCTCTTTCCATAATTTGGCTATTGTTGAAAGTGCTGCTATAAACATTGGGGTACAAGTGCCCCTATGCATCAACACTCCTGTATCCCTTGGGTAAATTCCTAGCAGTGCTATTGCTGGGTCATAGGGTAGGTCTATTTTTAATTTTTTGAGGAACCTCCACACTGTTTTCCAGAGCGGTTGTACCAGTTTGCATTCCCACCAACAGTGCAAGAGGGTTCCCGTTTCTCCACATCCTCGCCGGCATCTGTAGTCTCCTGATTTGTTCGTTTTAGCCACTCTGACTGGCGTGAGGTGATATTTCAGTGTGGTTTTGATGTGTATTTCCCTGATGAGGAGTGAAATTGAGCATCTTTCGATGTGCCTGTTGGCTATCTGGATGTCTTCGTTAGAGGTGTCTATTCATGTTTTCGGCCCATTTCTTCACTGGATTTTGTTTTCCAGGTGTGGAGTTTGGTGAGTTCTTTATAGACTTTGGATACTAGCCCTTTGTCTGATATGTCATTTGCAAATGTCTTTTCCCATTCCGTCGGTTGCCTTTTAGTTTTATTGATTGTTTCCTTTGCAGTGCAGAAGCTTTTTATCTTCATGAGGTCCCAATAGTTCATTTTTGCTTTGAATTCCCTTGCCTTTGGAGATGTGTCAAGTAAGAAATTGCTGCGGCTGAGGTCAGAGAGGTTTTTTTTTCCTGCTTTCTCCTCTAGGGTTTGGATTGTTTCCTGCCTCATATTCAGGCCCTTTATCCATTTTGAGTTTATTTTTGTGAATGGTGTAAGAAAGTGGTCTAGTTTCATCCTTCTGCATGTTGCTGTCCAGTTCTCCCAGCACCATTTGTTAAAGAGACTGTCTTTTTTCCATTGGCTGTTCTTTCCTGCTTTGTCAAAGATGGCCATACTTTTGTGGGTCCAATTCTGGAGTTTCTATTCTATTCCATTGGTCTGTGTGTCTGTTTTTGTGCAGATACCATTCTGTCTTGATGCTTACAGTTTTGTAGTAGAGGCTAAAGTCTGGGATTGTGATGCCTCCGGCTTTGGTCTTCTTCAGTATTACTTTGGCTATTTGGAGTCTTTTGTGGTTCCATACAAATTTTAGGATTGCTCGTTCTAGCTTCGAGAAGAATGCTGGTGCACTTTTGATTGGGATTGCATTGAATGTGTAGATAGCTTTGGTTAGTAGAATGTGTAGATAGCTTTGGGTAGTATTGACATTTTAACAATATTTGTTCTTCTAATCCATGAGTATGAAATGTTTTTCCATTTCGTTATATCTTCTTCAATTTCCTTCATAAACTTTCTATAGTTTTCAGCATACAGATCTTTTACATCTTTGGTTAGGTTTATTTCTAGGTATTTTATGCTTCTTGGTGCAGTTGTGAATGGGATCAGTTTCTTTATTTGTCTTTCTGTTGCTTCATTATTAGTGTATAAGAATGCAACTGATTACTGTACATTGATTTTGTATCCTGCAACTTTGCTGAATTCACTTATCAGTTCTAGCAGACTTTTGGTGGAGTCTGTCGGGTTTTCCACGTATAATATCATGTCATCTGCAAAAAGTGAAAGCTTGACTTCATCTTTGCCAATTTTGATGCCTTTGATTTCCTTTTGTGGTCTGATTGCTGATGCTAGAACTTCCAACACTATGTTAAACAACAGCGGTGAGAGTGGACATCCCTGCTGTGTTCCTGATCTCAGGGAAAAAGCTCTCAGTTTTTCCCCATTGAGAGTGATGTTAGCTGTGGGCTTTTCATAAATGGCTTTTATGATGTTTAAGTATGTTCCTTCTATCCTGACTTTCTCGAGGGTTTTTATTAAGCAAGGATGCTGAATTTTGTCAGATGCTTTTTCTGCATCGATTGACAGGATCATAAGGTTCTTATCTTTTTTTTTTATTTATGTGATGTATCACATTGATTGATTTGCAAATGTTGAACCAGCCCTGCATCCCAGGAATGAATCCGACTTGATCATGGTGAATAATTCTTTTTATATGCTGTTGAATTCGATTTGCTAGTATCATGTTGAGAATTTTTGCATCCATATTCATCAGGGATATTGGCCTGTAGTTCTCTTTTTTTGCTGGGTCTCTGTCTGGTTTGGGAATCAAAGTAATGCTGGCTTCATAGAATGAGTCTGGAAGTTTTCCTTCCCTTTCTATTTTTTGGAACAGCTTGAGAAGGATAGGCATTATCTCTGCTTTAAATGTCTGGTAGAATTCCCCAGGGAAGCCATCTGGTCCTGGACTCTTATTTGTTGGGAGATTTTTTGATAACTGATTCCATTTCTTTGTTGGTTTTGGGTCTGTTCAAGTTTTCTATTTCTTCCTGTTTGAGTTTTGGAAGTGGGTGGGTGCTTAGGAATTTGTCCATTTCTTCCAGGTTGTCCAGTTTGTTGGCGTATAATTTTTCATAGTATTCCCTGATAATTGCTTGTATTTCTGAGGAATTGGTTGTAATAATTCCATTTTCATTCATGATTTTATCTATTTGGTTCATCTCCCTTTTCTTTTTGAGAAGCCTGGCTAGGGGTTTGTCAATTTTGTTTATTTTTTCAAAAAACCAACTCTTGGTTTCATTGATCTGCTCTACAGTTTTTTTTAGATTCTATATTATTTCTTCTCTGACCTTTATTATTTCTCTTCTTCTGCTGGGCTTGGGGAGTCTTTGCTGTTCTGCTTCTATTTCCTTTAGGTGTGCTGTTAGATTTTTATTTGGGATGTTTTTTGTTTCTTGAGATAGGCCTGGATTGCAATAAATTTTCCTCTCAGGACTACTTCACTGCATCCCAAAGCGTTTGGATTGTTGTATTTTCATTTGCATTTGTTTCCATATATTTTTAAATTTCTTCTCTAATTGCCTGGTTG